>NC_045443.1:50852584-50883148 GCF_002776525.5 Piliocolobus tephrosceles
AAAAAAAAAAAAAAAAAAAAAAAAAAACAAGATGGGTATCGTTTTTCTTTGAGATGGAGTCTTGCTCTGTTGCCCAGGCTGGAGTGCAGTGGTGCGATCTCAGTTCACTGCAACCTTCACCTCCTAGGTTCAAGTGGTTCTTCTGTGTCAGCCTGTTGAGTAGCTGGGACTACAGGGATATGCCACCATGCCTGGCTAATTTTTATATATTTAGTGGAGAAGGGGTTTCACCATGTTGGCCAGGCTGGTCTTGAACTTCTGACCTCAAGTGATCTGCCCACTTCAGCCTCCCAAAGTATTGGGATTACAGGCGTGAGCCACCGCACCTGGCCAGATGTCCTTGTTTTGAGAGATTAAGTGTGAAGACTTCGATGGCTTCATGAAAGGCTTGGCTGATGGGGAGTATAGAGAGAGCTGCAGAAGAAGGACCCCTGATGCTAATTTCTTCCTATGACACCATTCCTCAATTCCTAGGTTTATTAATTAATTATTATTATTATTATAGAGACAGGCTCTCGTTCTGTTGCCTAGGCTGAAGTGCAGTGGTGCCATCATAACTCACTGCAGCCTCTACCTCCTGAGCTCAAGCCATCCTCCCACCTCAGCTTCCCAAATAGCTAGGAATACAGGCATGCACCACTGATATGGTTTGACTCTGTGTCTCCACACAAATTTCATTGTAATCCCCATGGAGGGACCTGGTGGGAGGTGATTGGATTATGGTGGGGGCAGTTTCCCCATGCCGTTCTTGTGATAGTGAGTTCTCACAAGATGTGATGATTTAAAATGTGTGGCTTTCTTCACTCTCTCTATCTCCTGCTGCTGTGTAAGACATGCCTTGCTTCCTCTTCACCTTCCACCATGATTATAAGTTTCCTGAGGCCTCCCCAGCCATGCAGAACTGTGAGTCAAATAAACCTCTTCTGTTTATAAATTACCCAGGCTCAGGTACTTCTTTACAGCAGTGTGAAAATGGACTAATACAACAACCATGCATGGTTAATTTTTTATTTTAGTAAAGGGTCTTGCTATATTGTCCAGGCTTGTCTCAAATTCCTAGGCTCAAATGATCCTCCTGCCTTAGCTTCCCAAAGTGCTGGAATTATAGGCAGAAGCCACTGTACCTGTCCCATTTCTAGGTTTGTATATATACTTTCATGGTTCTAAAGGTATGTCAGCACAATTTCTAGGTTTAAATGAGAACATTTCCCAGTATACAGAATGCTTGCTATCAAGAGTTCATTCACAGAGCATATAACCAAAACCAGGCTATGACTAAAAGGCAGGGGGTGGGTCCATTTTTTTTTTTTCCAGAGACTTGGTTTCACTCTGTTGCCCAGGCTGGAGTGTAAGTAGCACAATCATAGATCACTGCAACCTTGAATTCCTGGGCTCAAGCGATCTTCCTGCCTCAGCTCCCTAGTAGCTAGAACTACTAGAGATGGGAGTCTAACTGTGTTGCCCAGGCTGGTCTCAAACTCATGGCCTCAAACCATCTTCTGGATTTGGTCTCCCAAAGTGCGGGGATTATAAGTGTGAGCCACTGTACCTGGCTTTTATTTTTTATTATTTTTATTTTTATTTTGAGGTGTCTGCTATCCACAGACCCCTTCCTCCACAGGCACTCTTCCCAGCTCTCCCTCTATCATCTCCTCTATAGGTCTCCTTCTGTTGCCCAGGCTGGAGTACAGTGGCACAATCATGACTCATTGTAGCCTTGACCTACTGGGCTCAAGTGATCCTTCCACCTTAGCCTTCCAAGCAGCAGGGACTACAGGTGTGTGCCATCATGCCCAGCTAATTGTTTTATTTTATAGAGACAGGATCTTGCTATGTTGCCCAGGCTGGTCTTGAACTCCTGGCCTCAAGTGATCCTCCTGCCTTGTTTTCCCAAAGTACTGGGATTACAGGTGTGAGCCACTATGCCCAGTCCCCAATTCCTTTTTGACTGGATAGTTGGATCAATGCCATTAACAGACTGAGACTAAGTAACAAGAAAGAACATGCAAAGGCTGACTTCTTTGAGGAGCCTCCACATAGAAACCAAAGCTGCTTAAATCTTCCATTTTGTCCTTTCATAGATGGGATTTTGCCTTCCACATATGAAGACAAAGGATGGTAATTTTATTTATTTATTTATTTATTTTTTAGACAGAGTCTCACCCTGTCACTCAGGCTGGAGTGCAAAGGCGTGATCTCGACTCACTGCAACTTCTGCCTCCTGGGTTCAAGCGATTCTCCTGCCTTAGCCTCCCAAGTAGCTGGAACTACAGGCACGCACCACCATGCCCAGTTAATTTTTGTATTTTCAGTAGAGACATGTTGGCCAGTTTGGTCTTGAACTCCTGACCTTTTGATCTGCCTGTCTCAGCCTCCCAAAGTGCTGGGATTATAGGCGTGAGCTACCGCGCCTGGCCAGGATGATAATTATCTGAACAAGTGAGCATGTTTGACTGGCTTCAGCCAGTGTTTTAAATTGTTGTGCTTAGGCCAAGCGTGGTGGCTCATGCCTGTAGTCCCAGCACTTTGGGAGGCCAAGGCAGGTGGATCACTTGAAGTCAGGAATTTGAGACCAGCCTGGCCAAAATGGCGAAACCCCATCTCTACTAAAAATAGAAAAATTATCCGGGTGTGGTGGCAGGCGCCTGTAATCCCAGCTACTTGGGAGGCTGAGGCAGGAGAATCACTCGAACCCGGGAGGCAGAGCTTGCAGTGAGCCGAGATTGCGCCACTGCACTCCAGCCTGGGCGACAGCGAGACTCCGTCTCAAAAAAAAAAAACAAAAAAAAAAAAAAAAAAAAAAAAAAAAAATTGTTGTGCTCAAATAAAAATGGGTTTGCTATACTACTCATGTTGTTATTTGACTCAGCTCTCCCTCCTTGGTTTCCCTTGCCTGTGTGTCAAGGGTAGCTGTGTGTTTTGTTCTCACCATGTATTTAAGGAAAATACCTTTACAAATATATTACATACTCATGCACACTGATCCCAAACCGCTGGTCCCCAGGCCCTCAGCTGCAGCCTGACATAGAAGTAGGTGCTTCAGAATTTTGGCCTAGGGCAGATTGGCTGCAGCCTCCACTGAGATGCCTGCCAGTGTCCTTCTGTGGGGCCTCTTTACCACCAGGCAGCCTGGCAGGACGTCCTTTGTTTCTCTGCCCTCATCACCTTCCCTGGCTTCCAATTTCATCTTGTCATTTTTCAGAATCATTTACATGGTTCTCCTGTATGCTTTTTTTTTTTTTTTTTTTTTTTTTTTTTAACCTTCTCCATTCCTGCATAAAATTCTATAGAGACCAGGGAGGGAAACCCACCATCTTTCTCTCTCTCCCCACTAACCCCTTTCTCTCTGTCACACACACACACAGTAGCAGGCAGACTTCATCTCTCCCCTAACCTTGCCATGCTCCCAAATAGCAAATCAAGATCACTCTCCCCTTTTAGGAGACCGGTCCATCCTTTTGGTGGATTCACCCCAGGTTGCTGAAGGGCCGAAATTCTGAAGCGTCTACTTCCATGTTAGGCTGCAGCTGAGGGCCTGGGGACCAAATGTTTGGCGTCAGTGTGCATGTGTATGTCATGTTTTTGTAAAGGTATTTTCCTTAAGCAGAAGGTAGCTTTGATTGTAGGTTAGAATTCTAAGCGCGAGTGGGAGGGGAAGTTGGGGGGTGAGGAAAAAAAGGCCTGTTCTGACCTTTGCGGATGGGGATTCCAAGAGAAGTCTTGGTCCTTGCTTTTCTGGGAACCCTCAGTCTTTATGGGGGAAAATTCCGGGTCAGATGGGGTGAAACAGAGGGAACAATGCACTTCTTCACAAATCAACATATAAACACTTGCAAATGAATTCACGCAGGGACATTCATCAGCTTCAAAAGGAGAGCGGAATTGGGAAAGGAGTAGGCAGAATTGAGAGAGGAGAGTTTGGTAAAGCTTCTCGATGAGAGCGATGCCTGGAGAGGTGGGTTGGGAACCGTCGCTGAGAACAAGGCACAGGTCAGCCGCCTTTCCCGGCGTCTTCTCCTCGCAAACCCCAAGCCGAAGCGAGCTGGATGAAGCGCTCCCTGGGCAGGCCGGGCTCTCCATGTCCCTCCATCACCTGACCCCGCCGGCTCTCGCAGACTCCTTTCTCCACACCCACTCCTCCCAGTTCTCCCTCTATAATCTCCTGACATCTCTTCAAATCCAATTATTGAATTAATTGACGTGCGAACCCAGAGGCAAACAGAAAGGGGCGGCAAACACCCGGCGGCTCAGATTTATCCTCCGGCCTCCGCAGGGCCCGGCCAGACGAGATTTACTGGGCCTCGAACACGGCGACAGTTCAAACCTTTGATTAATCATGTTTTTGTGCCGGCCCCATAATTTAGTTGCTCTTTTTCCCTCCCTGCCTTTTTTTTTTATCAGTAGAAACAGAGACCGAGTCCTCATCAGCTTCAATTACAAATATTAAGGCCCCGGACAGCACTTTGACAGAGAGGCGGCCAGCCCCCCACTTCGTCCCGCCCCCCTAAATCATCTCCGAATTAACATCACAATCGGCGGCTGGCGCGCGTTCAGATTTAAATGGTGGCATATTGTTCGCGGACGGTCTAGTTCAGACCCGCGCTCTCGCAGCTCCCGCGGCGGGCCCCGCCTCTGCCCTCACAGGACCCTGCGGCCTCCCGGGAGGCTGTGACTCAGGAGCCGCAGGAGGCTCCAGGCCCTGTCTCCAGCAGGGGGCTGCAGGCGAGGGCGCGCTGGGGCGGGGGCGGGCGGGCTGCAGAGAGGGGTCGGGTGTGGGGCGAGTTGGGCAGAGGTAGAGGAACCGCAGATGCCGGGTGGCGGGAGAGGGGCTGGGGCTGCAGGGAGACAGGTGGATTTGGTCGGGGTTGGGGATTAGGAGGGGAGGACCCGCTCTCTGCAAATTAGGTGCAAACGAAGGCTCAGAATGAGCGAGTTTGGGAATGCCACTACACAGACCTTTGGGTCTGGGATTTTGACCCCTCGCTGGATCTGGAGGGCACCCTTGGGTGGAGAGGCCAGGAGGTAGGGAAATCTCTTGCTCCTTGAGTCATGCGATTGTGAAGGAAGAGTGTGGAGCAAGATTTCTCCATTTCCCGAGAATATTAGAGAAAATTGGTCTTAAACCACAGCCAGAAAGCTTGAAGATAGTCTTCTGGAAGACCTAGGGTGAGGATGAAATACCCCCCGGCTCCGGCCCCCGGGGGACTTTCAGACTAGAAGGCCCTCGAAATAGCCAGATTTTTTGGAAGGCTTTTGGGGGGACATATATAACTATTGGGCTCTGTCCCACTCAAGAGAAGGAGAAAAGGGAGAATCATTCCCCTGACCCCATCAATCCTTTGAGAATGAAGGAGCTCAGGAGGAAACGTGTCAATCCAGGACTCCAGGTTTCCGGATATTTTCCTATTCACCTATCTGTTCCTTCTTGTCAGCATCAATCTCCAGGACCCGATTTCTGCCTAGCAACATCACAACCAATCAAGATGCAATTAAACCTGTCAGTTCGGCTCATCCTTAACTGGGATTGGCTACTCGCTGTATGCGTATCCCAAGTTTTCATTGGCTGACGGCCACCTGTATGGAAATGAGAATTACCCCGGACTCTCAGGCCCTTCTCAGCAGTGCGGACCTGTGGCTTGGTGCGCTGAAGCCTGCAAGGTCGGACCCGAAACTCCTGGGTTTGCTTGTTGTCCTGTCTTCTCTTCCTCAAAGGAGATCTCTTGAACATTCCCTTTTCCCTCTGCGCCCCTGCCTAAGGCCTAGTCTGAAAGAAATCCGACCAAATAGCCAGAAATAATGCGGATTCGCACGCTTTCTGCATCTTATTTGCATTCTCTAGGTTCAAGGTCAAGATTTTGCCCCTTCCTTCCAATGCCGTCAGTGTTCTAGCCCCTTTCTTCCACGTCCATTTAAGGGGCGGCTTCTCTCCGTGTGAAGTTCCTGAGTCCCTGCCCCGAGTTTGCCAAAACCCTCCCTTCCGGCTCAGCTTCCTCAATTCCCGACCGCCCCCTCCTCCATTTCAAGATCCAGGCATCTCGCACAACAATCCAGTCTAGGAGGGAGTTAGAGGGGGAGAGGACTCCCCCCCCCCCCCCCAAAAAAAACCCCTCCATCCTCTCTCCCCATCCATTTTCTCCGAGGGAGCCGAGTTTGACAGCGAATTCATTCCGAGCGGGGAGGGTGATTTATTCTTCAAATATACCGACAAGTGCGGGCATGATGGAGCCCATTAAAATGTTGGGAGATTGTTTTTATGATTGAAGTCTGTATTACTCCAACCATAAAGAAAGAGAGCAAGGAGTCATTAGCATTTTCATGATGGTGTATTTCTGCTTGTCTCCGCGCCATCATTCATCTTTACTGCCCGTCCCTTTGCTCTCGCGCTGCTACAACGAGGAGAGACTGCAGCCTGAGTTGGGGCTGGGGTGGGGGGAGATGGGGGCCAGAGATCCGCGCCCCCCACGCCGCTCTGCCCTTCACGCCCAATCCTCACCCTCCCTGGGACGCAGATCGGGGGTGAGAGGCTGGACACAGACGTAGTGCCTCAGCTTCCTTCTGCGGCTCCTCCTGTCCCTGAAGTGTGGGAGCAGGGGGTCCTGCCCAAATGGTGCTTGGAGATCTGAGCACGGTGGGGTTGCGGGAGGGGTTACACCCCTTCCTTTCTCCCGCTCTTCACTTCCTGACCTACAATGAGAGCTCTTCAGGGTTATCCACGTAGGAGTAAATTCAGGAATTCCTGGCTGAGTGCCTGGGGCTGGAGACATCGGTGTAGGAGAGGGCAAGAGGGAGGAGACCCCAAATTCTTGGGTTTGGAAAACTGGGTTGGCAGGAAGTTGGGGGCCTGGACATTTGGTTTCTGTCTCTGCGATCCCCTAAAGGGCCCTTTGACCTTGCTCCAGGATAAGTTGGAGCCTCCAGTCTCCACCCTGATTCCGCAGCTCCTGCTCCCTCCTAATTCCCTAAATCCTTGACTCTTTCTACACAGTCATTTACAACCAGACCCTTCAGTATTCCAAGGAACTAATTTACACCCTCCATGGAAATAATGGAGATCAAAATAGTTACTGCCAAGGAATGAGCTTGGAGACAGTTGGCTATGGGTAAAACACTGCCTCCAGATGCCGGAGGATTGTTGGAGTCACCTGTCCTCATCTCTGTCGTCGTTGTCTTCTTCTTCTTTCTCCTTCCTTTTTTATTTTGAGACGGAGTCTCCCTCTGTTGCCCAGGCTGGAATGCAGTGGTGCAATCTCGGCTCACTGCAACCTCCGTCTCCCAGGTTCAAATGATTCTCCTGCCTCAGCCCCCAGAGTAGCTGGGATTACAGGTGCATGGCACCATGCCTGGCTAATTTGTGTGTGTGTGTGTGTGTGTGTGTATTTTTAGTAGAGACGGGGTTTCACCATATTGACCAGACCGGTCTCGAACTCCTGACCTCAAGTGATCCACCCGCTTTGGCCTCCCAAAGTGCTGGGATTACAGGTGTGAGCCACCGCACCTGGCCTCATCTCTGTCTTCTGATAAGACACTAACATATAGAAACAGTCACTCCAGGTTGGGCACAGCCTGCCTGCATACCCTATTGCCCCCTATTTGAGTGGGGGTTGGTTGGCATATAGGCTAGGTTAAAGGGTGATGGGGAAGAGGAGATAGAAGTAAAGGTGGTGAAGTGGAAGTGGTAGCTAGGAAGACATTAATAATGATAATAACAAATAGTGGATTCCCTTTATTTTATTTTGAGATAGAGTCTCTCTCTGTTGCCCAGGCTGGATCAGGGCTCACTGCAGCCTTGACCTCCCAGGCTCAAGCAATCCTCCTGCCTCAGCCCCCCGAGCAGGGGCATCCACAGGTGCATGCCACCACACCTGACTAATTGTGCTTTCTCATGGATGCCTCACAACAACCTGAGAGGTAGGTTTCATGTCCTCCATTTCACAGAATAAGAAACCAAAGCTCAGGTTGGGAGATACCCAAGGACATTTAGGTGGTAAACAGAAGAATCAAGATCTGGACCTGGACTGTCTTCATCACCTGAAGCTACCTGAGAAGGAGTTCAGGGTCTCTAAAGTAGAAGCCAGAATGACTGATAGCTCCATATACTTCATCTGGGTTGATAAGAAAGTGAGGAAGTCTGTCTGATAAGAGCTTAAGAATTCGGAGAAAAATTTTACTAGAAATATTTATCTTGTGGTGATTTGGTCTAGGTAGTCGGGTAGTTACTACCATTGCTGGGATCTGCCTCTCTCTAATCACTTAGTGAACATTTATTAAGCATCTACTATGTGTCTTCTTTTGATTGACCCCACCCTCCCTTTTCTCCACTTCTCCTCCAGAGATGGGTAACTAATAGAACTCTCAGGTCCTGGGCAGGGGTAGAGGCCCAGGAGAAAAGGGAGGCATGGAGGTGAGAGGCCCCGTATAGCCTGCACAGTGCCCAGAGGCGGCTGCAGCCGCGGCTCCAGATTTATAGCTGCCCCGGTACTGATGCAATAAAAGCAAACGATCCTTTTCTGTACTAATTTCTGTGTAATTAGATATCTCCTGGCATGGAAAGTGGGGAGTGGGGGTGGCCAGGAGGGGAGGGTGCCAAGGACTCTTCACAGAGTCCTCCTTGGGAAGAGGGACTGCTGGACACACATGGCTTCAGGTGGGGCTGGTTGGACACATGGATCTGAATGCACTGTGATGCATACAGGAAAGCAAGGAGGTGGAGGAGTCTTGATATGTCAACACACTTGTGCGCAGGGTGGGGACAGACAAACCTGGGATCCTGCACAAAGATCCTGGAGCCAGAAGGACTAATTCGTGGGTAGTCTGTACACACGGAAGACATTGAAATCCTCAGAGGAGCTGCATACAGATTTCCCTGTACTAAGCTAGATACCAAGACCCCAGACCCCTGTTCAGAGAGGCTTGAACAGCAGAGAATTCCTTCAGATTCATCCACATTTACATCCACAGATATAAAACAATATATACATACACTTGCAGGAATACACATAAATATATACACTTACTTGCATGAAAGCACATACACACCTCTCTTAATCAAATGCAAAAATTACAATGTCTAAACTTAATAGGCACTCAGCAAATGTTTGTTCCCTCTTCCCATCCTCATTGCCTGCCCACCTCCTATAGGCAGGAAACTAAAGGATAATAAAAGCTCTTTCCTTAAGTAAGGTTTTCTTTAAAATACTTGAAGATGGATCCTATGAAGCCAAGAGAAAGATGAATCAGAAGAAATCAAGAAAAACGTGGGGATGGTTAGAGGGGGAATGATTCTGGACTCTTTCCTCTCTTTTGGGAGAACAAAATCTCACAGAGGGGCCGGGCGTGGTGGCTCAAGCCTGTAATCCCAGCACTTTGGGAGGCCAAGACGGGTGGATCACGAGGTCAGGAGATCGAGACCATCCTGGCTAACACGGTGAAACCCCGTCTCTACTAAAAATACAAAAAACTAGCCGGGCGAGGTGGCAGGCGCCTGTAGTCCCAGCTACTTGGGAGGCTGAGGCAGGAGAATGGCGTGAACCCAGGAGGTGGAGCTTGCAGTGAGCTGAGATCCGGCCACTGCACCCCAGCCTGGGCGACAGAGCAAGACTTCGTCTCAAAAAAAAAAAATCTCACAGAGGAAAAGAACACTATTGTTATTATTACTACTCCCTTACCCCGACCTCATGGTGACAAACAATTACTATGGGTATGGCAGTAATGCCGTTTGGAGCGACACTTCTACTGAGCTAAGTATTCATCATACACTTGAGAGTGTTTGCGGAGGAAGCTCAGAGGGCCTCTTATGCAATCTCCCTCTGCAGCCTGAATCTCTTTCACAGTAAGCCTGCTGGGGAGCCAGCCAGTTTCTGCTTCAGTACTCCTGCTAAAATGGAACTCTTAATAAGCAGTCTGCCCCTATCAATGGACAGCTGCAGGGATTAGAATATTCTTTGGTGCAACTGAAATCTGTTTTCTTTTTAATTTCAGAATATACTATTTCTAACTACCTGTCATATCTCCTTGAGTTATTCTAATGTTTTAATACCAGTTCAATTTAAGCATTAATTGTCCCTCTACAATAGCAATAACAATTAGATACTCATTGGAAAATCAGGAGATTTTGATCTCCACAGATGACTGTCATGTACTTATCTTAAACCCGTGTTCTAATGGGTAATTCATGATTAACCTGAGTAATGAAAATGTATCACGATAAAGAAAGATTTGTCATGCCTTGTTATCACTTCGTAAGGCCACCTTTCTAGATACCTGCCATAACATCAGGATATTTCCATCCCAATAAAACATGATCATGATGTGCTTGGCTAATAAAAAGGAAAAAAGCTGTGTATTAAAAATATGTTTAAAATGATTTGCATGAGTGATGTAAATATAAACCACCACCATCATCATTGTCAACATTATCCCCAGTTTATTTGCCTTTTGAAATCCCTGCCCGACCTTGAGGGTGGGAGGTCGATAAAGGAAGAGGGAGGCAGAAAATTAGCATCTATTAAATGCTTATTATTTCTAGGCACTGTGCTAGACACTCACAGTAACCCTCTAAGATAGGTATTGCTGTAATGATCTTACAGGTGAGGAAATTGGGCTCAAAGAAGTTCAGGAACTTGCTCTAGGTCATACAGTTAGTGATCATGGGATCAAGATTTCAACCTAGGTAAGTGTGATTCCAAAGTCTGCACTCTTTCCCCTACATGTGGACTGGTTACATTTACTTTGACCTCAGCAGTGCCTCACTGAGTGGATCTATGCTGCTACTGATGTGACACTGGTGACATGCTGGGCTCAATGATCCTTCCTAGACACTCGGAGTCCCACAGGGGAGCCAGAAGTTCTGAGCCTGACCTTTGGGGCTTTTGTGTTCAGTCACATTACTGCCTTCACCCAGGAGTGTCCACGTATAATCGTGGGCACCGTCACTGTTGTATGCAGTGTCACATCCAACACTCATTTGGACTCACACAGGCTGCACCTTCCCATCTCCCAGGCGGTGGTGTGTGCAGCCAGCAGGGGTCACCGGCACACCAGGAATTACCACTTTCTGGGTTTGTCTCCTGGACCAACAGGATGGAAACGTTCCTCCTCCTGTGTTCTTCTAAAATCTTACATTAATCCCTCACCTTAATCCCTCGCCTTCCCCAACTTTCCCTCCTATCTCCCCAGACCCAGTAGGTTTCTTATAACAAGCTGGGTAGTAGTAGACCAGTTAGTAACACCCTAAGCTGCTGAACCCCAACCCAGACCAGAGATCAGGGATTCTGGCAGTCAGTTCTGCTTTAGGAATGGCCAGGCAGCTGATAAGAAGCCTGGATCACCCAAGCTTCTGGATCAGCCTTGACTGGGGAGGACTCTCCCTCTTCTCAGTCCTTCCCCAAACCCATCTCAGCATCTGCCACTGTACCCGTTTTGACCATTCTTTCCTGTCTCAACATCCATGTAAGCATCAGTCTCAGGCATCCTCAGACCGTCAAGGCCGTTTAGCTCCCTCATCTTGGGAGGGCCTAAAAATGCAGGAGGAGGCAAATCTCTAGTGATCTGTGGCCAGGGGTCTTGGATGAGAAATCGTGGTTTGGGTAATACAGGGGAGGGACCCAGGTACCCTGCCTCACAACGGTAAGTGGGGGCCAGGTGTCTGCTATCTGTAGGAAAGGAGTCCAGACACCATCTGTGAAGGTAGCTGTGTCTGCCTTTTGGGAGGGACATCTTTTCTGCACCAAGTCCCTCCCCTGCTATAGCAACAGTGCCTCAGCTTTTCCATCCCCCATCTCTCTGTTGACCCCCTCCCCTCAATTCCTGGAGCCCACTGATTGGCGGCTGCCTGCTGCAGGGCCAGCTAGGTTTATGACTTTGCGGCAGCTGGGGAGAAAACGAGGCCAGAGACAGAAAAATGGAAACCTATCAAGAAATCAAGGATGGTGAGAGTAAGAGAGAGTCAGAGATAGAAGCAGAAAGACTCCAAGAAGAATAGAAACAAAAAATCAAAATGATGAGAGGCACAGACTGAAGTAGAGACAGATACAAAGAAAATTGTAGAGATACTGATAAAAGGTGATGAAAAGGTGTTAGGGATGGGGAGAAGAGGGAGAGAGAAGCACAGGCAAAACCATTAGGATAAATCCTGGGAGTAGGGATGTGCATGGCTTTCTAGGGGGACAGGAGTTGCTGGTAGTAGGTAGAGGCTGAGGCAGTCATTAAGGGACTCCCAGAAATCATTCGGTGGTACAGAAGAGGCTGGAGGATCTTGCAGCCAGTCCCAGTTCTCCCCGTGCCTGTTCCATGTTCATCCATCCACACCCTCCTCCTGGAGTTGTTTTTGTTGTTTGTTTTAAGACAGAGTCTTTCTCTTTTAGGCTAGAGTGCAGTGGCATGATCAGGGCTCACTGCAGCCTCGACCTTCCGGGCTTAAGTGATCCTCCTGCCTTAGCTTCCTAAGTAGCTGGGACTACAGACGTGCGCCACCACGCCTGGCTAGTTTTTATATTTGTGGTAGAGATGGGGTTGGCCATGTCGCCTAGGCTGGTCTCGAACTCCTGACCTCAAGTGACCCACCTGCCTTGGCCTCCCAAAGTGCTGGGATTACAGGTGTAAGCCATCGCACCCTGCCTCCCTCCTAGAGTTTTAAGGCTATTGCAGGAATGTCCTCCTTAAGGATGACCCATGACCTAGTATGGAAGGATCTCGTTCCATGTTCCATGAAATGCATGAGAAAACTGAGGTCTGAGATTTGGGAGGAATTTTAATATTAGAGCTACCCTTTTTTGAGCATGAATTAACTTGCAAGGTTGTTAGTTCTCTGTCACGGCATCTCATTTGGCACATATCGCTTTTACTTTTAATACGGTTATTTCTCTGTACGTCTTTTTGCTAATATATAAGCTCCTTAACAGCAAGAACTGTGTCAGCCTTCTTTGTGGATCCCACAGTGCCTTGTTCTTGTTTATTGAGTGAACCAATGAATGGCCCCTGGAGATGTTTAAGCAGAGGTTGGATGACTACCAATGAGAGATGTGGTCCAGGGAATTTCTGCACTGAATGAGTAACTAGAAATATGTGTCTAAGAGCTCTTTTGGTTTTGAGGTTCTGTAAGTCCATACATACGAACCGAACCTTCCTGGTTCTTTCCCTACTTCTCCAAATATGCAGAGGTAAGAGGAAAAGTGGGAAACTCAAGATTACAAAGTACCTACTGTGTGCCAGGCTCTGTACAAGGCATTTTACACATCTGATCTCATTCAATCTTCTCAAAAACAGGCAGGTGTTAGCCACAGTTTGCAAAGACAGCTTAAGATAGATGAAGTTTCTATAGGGACCTAAAGCCTGGGTGATTTCCATAATACCACGTTTCTTATAATTTGACATATTTACATAGTTTTAGAAAGGAGGAAAGGCAAAGAGGGAGTTGAGAAATGAAGGAAACAGGGAGAAGACATGGCTTCTAAATTCAGGGTTGGGAGAGAGATTCTAGACTCCAAGCCAGGAAAAAAAAAATCTACTTTTGTAAGTTAGAATAGGACTTCTCTGCTCTCACGTGAGTATGAACAGAATTGGGGAAAGAAAAAGCGCGAAGGACCACCACAGAGGAATCCTGAAGACAGGGTATTGAGGACTGCAATCTTTTTTTAAAAATTCCAGTTTAAAAAAAAAAAAAATAGAGATGGGGGTCTCACTATGTTGTCCAGGCTGATCTCAAACTTCTAGCCTCAAGCAATCCTCCCTCCTCAGACTCCCAAAATGCTGGGATTACTGGTGTGAGCCACTGTGCCTGACCTTGAGGACTGAAATCTTTGGTCCTGGGTTATGGGATTGGCAGTATGGGGTAGAGAGGTGCAACAAAAACGCAATCTTGGGGATTTCAGGCATTTGTTTTCCAGCTAGGAAGGATATTGTGAGTTTGAGGTGATTAAAGAACATTCGGGAGTCTGGGCACGTCCAGGCTGTGGAGGTCCTATTCTGTGGCAGGGCTTAGACCAGTGCTATGCAGCAGAAATGTAACATGAATCAAACACATAATTTAAAATTTTCTAGTAGCCACATTGAAAAAAAAAAAAAAAGGTGAAAAGAACCGGGTGAGGTTGGGCGCGGTGGCTCACGCCTGTAATCCCAGCATTTTGGGAGGCCAAAGCGGGTGGATCACGAGGTCAGGAGTTTGAGACCAGCCTGGCCAAGATGGTGAAACCCCCGTCTCTACTAAAAATACAAAAAAATCAGCCAGGTGTGATGGCAGGCACCTGTAATCATTCCAGCTACTTGGGAGGCTGAGGCAGGAGAATTGCTTGAACCCAGGAGGCGGAGGTTGCAGTGAGCCAAGATCCCGCCACTGCGCTCCAGCCTGGGTGATAGAGCAAGACTCTGTCTCAACAAAAAAGAAAAAAAAAAAAAAAGAACCAGGTAAAATTAAATGCTAACATTTATTTAAGCCATATATCCAAAATGTTATCATTTCAATCTGCAATCAACATACACTTACTAAGCTATTTTAAATTTTGTTGATTCTAATTCCTTGATATCTGTTACATACTTTACATTTATATAATCTCAATTTGGATTAGCCACATTTCAAGGGTGACTGGTGCAGCTGGCAGCTGCCCTAGTGGACAGCACAGGCTTTGGCTTTACATTACTTCAGAGTGTGCCTCACATCTGGCTAGCCAGAGGCAACAAGACCTTTGATGGGGCAGTTCCAGACATCTCGGTTCCTACCCTTCATTTTTCAGAAGCCCTTGTGGCTTTTTTTCTTTTTTGGTATAGTCTCACTCTGTTGCCCAGGCTGGAGTGCAATGGCACAATCTAGGCTCACTGCAACCTCTGCCTCCTGGGTTCAAGTGATTCTCTTGTCTCAGCCTCCCAAGTAGCTGGGATTACAGGCGCCCACCACCACACCCGGCTAATTGTTGTATTTTTAGTAAAGACAGGGTTTCACCATGTTGGCCAGGTGGGTCTCAACCTCCTGACCTCAAGTGATTTGCCCGCCTCAGCCTCCCAAAGTGCTGAGATTACAGATGTGAGTCACTGCACCTGGCCTTGTTTTTTAAAATAGAGATGATGTCTCACTTGGTTGCCCAGGTTGGTCTCAAACTCCTGGGCTCAAGTGATCCTCCCACCTCGGCCTCCTAAAGTGCTGGGATTACAAGCATGAGGCAATGCACCAGTCTGAAGCCCTTGTGTTTATGTGAATCTGAAGACAAACTCCTAATTCCCACAGATCAGAAGAACTGTGTCTCTATTGCAGGTTCTGTGAAGTCCAGTTATGCAGTAATTTCCATCTCCAACATTCTTCTCTAGCTCCTCTTGCTGAGCCACCAATGGCTGCTAATCCAGTACTTTCCAGGAATTATTTCCCAGGCCTCCCTGCTGCACCTACCATTACTGGCTTCTCTCGTTGGCTCATTTCTCCTGAGTTTCTTCCTACCCCTCTGACTGATCCCTCTGTCTTCTCCATAACTCTGCATTCTCCATACCTCCATTCCATGCTGTTCTCCTGGGTTCTGCCCTTGGCCCTCTTACCTTCTCTCTATATATGCAGGGAGACCTTTCTTTCTTTTTTTTTTTTTTCTTTCTTTTTTTTAGACAGAGTCTAGATCTGTTGCCAGGCTGGAGTGCAGTGGCTCGATCTCAGCTCACTGCAACCTCTGCCTCCCGGGTTCAAGCAATTCTCCTGCCTCAGCCTCCCGAGTAGCTGGGACTACAGGCACGCACCACCATACCCAGCTATTTTCATATTTTTAGTAGAGACAGGGTTTCAACATGTTGGCCAGGATGGTCTCGATCTCTTAACCTCATGATCCACCCGCCTTGGCCTCCCAAAGTGTTAGGATTACAGGCATGAGCCATGGCTCCCGGCCAGACTTTTCTTTACTCTCATCACCTTTGCTTTCAGGAACCTTAAATCTCTATCTCCAACTTCACACTCTCTTCATCTCTTGACTCAAATATCTATCCAACTGCCCATTGGACCTCTCTCTCCTTGGGAAGATCCCAAAGACATTGAGAATTCCACAAACCAAAATTGTCCCGGTCATCTCCCCCCTCAAATGTATTTCTCCATTTGTATTGCAGTTGCTACTCAGTATCCCTGAGGATACCAAAATTTGCAGATGCTCAAGTTCCTTGTATAAAATGGTATATTTGCATATAACCTACCATATCGTCCCATATATTCAAAATTATCTCGATTACTTATAATACTGAATACAATGTAAATGCTATGTAAACAGTTGTTATACTGTATTATTTTATTATTTTTAATTTTTTTTTTTTGAGAGAGAACTTTGCTCTCATCGCCCAGGCTACAGTGCAATGGAGCGATCTCAGCTCACTGCAATCTCTGCCTCCTGGGTTCAAGCGATTCTCCTGCCTCAGCCTCCCGAGTAGCTGGGATTACAGGCATGCACCACCACGCCCAACTAATTTTTGTATTTTTAGTAGAGATGGGATTTCATCATGCTGGCTAGGCTGGTCTCAAACTTCTGACCTCAGGTGATCTGCCCACCTTGGCCTTGCAAAATGTTGGGATTACAGGCATGAGCCGCTGTGCCCGGCCAGTTGTTGTACTGTTATTTTGTGATTTTTTTCCCAGATATTTTTGATCCATGGTTGGTTGAATCCGCAGATGCAGAACCCACAGATACGGAGGACCAACTGTATTTATTTAGTGAATGGCATCATGAGTTATCTGGTCATTGAAACCAGAAACTTGGGATAAACTTGACTCCTTCTGCTCACTTCCCATATCAAGTTTTCACCAAGTTTCATTAATTCGGCCTCCTAAATAATTCTGCTTCTTTTCCCCTTGACACTAAGTTTGATGCTCACCATTTTTACCCAGATTATTACAAGATTCCTAACTGGTTTATCTGGACTTTCATGATCTGGCAATAGCGTATAATCTCCATGAGGGCTGAAATTCCTGTTTTGTTTTTGTTTTTTTGGGGACAGGGTCTTTCTCTGTCACCCAAGGCTGTAGGGTGCTATCATAGCTCATTGTACCCTTGAACTCCTGGACTCAAGCCATCCTCCCACCTCAGCCTCCTGAGTAGCTGGGACTATAGGTACTTGTCACCATGCCAGGTTTAGTTAAAAAAAAATTTCTTTTTTTGGCCGGGTGCTGTGGCTCAAGCCTGTAATCCCAGCACTTTGGGAGGCCGAGGCGGGCGGATCACGAGGTCAGGAGATCGAGACCATCCTGGCTAACACGGTGAAACCCCGTCTCTACTAAAAAATACAAAAAAACTAGCCAGGCGAGGTGGCTGGCGCCTGTAGTCCCAGCTACTCGGG
Organism: Piliocolobus tephrosceles; assembly: GCF_002776525.5. Classification (NCBI taxonomy): domain Eukaryota; kingdom Metazoa; phylum Chordata; class Mammalia; order Primates; family Cercopithecidae; genus Piliocolobus; species Piliocolobus tephrosceles. Next base: position 50,869,871 of record NC_045443.1, read on the forward strand.
AGGCTGAGGCAGGAGAATGGCGTAAACCCGGGAGGCGGAGCTTGCAGTGAGCTGAGATCCGGCCACCGCACTCCAGCCTGGGCGACGGAGCAAGACTCCGGTCTCAAAAAAAAAAAAATTTTTTTTTTGGGCAGGCGCAGTGGCTCACCCCTGTAAGCCCAGCACTTTGGGAGGGTGAGCAGGGCGGATCGCGAGGTCAGGAGGTCAAGCGCAGCCTGACTAACGTGGTGAAAACCCGTCTCTACTAAAAATACAAAAATTAGCCAGGCATGGGGGCTCGCGCCTGTAATCCCAGCTACTGGGGAGGCTGAGGCAGGAGAATCGCCTGAACCCAAAAACGGAGGTTACAGTGAGTTGAGATTGCACCATTGTGCTCCAGCCTGGGCGACAGAGTGAGACTCTGTCTCAAAAAAAAAAAAAAAAAAAAAAAAAAAAAAAAAAAAAAAAATCCTTTAGAGAAGGGATCTTGCTATGTTGCCCAGACTGGTCTTGAACTTGTGGGCTCAAAGCTGGCCCCCCAAGTTGCTGGGATCACAGGCCACTGTACCCCAATTCCTATTTCGTTCATGCTGTTTCTCCAATATCTAGAACAGCACCTGACACATAGCGGACACTCAATTAATACTTGTTGAGTGAATGTATGAATAAATGTCAGGAGTTCACCTTTCCAGCCTCACTTCCCACGTTGGGTAAGATCCTCACTTGGCAGCCCTACCTGAAGTGTATAGACTTCAGAGTAAGTTGTCTTTGCATATTTTGTTCTCTCTGCCTGCACGTGCTTGGCTCATGTCTACCCCACATTATCACCTGTGGGAAGCTCTGCCTTCCCCAGTCTTAAGTATCTGCCTCGCTTGTGGTCCCGTAGCATGCTGTGCATACCTCTAAAGTAGCGTTTATCTTGTTTCCTTGTATCTGGTAATTTATGTCAACTACGAGCTCTCTGAGGGTGGGGTTTTTGACTATTCTTATATCCATTCCCCGGCACCTGACCCACACAGGGCATTCTGTAAGCATCCTGAATTAATAGAAACACCTCTATCCTCCAGCCTGACCAACATGGTGAAACCCTGTCTCTACTAAAAATACAAAAATTAGCCGGGGATGGTGGCACGTGCCTGTAATCCCAGCTACTCAGGAGGCTGAGGCAGCAGAATCACTCGAACTGGGGAGACAGAGGTTGCAGTGGGCTGAGATCGTGCCACTGCACTCCAGGCTTGGCGACAGAGTAAGACTCTGTTTTAAAAAAAGAAGAAACACCAGGCCGGGCGCGGTGGCTCAAGCCTGTAATCCCAGCACTTTGGGAGGCCGAGACGGGCAGATCACGAGGTCAGAAGATCGAGACCATCCTGGCTAACACGGTGAAACCCCGTCTCTACTAAAAAATACAAAAAACTAGCCAGGCGAGGTGGCGGGCGCCTGTAGTCCCAGCTACTCGGGAGGCTGAGGCAGGAGAATGGTGTAAACCCGGGAGGCGGAGCTTGCAGTGAGCTGAGATCCGGCCACTGCACTCCAGCCTGGGCGACAGAGCGAGACTCCGTCTCAAAAAAAAAAAAAAAGAACAAACATCTCTATCTCAACTGACATCACATTTTGTTCTTTCAAGCAACACATGACACTTCATTTAATGGTACTGGTAATGTTTATTTGAAGCTGGTTGGTGAGCTCAATGATGTTCATTTTATTATTCATTACATATATTATTTTGTATGTATAAAACATTTCATTAAAATAATTTAAAGATTACTTTTGGAGGCCTGGTCCTATGTTCCAGTCTCTATACTAGATTTTAGGAACACAGTGCTGTATAAGCACAGAATCTGCCCTCAAGTTGCTTATAGTTTAGGGAGAAGAAAAAGTTGTAAACACATGTAGTATCTTTTTATAAAGTGCTCTATGTGGTATGTCAAAGGATAACTGAGGACAGTCAAGTAAGACCATATGCAGGTGGTATCCTTTGAGCTAGGAGGAAAGTAGTGCATGTTTTTGTGGAATGGTTCTGTTATACTGGAGTACAGGGTTCCTTAGGGTAGATGGGAAATGGAAGGGCAAGTTGGGACCAGATGGTGAAGACCCTGACTGGCACACTAAGCAATCTACATTGCTCGTTCCTGTAGGTAACAGGCGGCCATTGAGGTTCAATAAGTGGGGAGTGGTGTGTTTGGATCCATTCTTTCACCACCAAATACTGACACGAGTTCCTATTTGCTACTTGGCTGACATCTCCTTTCACATTAGAGTCTCAAGCCCATTCAGGTCTATCAGCTTCTGCATGGATGCTGGGGAGCAGGGAGGAAAGGGATGATCCATTATAGAAGAGAGATAAGAAGAAAGGCTTAGGCCAGGCGCGGTGGCTCACGCCTGTAATCCCAGCACTTTGGGAGGCTGAGGTGGGCGGATCACGGGTTCAGGAGATCGAGACCATCCTGGCTAACATGGTGAAACACCGTCTCTACTAAAAATACAAAAAAACTAGCCGGGCGTGGTGGCGGGCGCCCGTAGTCCCAGCTACTCAGGAGGCTGAGGCAGGAGAATGGCATGAACCCGGGAGGCGGAGCTTGCAGTGAGCTGAGATCCGGCCACTGCACTCCAGCCTGGGCAACAGAGCGAGACTCCGTCTCAAAAAAAAAAAAAAAAAAAAAAAGAAGAAAGGCTTGAGTTATCAAATACCACTCAGTGAGTAGGAGAGAGAACTAGAACTGGAACCCGGCTGCCCCTGAGTTTCCTCTGGCCCATGCAGTCAATTACTTTTCCTTGAGCTCCCTCTGTGTCGGGGGCCATGCTTTGGATACTGGGATACGCAAATCATGAGTAAGGAGGAGAAATGGCCCCACACTTTTGTGGCACCCTGTCTGAAATTGCAGATTGCACACCAGAAAGATACACAAAGGGTAGAGAAAGGAGCAGCTAGAAACTCTAGATATCCATGTTGAGGAGCCTGGTGGGGGATTGGGGGGCTTCATGGAGGAGGGGAGTATGAAGCAGATTCGGGACAGTGAAGCAGAATAGGGCTGGAGAGAAAGGAAGGTGAGAAGGACCCATGTGAAGTTTTGGAGGTGGGAAAGAACAAAACCTGTACCACAGTCCTCTTAAGTGCTTTGTCTGACAGTGTCTGTATCAGTGGCCTTGTGCAGGTAGCCATGTGGCTCCTGTGGGTATATGTGTGGCTTGGCAAGGGCTGTGGCATGGGAGCAGAGGCCTGGGTCCCTGTTTGTCTACTTTTCTCCCTTTTTGGCACAAGGCAGCTATCCTCTGGAAGCCAGGAGGTGTGGGTCCCAGATTCTTCTCGCCCCAACCTCCCCCAGAAAATAAATCACACATGATTTCATTAAATGCACCTCCTGCTGGGGATGTTGGCTCATAATTCCTCTCTGATTAACCCCCACTACCCCGGCAAGTTTATAGGCCAAGAGAGGGGGGGGAAAGGGGGAAGGTAAAAGGAGGGATGGGGGGAATCCCATGCGGGTGATGGATGCCTCTGTCAGCCCAGCTCGTATTTATTAATAGTCTTAATACGGGAAGCAATAAAGGAAGAGAGGGATTCTATTAATTAAATCATTGTTATAATTAACTTTCATTAAAGGAGGATCAATAAAGAGGGGTTGAGATGGAGAGAGGAGAGATCCATTATCTCTAATTTCCTTGGAAGGGATTCAGGGAACGAGATGGGGTTGCTAGGAGACAGAGACGTGAGGGAAGAAGGAAGGATGTAAGATGTCATCCAGGTGGGGCTGGAAAGGGGGTGGACAGGAGAATTTCAGGTGAATGGAGACAGGGAATGGTGGGGGTGGTCCACACAGGGCCCCTGAAGGGAGTGGAGGGCAGCTGAGAAGGGAGCTATTGGGTTGGAGGATAAGGGGGCTGTAGGCATGTGCTTGTGCAGGGCATTGCTGAGAGCCGTGGTGAATGTGCAGGTCCTTAACAAATGCTTTACGATGCTGTGTATGTGTCTGTCTAGCCTGTGAAGCTGGTTAAGTGGATGAATGTGTTTGTGTGACTGTTGAGTTAGAGTGTGCACACAGGTATGAGGGGATAGCAACAGAGAAAGCAACAGAAACAGAAACTGGAGGAATATAAAATCGCCTTTAGAGGTATAAGGCTTAGGGCATTTTTTACTAAGTAGATACTCAAAGGTGTATACTCTTGACAGGAATAAAGCCTGTCCTTTGGCATGAGGTACAGTGATGGCTGCTATGAAAGGTGAAGGTCTGGGCAGTGGAAAACTTGTCCCACTTTTCCACAGCACCCACCCACCCTGGGGCTAAACCCTGAGCAGAACTGACATGGACCCATCAGTTTGTTCCCTCCCCAACTGCTGTATTATCCAAGCCAGACTCCCACTTGAGACAACCCACTGGTGGCCAGCACACCAGGAGGCATGACAGGAGAGTAACTGCCCAGCATCCCCTGCCATGAAGTAGGGATGCGTCCCCTCTTTCCCTCCTCCCTCCACCAGGGTCTAAGAGCCGGAGGTTTGGGCTCTGTGCTCCAGTCACACCTCATGGTAAGAACACATTTTGTGACAACAGTCATACATATCATATAAATATATTTGTTCAAACTACAAAGGGACGGATATCAGGGGGAAGCTTTTATTGCTATGGGGGGACCTGGAGAGGGAGAGGGGGCTGGGAAATGGGGATACCTGGGACCACTTGTTCCCGCCATCCCTCACAGAAGGCACAAATACATTATTTCTTTCCATGTGAGGAGATGCGAGGACAGGATACAGAATACAGGAATCCTCAAAAATACAAAAAACCCTCCAAACTGAATACCTAAGGTTATGGAAAAGGCCAGGGTGGGGCGCAGAAGGCAATGGGGGAACAGAAAGAGGAACCAACAAAGCTGAGAACCAAAAGGGACCTGAGAGGCTGTGATGTCCATGCTGCTGCCTCTATGCAGGCCCCAGAGAAAACTCAGGTAAACAAACAGAAACCCCAAATTAGAGAGGGTAGGGTGCCCCAGGAATTGGCTTTGGGGCATAGACAAGGGAGTGTGAGTGTGAGTGTGTGTGTGCAGTGGCTGTGTGAGTATCAGAAGCAACCAGGGCTAGGAGTGGACGGTTCTATTCCCACAGGGGACGGCCTCCTCCATCCTGGTTCCTCCAAAACCACTTTCAGGGGGTAAATTCAGCCACTGCTTCCGAACAGGACCCCTCCCTGGGACAAAAGAGCCAGGTAGGAGAGGATGAACTGAGAAATCTTGGGATGAAAACAGGGCACACAGAAGCGGTTCTTAGGGAACAGAATATCATGGAGCCCAGTGTGACAGAAAATGGGCATGAGGCCTAAGTGTATGCATGTGTGTGAGTGTGTGTGTGCATGAGTGTGTATTTGTGCATGTACGAGGGAGTAAGATCACTCAAAGGTGAAGGGGTCCTGGGTGCTGAAAAAGAAGTGTCCATCCATGTGGTCCTCCAGGGCATCCTTGTCACTCTCAGCAGGAAAGCGCTCCTTACAGATAGGACACTCCTTCCATGTGGGGGTGGCAGGGCCCCCAGTGCTGGTTTCTGACAGGGGACCCACTGTAAAGCCACTAAGAGAGACAGAGGGGAAAGGGAGAGGGTCGGCGTGCTCTGTTCCCTTCTTGACTTGCAGACTTCAGGGAGCAGGACCCATGTGCCTGGGTTCCCAGGTTATCCTGTGCCAAATGCAGCATCCTGGCCTCTCCCACAGCGTCTTTCTCCCCACAATTCTGGAAGCCTTATTTTTCCAGTTCCCCATGTCCCCTCTTCTTTAGTCTCTGCTGGTCTCTGCAGTGCAGAGCCCATCCCCCAACCTCCTGCTCTCCTCCCTCTATCTCCGTCTGCTGCCTAATGAGGCTGAAAATGAGTCTGACATCGTCCTTCATCTTCCTGCTCCAGCCGAGAAGGATGACAGCATCACCCCCTCCCTGCCCTGAGCCCATCTCACATCCAGGCAAAACTGGGACTAGATGATCAAATCTCTCTTCCCTGTGCCTGCCCCTTGACCCTGGGAATAAAAGGGAAGGCAGAAGGGGACAATCTGATACCTGAAACCCCCACCCCCGTAGGTTCCCTTCCCTAACGGTCACCCAGGGAAGTGAGGGAAGAGGGAAAGCATTTCAGGTGTAGCCAGATGGATGCTGGATCCCAGTCTTCTCTCTGCGCCTATCCCTGGGGGCCATGGTCACCTCCCTTCCTCCCCGGAGGATCCTAGGTACCTACCTGGTGGTTGGGGAAGGGGTAGAGGCAGGAGAGAGGGGAAGCAGGGCAATTTGGGCTCTGCGGAAGATGGTGCTAGAACAACATAGAAGCCAGTTAAAGGCAGGACCTCTGAGTGCATTGATAAGATAGGGGGAGGGATTACCTGAAGGCATCTGGGATTTGGAGCAGTGAGTCATTTTCGTTGTTAACCATACCTGTATCTCCTTTTCTTGGCTGAGGCCGAGAAGGGAAGGGGTTGGGAGCAGGGCCTGGTGACTGTCCACACGGATGCCCTTTCCCTCTGACCTCCTACCACCTCCCTCCTGGCCTTGCTGGTTGAACTCACCTGGCCATGTCATAGAAGGCACTGCCCAGTTCAGGAAGCAGCAAGTTGGCCTCCTCACCCCCACTCTGCACAGCTGCCATCAGGACTGACTTCTCATCTTCAGCCTCCTGGATGCCGAAGAGATGGGGTTGGGCTTTGGGGTGGTGCTCCAAGATGGGGGAGCAGCACATTGGGACAGCATGGGAAGAGCAGCCAAGGCTAGGATAGTGACCTGAGGGGCTTAGGAAGGGTGCGGCAGGAGAGGCGTTTCGAGGGGCTGGTGGATAATAAGAGAATGAGTGCGGGGGAGAAGCAGTGAGGCTATTGGGCTGGTGTGGGTTTTGGGATGGTATCTGTTGGTGTGGCCTTGAAGAGAGGCTGGGCCTGCCTCTTCTCTCCTGGGAAAAAGAGAGCCCTGTATGGCTAAGGTTCTTGCTCTAACTAGCTGGGGGTGTGTGCCTGTGGTCCCAGCTACTCTTGAGAGACTGAGGTGGGAGGATTGCTTCAGCCCAGGAGGCAGAGGCTGCAGTGAGCCAAGATCATGCTGCACTCTAGGCTGGGACACTTGGGTTTGGCCCTACCCCTCCTTACTGCTTCTGTGCAGGCTCCTCCACTGCTCACCGAGTCAGAGCTACTGTCCTCAGCTGGCCCAGAGAGGTGAGGAGAAATGGGAGCCGGCTGGCTGATGACAACGAGGGGAGAAGCCTCTCGGGGCCCAGCAGGAGAGGAGCCTGGGTCTCTATGCTCACAAAGGCCATAGGGTGGGAGCCTCATGTCTTCTGGGGACTCATCCTCTGAGTCTGTCAGAGCTGCCGGGCAGCCTGTAGGAGATGAAGCAGGCAGAGAAGAAAGAAGGATGTGTTGTGAGAAGGCTGGACCAGCTGTCTCCTCTGGATGAGGGGTATCATTAGACTAAACAGGGGCCAGGGTCTGGGAAAGAAAAGGCAAAACACATAGAAGGCAGAGGCAGCTCCCAGCAAGGTTACATGGAGCCTTCCTCAACAGTGGAGGGTAGAAAGGGGCAAGACGTGTTACAAGACTGGGGTTATACAGACTCAGTCCTGCAGTGGCCTCCTCATCCTCTGTGGCAGCATCCTCATTCCACTTCTCATCTGCCACCTTCTCCAGGCGGGCCTCCAGTTTTCTCATGTACTCTAGCAATTCCTGGAATTGGGAAGGAAAAAGGCAGGTGCTGGAGAACGTGAAGGTACCAACCTTGCTAGCCTGCAGAGCCATTCTCTGCACCCAAGAAGAACTCTTAGCTCCTCAGGATTAGATGCCTTCAGCAAAGATTGGGGTGACTTCAGGCAGACACTCCCCGCAGCACCCCTGCTTCACCACTTACATCCCTCCCTTCTCCCAGAGATCATCCCCTGTCCTGCCAAGTCCGCTAATAAGAGAAGCCAGGGTATGGGCCCTCTTGGAGAGAACAGTTTCTAAGCCAAGAGATGACGGGAATTTACAAAGTTTCTAGCCCTCAAGTCCTCGCCTGTGGCATCTACAGGGCCTGGGTGCTCACCTGCTTCTCCTCTTGTAACTGCTCCTTTTCCTTCTGGAGCACACGCAGGGCTGACCGCAGCTCTGTCAGCTCCCGCTTACTTTCTGACAACTGTACCTGAGGGAAGAGGGCCTGATGGAATCTGGAGCCTAGAATGTACCCCCAAGAACCTGGGCTCTGGGACCAGGACCAACAATCTAGAATCAGGTCTCCCCATGTCTCTGCTTCTTTCCTGCTCTGACACACATGGGGATTCCCAACACTCTTTTTCCACGAGTCTTGTGTCTTGGGCCCCAGAGACTCAGTTTTCTAAGTCTTAGTCTCTGCCTCTCGAGTGGGTCCTGGATGACTGCCTATAGGCTGGGGTGCAGAGGTCCTGGTCACACCAAGGAGCCACTCTATAATCCTCCTAAGTCACCTCTACTGGGCCCAGATGTGTGCCCTGAGAGCAGAAAAAAATGCATGTTTTTTTTTTTTGAGACGGAATCTCGCTCTGTCGCCCAGGCTGGAGTGCAGTGGCCAGATCTCAGCTCACTGCAAGCTCCGCCTCCCGGGTTCACGCCATTCTCCTGCCTCAGCCTCCCGAGTAGCTGGGACTACAGGCGCCTGCCACCTTGCCCAGCTAGTTTTTTGTATTTTTTAGTAGAGATGGGGTTTCACCATGTTAGCCAGGATGGTCTTGATCTCCTGACCTTGTGATCCGCCCGTCTCGGCCTCCCAAAGTGCTGGGATTACAGGCTTGAGCCACTGCGCCCGGCAAAAAATGCGTATTTCAAACCAACGAGGGCTTGCTTGTGCAAGTGAAATGCCACCCAACATGTAAGTGGACACCTAGTACTTCTGAGCCCATACCCAAGACAGAGAGAAGGGGTATAGACGCCTCAGGAGGCCACAGGACAGGATCCTTGGTGGCTGGGTGCCTTACCAGGCTAGAATCCTTTTCCCGGGCCAGCTCAGTCTTGAACACCTGGTTTTGGGTCCTCTCCTCCTGAACTGCCTTCTCCAATCGAAGTATCTCTGCACTCAGCTTCAGGATCTTGTCCTTCTCTGCCTGGGAGATAGCCAAGAAGGAAAATGGGAGGGTGAGAGGGGAAGAAAAAGGAACGCCACTGTCAATAGCACTATCCCTTACTGTGTGTCCTTTCCTTTATTTAAAGCATCATTTTTAGAGCACTTTCCCCCTTTTGCCTTCATTTCCTATACCCTCCGAATGAAGGACAGGACATGAAGGCAGGTGCTGCTTGATCAGGAACGGGCATTATGGCAGGGTCTGGGGCCTAGGACAGAAAATGTTTGTGTTCCAAGGAAGGTACTCTGGTGATCAGGATTGGGATACCCCGGTTAGGGATGGGTCATGCCTAGAAAGCAAAGTGTACCTCCCTCAAAGCCCCTCTCCACCCCTGAGTCCTCTAAGGTTCTCAACCCCTCTTCTCTCCTCCCAAAGGGTCTAACCACATGTAGGAGCCCCCACAGAGGTGGGGGCAGTGGTCATCAGATTGCCAGCTGCCCCCCCATCCCTCTACCTCCACACTCTGCAGCAGCCCTGCCCGCTCCTTGCTCCATTGGCATTTTTCTTCCTTCAAGTGCAAACCGAGCTCAGCCAGCCTGCCGTTAACTTCAGCCACTTCCAGGCGGCTGCGGTGTAGTTCGGCTATGGTGCGGTCCCTGGCTGTTGCTGCGCTGGCCAACTCCTCCCCAAGAAGGGTGGCTTTCTGCTGGCTTGAGGCTGCAAGCTCCTGGGCCCCTCGAAGCTGCTCCTTCAGGGGCTCCAGCTCAGCCTCAGGAGAAAGGAGGAGATGGAGATCAGAGTTCCCAGTGAATCGTTTGTCAGCCGGGGAGGTAACCAGGCTCCCTCCACTCCACTGCATTAGGACTCGGGGTTGTGTTGTTTAGTCTTTAGCCATGTCTTTCCCCTTCTCTTTAGACACTTAGGCTTTTCTATAACTTGCCCTTGGAACTTTCCCTGTTTCCTGTTGCCAAGGGCCCTCACTCACCACCCGCTGCTGGGCCTGGCCTAGGGTGTCCTTCATCTGGGCCACCTTGTCTTTCAGTCGCTGGGCCTGAGCACTCTGCTCCTCTTGCCAGCTCTTGGCCTCCTGCAGGTCCAAATTTAAGCGACGGTTCTCCTGTTGTGCCACTTGGAGCTCAGCCTGATGGAAGTGGAAAGCAGGTAAGGAAAGGGGTATGTGAGTTGGGGTGGCTCGGGAGGTGAACCATTGTGATGAGAGTGGTCAAGGTTCCACTTCTCAGATTTAACACACACTCAAGCCTTCAACTATTTTCAGCCCTTCTTGGGTTCTCAGCTCAAAGGACTCAATCCTGCATATCCAGTCTCCAGCTCCCAAACTGAGGTATCCAGCATTATAGCCTGGGGTCTTCCATGTAGGCATTCCACGTACCATTTCTGCTACTCCATTCTTTCTCTTAAATCAAAACTCAGTCTTCATGCCCTACAGGCCCCTCAAACTCAACAGTCTACCTCCCACCCCATCCCAGTCTTTCCTACTCTTATTTCCGTCAATGGTAACAACTAGCTCCCACGTTACTCAAAATGGAGTAACCTGGTGTCCTTGGTGCCATGCTTGGCTCTGTCCTCTCCCTAGCAGCCCACAGAAAAGCCTATTGCTTCTGCATCCTGGTCACAGCCATTTGCTCTTCTCTGTTACCACCACAACCACGTTATCTGACTCTGCTTATTTCTTGCTTAGACTACTGAACAACTTCATAACTAGCTCATTCTCCACAAGGCAATCAGATTATTCTTCTTTAGGTACAGTTTTGATTTTTTAAGTACAGTTACGTTCTTTTTCAGAGATAGGATCTGACTCTGTTGCCAAGACTGGAGTGAAGTAGCATGGTCACAGCTCACTGCAGCCTCCAACTCCTGGGCTCAAGCAATTGTCTCAACTCAGCCTCCCAAGTAGCTGGGATTATAGGTATGTGCCACCACGCCTGCCTAGTTTCTGTGTTTTTTTTTCTTTTTTTTAGAGATGAGACAGGGTCTCACTATGTTGCCCAGGCTTGTCTTGAACTCCTGAGCTTGAGGGATCCTCCTGCCTTCGCCTCCCAAAATGTTGGGATTACAGGTGTGGGCCACTAAACTTGGCCATAAGTACAGTTCATGTCACCCTTGCCTGAAAAATCATCAAAGCCTTTCACTGCTTGTGGAATAAAAATGAAGCTCAAGATCCTCCACAGTCTAACCTAGGCCTTATCTCAAACACTTCACCCACACATTCAACTGCCCTGAGTGTTCTGCCCTTTAAGCCTTTGCTCATGTCTTTCTCTGTTCCTAGAATATCCTCACTCTCATCTCTGTCTACTCAAATTCTACCTATTCTCACTGCTGAGCAAAGGGTTTTTAACGATCTTCCACACAAACCCAGGGTACTGAAGAAGGGATTTAGGAGTTCTGCAGATATTTGATTTGAACGTCCTCTAAATTATTAACAATTATGTTAAAAAAAACAACACAAGGCCGGGTGCAGTGGCTCACGCCTGTAATCTCAGTGTGATTTGGGAGGCCGAGGCAGGCAGATTACCTGAGGTCAGAAGTTCGAGACCAGCCTGGCCAACATGGTGAAACCCCATCTCTATTAAAAATACAAAAAATTAGCCGGGCGTGGTGGCAGGTGCCTGTAATCCCACTACTCAGGAGGCTGAGACAGAAGAATCACTTGAACCTGGAATGCAGAGGTTGCGGTGAGCCAAGATCACGCCACTGCACTCCAGCCTGGGCAACAAGATGAAACTCTGTCTCAAAACAAAGAAACAAACAAACACGCATAAAATCACAAGTTAACACACTGGAGATCACCAATTGGCATGTGTTTCCAGGTTAATTCATTTTTGTGCAAAGCTCAGAATAGTTTCTATTGTATTTTCTATTGAATTGAAGAGTAAACTGAGTTGCAAGGTGGACAGTTTAAAAATTGTTATCATTTGCACCTACTTGTGTGTGACTCAAGGTGTTCTCAATATTGCACAACCAAAATAAAATACAGAAATATATTAGTTGCTGAGGCTGACAGAACAGTCATCCATAGCCTCTCATTTCAAAGTTTGGTATGCCTCAATATTACCTAATTGCTTTCATTACCTTTTAAGTAAATGTTATACATTCAGATTTATGAAAATAAATTCATAGTAATAAAATATTGTTTTTGTTTATTCAGTGAGAGTACACACAAGATGAAAAACTTTATTGGTGGCAGGAGAGGAAAGGGTTCTGCTAAAAAGGTTTGAAAGTACTAGGCTACTACATGCCCTATACCCCATCCCTTTTTTTTCCTGAGACAGAATCTTGCTGTCACCCAGGCTGGAGTGCAGTGGTGCGATCACAGCTCACCACAGGCTTGACCTCCTGGGCTCAAGCAATCCTTCCACTTCAGCTTCCTGAGTAGCTGGGACTACAGGTGCATGCCACCATGCCTGGCTAATTTTTAAAATTTTTTGTAGAGATGGGGGTCTATGTTGCCCAGGCTGGTTTTGAACTTCTGGGCTTGAACAATCTTCCCGCCTCAGCCTCCCAAAGTGTTATGATCACAGGTGTAAGCCACCATGCCCAGCCATGGCCCTCCCCTGTTTTTTTTTTTTTTTGAGACAGAGTCTCAGGCTGGAGTGCCATAGTGTGATCTAGGCTCACTGCAACTTCTGCCTCCCAGGTTCAAGTGATTCTCCTGCCTCAGCCTCCTGAGTAGCTGGGATTACAGGCACCTGACACACCTGGCTAATTTTTATAGAGAGATGGGGTTTCACCATGTTGGCCAGGCTGGTCTTGAACTCCTGACCTCAGGTGATCCGCCTGCCTTGGCCTTCCAAAGTGCTGGAATTACAGGCGTGAGCCACTGTGCCTGGCCTCCACACCCCTTTTAAAAAGACTTTTCTTATGTCTGTAACAAGATGTGCACTCATACACCTCCCTGGAGCGCCACAATACTTTTATTAGATTTCTCTTGAGGCCAGGTGCAGTGGCTCACACCTGTAATCCCAGCAATTTGGGAGGCTGAGGTGGGCGGAACACTTGAGGTCAAGAGTTCAAGACCAGTCTGCCTAACATGGTGAAACCCTGTCTCTACTAAAAATACAAAAGTTAGCCGGGCATGGTGGCATGCGCCAGTAATCTCAGCTGCTCAGGTAACTGAGACATGAAAGTTGCTTGAACCCAGGAGGCAGAGGTTGCACTGAGCTGAGATTGTACCACTGCACTCCAGCATAGGAGACAAAGTGAGACTCTGTCTCCAAAATACTAAAAAAAAAAAAAAAAAAAAAAAAAAAAAAAAAAAAAAA
>NC_045443.1:50888148-50952386 GCF_002776525.5 Piliocolobus tephrosceles
AAAAAAAAAAAAAAAAAAAAAAAAAAAAAAAAAAAAAAAAGATTTCTCTTGTGACACTCTTATATTCCACTTTTCCACTCTGACTAATCCTGATTTGGGTATATGTCTTATATTCCTTAGTGGAGTGCACACGATGTCAATGTCTTCTTTACATTTTTATTCCCTTTGGTGTCTGGCTCTCGAAAGGGAATCAAATACTGACTGGACAATGGAGAAAGCAAATCAACTCTGAGCCCCTTACCTCGCTTTGCTCCTTGTCTGCTTGTACTTCTTTCAGTTGCCCAAGGAGCTTCTCCTGTTCCCGAGTCAGGGCCTTCACTGTGTCTCTAAGCCTGTGATTGGTGGGATGACATGTCAGACAATCTGCTCCACCCAGAGAAGGAATGGACTCAGGCCTCTGTCTTGTGCTCTGCTGCTGCTGCTCTAGGCCCAGAGCTCCCAATGCTAAGAGTCTATGATTTGTATCTTTTTTTCCAGAGGAGAGATTCCATAACATTCCTGGATCACCAGTTCTAATGTTTCTTAATAGTAAGAACACAGTCTAATCTTATCTTTCCTGCTGCCAAATCTGAAATCCATCCTCTCTTATCTTGCACTGACTTCCATCCATTCTCTTCTTCCAAATCTTCCACTCCTAGCTCTTGCTCAGTTTTTGTTGCACGATAAGTGGTAACTATGATTATTTCCAAAGCAAAGGAATACAGAATAGCGTGTGGAAAGATGGTAGAGAGCTCGGCAGAAAAGGGTATCCCCAGTAATTGGACTAGCATGAGTGAGGGTAGGAGGGAAAGAGAAAGCATGTGAGGCAGACAGCAGGTCTGCCTGCCTGAGAGAGGGGGCTGGAGCGTGGGGGTCATGGAAGGGAGAGGAAGTGATGGGGTCAGTGGACTCCCCTCACCTGTCGAGCTCCACTTCCTTCGTCAGCACTTTCTCACTGATGGTCTGAATGTCATCCTCCAGCTCCAGGATGCGTGCCACATGGTCTCCTTGTTGCCGGCTCAGGATGTCCCTCTCTTCTGTGATCTCCCCATGGGACCGGGAAATCCCCTGAAATTAAGTTTCCCCAAGAAGAAAAGGGAGGTTGGGACTCATCTCTCAAGTAGTGGAACAAAGGCTTAGGAAGAGCACACCAGGGTCTGACTGCTCCCACCTGGCTATCACATTGCCTTCCTTGAAAAAGAAACTGCTGGGGCTGGGCACGGTGGCTCAAGCCTGTAATCCCAGCACTTTGGGAGGCCGAGACGGGCGGATCACGAGGTCAGGAGATCGAGACCATCCTGGCTAACACGGTGAAACCCCGTCTCTACTAAAAATACAAAAACTAGCTGGGCGAGGTGGCGGGCGCCTGTAGTCTCAGCTACTCGGGAGGCTGAGGCAGGAGAATGGCGTGAACCCGGGAGGCGGAGCTTGCAGTGAGCTGAGATCTGGCCACTGCACTCCAGTCTGGGCGACAGAGCAAGACTCCGCCTCAAAAAAAAAAAAAAAGAAACTGCTGGAACATTCCTTTACCTATCAACGTGGCCACCTCCACCTTACCTCAGCATTCTTATGTTCAAAGAACTGAGTCTCATTACAAGTTTGGAACACGTCTCTTGTCATATCAAGTTTAATCCTAACCATTACCCCTTAAACCTATTTTCTTGATGTCAGAACCATCATAAAAGCCCACTAACATCTCTCCTTCAGTCTCTTCAGTGGGTTTAGATTTTGTACGCTGGATGAGCAGCCAGACCCTACCCCCTACCTGGCCCAGCTCCCACCTTATACTGTTCCATCAGCTCCGCGTGTTCCTGCCTGGCAGTTGCCAGAGCCCTCTCGAGCTCCTGCACTCGGCTCCTCAGCTCTGTCACCTGTCCCTCCAGCTGCAGCTTCAGCTGCATCAGGTCATTCCGTTCTTGCTGGCTCTCATCGAGCTGGTTCTACAGGCGGCAGGAGGAGAAGGGGAGTGTGCTAGTGGAGTACCCCTTCTAAGGTTCTATCCTTACCACTCTCCAGGTGCATTCTGGGGTTGGGAAATTACATAGCTTTGGGCCATAAAGAGGTGAGGAAGGGGATGCTCGGTGTGCTACCGAATCCTGTCCACCACCCAGTCAGATGCACCAGCTCATGGCACTCTGAATTGCCCATCCCTCTTACCTTTCCCCACCCTAGGCCTGGCCCTTTCCTCACCCAGCAATTGCAGGAATCCCTCGTGTGGCACGTCAATGAACACAAACACAAGGGATGGCTCCCTTAATTTTACCCTATCTGCTCTGGAGTTGGACAGACTTGGGTTCAAATCTTCAATGCAATTTTTACTAGCTATGTGATTGTTTTTAAAGACAGGGTCTCACTATGTTGCCCAGGCTGGAGTGCAGTGGCTAGCCATAGGTGCAACCATAGCATACAGTACCTCAAACTCCTGGCCTCAAGCAATCCTTCCACCACAGTGTCACCCCAGTAGCTGGGACTATAGGCGCATGCCACTACACCCAGCTGGCTATGTGATTTTGAACAAGTTTCTTAACTTCTCTAAGTCTCTGTGTCCTCATCTGTAACATGATCCCTTAGTCTGAATTGTTGTAAGGCTCAAATGAGAATCATGATTGTGAAAACACAATAGAGAGTAGGAGCTCATCACACATCTTTCACTTATGTGAGATATAAACATCTTCCTAGGTGACAGAGCAAGGCTTTCTCAAAAAAAAAAAAAAAAAGAAAGAAAGAAAAAAAACCCCAAAAACAAACAAAAAAAACCCCAAACAGTATCATTTCAACATGTAGTCAAAATAAAAATTATTGAAGTCTTTTACATTCTCTTTAAAAAATACTAAGTCTTCAAAATCTGGAGTATATTTTACCCTTATAGTACATCTCAGTTTGGATTAACTGCATCTGAAGTGCTCAAGAGCCATATATAGTTAAGAGCCTTTGGTATTGGACAGTACAGGTCTGGGGCCTTGCCTATCTGCTCTCACTCCCCACTCATCCTGGAAGCAGGTCTTGTGTTCCCTTTTCTCTGAATGTTCCCTCCAGTAGCCTCCCTCCACCCTTTAGATCTTCCTCTAGGGCATAAGGCAGTATGTAGCGCATAGAGAAGGCAGGCTGCAAAAGTTCTTATGAAATCCTGAGTTACACTGGCTTGTGGGTGGTCTCCTTTCCTGCCTTACATGTTCATGTATGTCTATGTTAGACTGAGACTCTCCTGAAGGCAGGACTTTGTCTAACTTTCAGTGAGGTCTTTAGTTGAGGCCACAGATGAGGGGAGGGTAAGGTGGGAAGGGCCCTCTTGCAATGCTGTCTCCCACTCCCTTGCCTGAGAATAACTCTGTTGCTCTTTTCTCACCTGTAACACAGTTGCCTTAGGGACAACCAGCAGGATGTCAGAGCCCCCATCAGCCTCCTCCAGGGTCACCAGTTCATCCATGGGCCTTGGCTCTCGGAACTGGAAAGGGGGGCTCTGCCCACACACCCGGCCCTGGCGGTTCACATATCGGAACTGGTAGAGCTGAGCTCCTGGTTTGGGCAGGTAGCTGGCTGTGGGAAGAAGAATGGACCCAGGACCCCAAATGATCCACTGTCCTTGGCTCCAGCCCCTTGCTCAGTATTCCATATACTGTTTCTTCTCTTCTCCACCTCCTACAGGCCATTTCTTTTCCTAGGGTACTCTTCTCTCTCCTTTCTGCCTATCCCTTTCCTTCCTTTCTTTCCCAAACCCACTCCCCCTCTATCATAATCATAATAATGCTAGTCACCATGTAGTGAGTGCCTACCATGTACCAGACACTGTGGTAACAGTTTTTATTTTATTTTATTTTGAGACAGAGTCTTGCTCTGTTGCAAAGCTGGAGTGTAGTGGCACGATCTTGGCTCGCTGTAACCTGTGCCTCCCAGGTTCAAGAGATTCTCCTGCCTCAGCCTCGTGAGTAGCTGGGACTACAGGCATGCACCACCATGCCTGGCTAATTTTTTTTGTATTTTTAGTACAGACGGGATTTTGCCATGTTGGTCAGGCTGGTCTTGAACTCCTGACCTCAAGTGATCCACCCACCTTGGCCTCCCAAAGTGCTGGGATCACCACGCCTGGCCTACAGCTTTCATTTTAAATCCTCGTAATGTTTCTGTAAACCAGGCATCCCCTTTTACTGTTAAGATAACAGATACAGGGAGGTTATGTAATTTGCCCAAGGCCAAACAGCTTGTAAGTGTTAGAGGTGAGATTTGAACCCAGGTCGTTCCCTCTCCTCACCACATAATGCTACCTTTCCGTCTTCCTTACTCCCTGGTTTTTCCTTCTTTGGGTAGGACATGGGACTAGACGCCCTCTGAAGTTCCTTCTGTTTCTAAGTCACTGATTCTGCAATAATCCCATGATTTTCTATCTGCTGAGCCCTGTTGGATATATTCTCATTATATTTATTTTCATTTATTTTCCCTTGTCCTTTGTGCCTAACTTTTAATGTTTCTGAGCCCACTACCTTCTTTCAAACTTCTACTCCCTTGGCTCCTCTATCCCAGTTTTCCGTCTTCCCTTGTACCTTGGAACTGGACACTGGTGTGAATGGGGGAACCATCAGTTGTACTTTCAGGCACGGAAGACCACACAAATGTGTGGTAATCTCGAACACAGGCAGCTTCTACCTGTGAAAGCCCAAGGTTGGAGAAAGGTATGGTCATGGAAATACCTTCTATGGATGGAAGAAAGGGCAGAGGGGTTGAATGAGAGGGGCAGGATGGAGCTACAGTGGCAACAATGACAAGAGAAAGGGAAAGTGGAGGGACACTAATGTGTCAGTAAAGAACAAGGTTAAGATGGAGAAAAGATGAGCTTTGATTACACAGGTGGCCTCTGTCATCTGTGACATGTTTCTTTCTTCTTCTCTATCAACCTGAGGTTGAGAATCCAAGAGCCCAATCATTCCCCTTATTCCAACCAACCCACAGTCCATAAACTTAAGCCAAAAGGGGTTCCAGAGATACCTTGAAGATGCCAATCCAGTCACTGGCACTGGGCATGGTGCCTGGGGGAAGGGTATAGTGACATTCCACCTTGGTGTTGGGGATGTAGGTCCGGGCTACATTCAGAAAGTTGACTCCACCACGGGATGGTGCCCGGCTTAGTGGTGATTCTTCCATCCTAGCCTTGAGATATCTGTCCTCCTCTGAAAGAAAGGGTTGATTTCCTAAAGTCTCTCCAGTCCACCTCCTTCCCCACACAGCTCCAGCACCACACACTCACAGCCCCTGCCACTACACCTGGAGATAAGGCATACCTGGTTTCCAGTCCTTGAGGGTTATGGGACATTTTTGAGGTATCACTCTTAGTCTCTAGAATGTAGGTCTGGCCTTCCAAGTCAGTCCCCATCCTGTCTTACACTATACCGTCTCTGGCTCATAGACCCTTCTGAGGGTCCAGACTTCTCTAATTTTGCTCCCAAAAGGACACTGAGGTGAGATAGAGCCTGGGATACTGAGTCTTGGTCGACAGCCTCCATTTCTCCATCCCATCTCCCACACATCCTGGCTCTTGAATTCAAAATCCAACTGAGGTGTGGGGCCCTCTCATTGAGAGGTGTCCTTGCCTACTCCTAAGCTTGTTGACCCAGCTGTATCCAGGAATGAGTTATGACATCAGAAAGCAGCAACTAATCTCTGAAAGGAATGGTTGAGTTTTCAGAGCTAGAATACAGCTTGGGGTTGGGGTGAACTGACAGCCCAAATCCTTAGGCTCCTGAGCTCTCTTTTCATCTCTCTGAGCTATCTACTCCCATGAATTCTAGGGAAGCAGAAAGCTTCTGCTGGCATCCAAGAGACAAAGGGAAGGGGAGGATATAAGGAAAGACAGGTTCTGTCCCTCGACTTATTATTCCAGGAAGTCAAGAATTCTGGAGGCGGCAACTTCAAGGGTGGAGTGAGGCGCTTAGCAGGAACGTGGTGGGGGTGGTGAGATGGAATGTGGGGGCCTGGAGCCAGGAAAGCCCCACCCCCGGGCAGGGAACAGACTAGAAAGTGGGAAGTAAGGGGCCCCAAGAAGTGGAAATGTATATTTAACGTTGAGGAAAGGGGAGATAAGTTCAAAAAGAACCTAACATTCTTCTCTCCAGACTGTGCCTGCAGCAGGACTAGAAACCTACTAGTTTCACTTTAGTATTTCTCTCCTCATTTTCTCAGCTCCCCTCAGCCTCGATCCTTCCATCTGTTTGTATTGGTAGCTGGAGACACACTATAGGATGGGGTTGAGAGGAAGGGGTGTTCCCAGTTAGCTGGGGAGAGTTCATTGGAAAATATGAGGGTGGGGTGAGGACAGATAACAATAATAACGATCAAGAGAACTCCTCAGTCCAGGGCTGTGAGATGGCCCTCTTATTCATCACTCCTTTCCAGCCCACTAATCTGCTTCCTGTGTCACTCACAGCCGACATGTCCAACCAGCCATTGCCACTAGTCATACGCACGCCCCCAAACATCACAAACCTACACCAGGCTGAAGTCTAGGGGACAGAAGCTTTAAAAGAAAACAGAAACTCAGTGGATAAAGGTGAGCCAGCAACACAAAAAGGAGCAACTTCTGCCCCCAAAATAGGTAGAACAAAAGGTTTTTTTTTAATGTTCATCTCTCTGAAAAATTCCTGGTTGAAACCAGTCCATGTTTTCTCCAAATGTAATTCTTCCAGCTTTCTAAGGGTGGGGGTAGGTTGTCCCCAAAGATCTATACCTGGAGAACACTAAAATACACCCCACAAAGAAAATCCGTAACAGCTGTAAATGTTCTTCCTGTCCGAAAGAAAGTTCTGGGCACCTAAGATGTAGGTATGTAGCCTGATTCAGATGTTCACATGGGGGGCGGAGAGCGGGTGTCCCGCCCCCTCCTCTGTAGGGCTCTAGAGTTCCTTGACATTCTACTACTTGGAAGGTCCCCCTTCCTCCAGGGATTCAGCGTCGTAAAGGCCTTTCTTTGGATTTGCGTAGGGGAGAGAGGGAAGACGTGTTGGGGACACGTCTTGCCTGACAGAGAATAAGCAGATTTCAGCTCCCCTAAAGGGATCAGCTTTATAGAGACGTACTGAGAAGAAGGAGAGGACGACGAGGGGGCGCCCCCTCTAATCAGGGTCCCCTTGAAACTAAGAACTCCCCGAACAGCGGGGGTGGCTTCTCCAGTACGGAAAGTGTTAAAACCCAAACGCTCCTGCATTCCCCTTCGACAGTTCCCTTATGTTATCCTTCCCCAAACTGGAAAGTGGGGAAACTCTGCCCTCCCATAAAATCGCCCCCAATTAGGCCAAGTTTCTTACCCAACAGATGGATCAGCTGTTCCCCTCACCTTTCACCACCAACAAAAACAGCACTCCGACTTCTCGAGGGGAGGGAGAAGAGTGGGCGCGAGGGTTTCTGGGTTTTGTGGTTCTTCCGCGCCCTTTCGCCGCCGCGCGCTCGGATCTAGGACTACATATCCTAGAAGGCTGCGCGCAAGGAGGGCGGGGAAGAGGGCGTCCGTGGTGGCGGCCTCGCCGCGGCGTCCTGGGAGGCGTAGTTCTCACTCCTATGACAGAGAACGAGGGTGTGGCCACCAAAGGACTTCAAGGCCCATGATCCCTTAGGCGGGGGCCGGCTGCATTAGGGGTGGCTGCTGATTTGTAACGTGCGTTGTTGGGGGCTGGGGAGGATTTACGGCTCTAACGCCTTCTGTATAACGCTTTAACGGTGGGCAGAGCGGTTTCTGTTCCGTCCCCTCATGTACTTTTCACACCCACCTGTGAGATAGGCGTTAGCGTTATGCACACTTTCTAGATGAAGAAACTCAAGTACAGTTAAGGAGCCAGTGTGAAGTGTCAAAGCTATGAAATGTAGAACTGCACTAGCTTTGGCTGACTCCACGTCATACGTTCTTGCCACTACACCACAGTTACCCACCATTTTGGGTATGGGAAACTGATAACTGGGGTATAGCAGTTTCTTCTTTATTTCAACCTCAGGGACAGACCTTATAAGAATGTTGTGTTCTGCACAGTTGACCATTTTCTTCCAACTTGAGGATTTCAGTGCTAAGGGGCCTGACCATACGCATCTGGACTGGGCTCCCCTAGAGTGGCTTCTAGGTCTAGGAAGAGGATTAAATTGCCTGAGGTGGTGGTAGGAGCGGTGGAATGAGAAGAATGAAATTGAAAAGGGAGCTTGGCATAATTCAGGACCTGTAGCAATTCACAAACAAGCCACTTATAGGGGCCTGTTTGCCCAAGCCTTTTAAGTGGCTTAAATTAATTAGAATAACAATATATGTTGACGTTCCGGTTTTTATTTAGGAGAGGTGAAAGATTGACACGTCTCCCACACCCCAAATCACATTACAGACTTGAGCATCCTACCCCCCTCTCGCCATTCTCCATCCCTCTAGTTAGAGGCATTCAGAATGACCTCTTTCTCTGGCTCTGCATTAAAGGATTACAGTCTTAAGGATTGATTTCCTCTTCCTAGGTGCCTGCTTTAATTCTCTACTGCACTAAGTTATGGAGCTTCTGCCTTTTCCAAGTTTTTTGGTAGTGTTTTGCTTTTATGACTGAATGCGGTGTCTGCCCTGAGTGTCTTTCATCTGAAGATCTCCAGGCACTTAACAATTAGTTACTGGGCTGCACAAACATTAAGGTGATGTGTCTGTGTCATTAGTCAGGATTTATGAGTTAGGGAACCAGTTTCTGGATGAGGAGGTAACTCAAGGTCTGGAGTGGGTTAAGAGTGAGGTCTGTTCAAGGACCCAAGTCTCAAGTGTTCTTGGCTCTTGTCTTCCACCCAAAATAAAGGTCTGTAAGAAAACAGTCTCGGAGCTAAAAATGGGTGCTTATGATCTGTTCAAACTATGCTAAGAATGTTCCCATTTAATACAACAGGCTTATGTAATATGCCTTGTTATTATCCCCATTTTACACATGATGAGATTGAGGCACAATTAATGACTTGCCTGGAGTCATCCAGCTAGTAAGTGGCAGAATCAGGATTTAAGCACAAGCAGTCACCATACTCCCAGTCCAGAAACTCTGGCATGTGATACTAACTCCCGTTGTTCTAAGGAACAGTGCTGGTTCATTAACAGGAGACACATGTTCACTGAGCATTTATATGCTCAGTGCAAGGCACAAGGTAATGTGAAACAGATTAATTCAACAGATATGTGTGTCAGGTACTATGCTAGGTATTCAGTTAATTTTATTGAAATAATGAATAGAAAATATTCATTATTTTAATTATAGTCATTACTTTCAAATATTCAAATATTTGAAGAATAGATTAAATTTGGGTAGTTTGGCAAGATGGGGACTGGGGAGGGTAAGCTTCTTCTAGGCCAAAGCAAAGATTTGGAGGTGGGAATGGATAATGAGCCTAGAGTCACATAATAGCAAATCAATTTCAACCTTTATTTATTTATTTAGGCAAACTCAGATTATTGGTAATGTCTGCCTGAAATGTTGTGTTGAGGATTCTGAGGAAAGAGTGCTGGGTAGCAATGTCTGCCATGTACTCCAGATGGAAAATGGCAGTTGTAGTGGATGGACTAATTGTTTGAAATTATTTCCTCTCTCATTCCTGCCCACTGCCATGTGACTTGCAGTATCTCCTGTAGAAGGAATAGGTGTCTCATGTCATTGACTTTGGGCTTTGTCATGTTTCATGATTTGGCGACGGGATGTGAACAGATGTGACTCATGCCATGTTTGAACACATGAGTTTCCACTTTCTTGTTCTTCTCTGCCACTAGAATGGGAATAATCCACAGGAGAGTTTCTCCTTCTGCCTGGGTCCGGGAATGAGAAGACCTGTGGAGCCGAGCTGCCGCTTGCCCACAACCTGCATATACGTAAATCAGAAGCCAACACTGGTTGTTGTAAGTCCCTTAGATTTTGGGGTTGGTTGTGATTGCAGCAAAGCCGAATAAAAGCTACAATTGGAGGCCAGGAATGGTGGCTCGCTCCTGTAATCCCAGCACATTGGGAGGCCAAGGCGGGCGGATCACTTGAGATCAGGAGTTCAAGACCAGTCTGGCCAACTGGTGAAACCCCGTCTCTAATAAAAATACAAAACTTAGCCAAGTGTGGTGGTGTGTGGCTATAATCCCAGCTACTTGGGAGGCTGAGGCAGGAGAATCGCTTGAACCCAGGAGGCAGAGGTTGCAGTGAGCCAGGATGGTGCCACTGCACTCCAGCCTGGGGAACAGAGTGACACTCTGTCTCAAAAAACAAAACAAAACAAAAACCACCACCACCACCACCACCAACAACAAAGAAGCTACAGTTGGATAATTGGATAATGGAAGATAAAATTGGCAAGACAGACTTAAGCCAGAGTATAGAGAGTTTTGAACGTCAGGTGAGCCAGAGCCTGCTATGTGTTTATCAGAACCTGTTTCTTTCTTTTTCTTGGACACACAGCTGGACCACATTTTTAAGCTTCTCCTTTAATTAATGTGTTCCATTTTCAAGTCTGGCCCATAAAACCTTCCAAAAAAGATCCTTCATTTTTTTTTTTCCTGTCTAGCCTGATGAAGATGACCTTAGGCACAGCGACCCTTAAGGCCACATGTTAAAGATAGTGGAGCCACAGGATGGAAGAAAGCTGGTTCCCTGAATCATCACTTGGCAGAGAGCTGACCACTAATCAGGATCATGT
This sequence comes from Piliocolobus tephrosceles, assembly GCF_002776525.5. Taxonomy (NCBI): domain Eukaryota; kingdom Metazoa; phylum Chordata; class Mammalia; order Primates; family Cercopithecidae; genus Piliocolobus; species Piliocolobus tephrosceles. Next base: position 50,898,784 of record NC_045443.1, read on the forward strand.
GTTTTAGATTTCACTTGACCAATAAATCAATTTCTATTTTGTTACACTGCTAAAATGTGGGGTTTATTTTTATAGTAGCTACTGTTTTCCTAATCAATACATCATGTGCAAAGGTTTGGGCTTCACTCTCATCAGGAATGGGAAGTTAGTCACTGAAGATTTTTTGAAAAAGGGGAATAATACTGTGAAGACAGGTGGAAGTTACAGTTGTTGGGATCAAAGAGGATTTCTGAATGAGAGTGGGAGATTTGGGGACTGTTGGTTTTTTTTTTTTTTTTCATAATATAGTCTTAACTCTTGTCTGGGGAAGGGGGATGACTGCCGTGATTGTCGAAGGGCTCCATAGAGCTGGGGAAGGAGTTGCTGAAAAATGAATCCATTTCCCTGAAATGTTAAGTCTTTCTCTTTTGTAAAAGTCCTAATTCTAGTATTGCTCATCTAGCTCAGTGACCACCACATAATAAATATTTAATGGAAGCTGGCCCTGGACTCTGGGAATGTTTTGAAGAGCTACCACTAGTTGAGTGCCTACTATGTGAGAGGTGCTCTTTCATTCATTGAATCATCACAGTAACTGTGCAAGGTGCTATCCAGATTTTACAGATGAAGAGATTGAGACTTTAAGAGTAATTTACTGCTGGGTGCGGTGGACCATGTCTGTAATCTCAGCATTTTGGGAGGCCAACGCCAGCAGATTGCTTGAGCCCAGGAGTTAGAGACCAGCCTGGGCAACATGGCAAAACCCTGTTTCTACTAAAAATACAAAAATTAGCCAGGTGTGGTGGTGCACACCTATAGTCCCAGCTACTCGGGAGGCTGTGGTGGGAGAATCACCTGAGCCTGGGAAATCAAAGTTGCAGTGAGCCATGAATGCACCAACTGTACTCTAGCCTGGGCGATGAGAATGTGATCGGTCTTAAAAAAAAAAAGCCTTTAAGAACAATCTTACTCTGAAACCTATACCTTTCCCAATATAACAAAATGCTTTCTGAGAAAATAATAATGGCCAGTGTTATTAATAGTACTGAGTGTCTGCCATGTACCAGGCACTCTGCTGGGTGCTTTACAAACACACAGAAGCAGCTCTATCAGACATTGTAGGCTGTTCCGAATGTTTCCAAACTGTGGACTCTATGGGAAGTAGGAAAAACATTGATGTAATTTTAGCGCAAAGTTTGATTCTTTGGGGCTTTTCTTTAAGGTCTCTGGCCCATTTTCTTTTGTCCTCTTAGTTCCTTAGTTGTCCTCTTAGTTGACCTAGGGCTGGGTGGAAGATTGGTTTAGAGTTCTCAACAATACTCACGTCTGCAGCTCCTTCACTCTGCAGACCTATCGAGCCACTCTACTATCAAAGTGTTCAGATCATATTATTATTATGTACTTTTTATCAATGAAAAAACCAAAGTTCAGGAAGATTGAATAACTTGACCAAGGCCACATAGCTTGTATGAGATTTATTTATTTTTGAGACAGAGTCTTACTCTGTCACCCAGGCTGGAGTGCAGTGGCATGATTTTGGCTCACTGCAACCTCTGCCTCCAGGGTTCAAGCAATTCTTCTGCCTCAGCCTCCTGAGTAGCTGGGATTACAGGTGCCTGCCACCACATCCGGCTAACTTTTGTATTTTTAGTAGTGACGGAGTTTCACTGTGTTGGCCAGGCTGGTCTCGAACTCCTGACTTCAGGTGATCCGCCTGCCTTGGCCTCCCAAAAAGCTGGGATTACAGGCATGAGCCACCATGCCCGGCCCCTAGTATGAGATTTAAATCAAGAATTCCTGACTCCAGAGTGCTCTCCTGTGCCCTCTGTATCCATCACAGTCCAAATTTGACAGTGTTACAAGTCTGGTTTGTTGCCATTTTGGCCTCATTACCTTGATTCGTGTATTAGAGTAGATATAACAGCTGCAACAGACAACCCCCAGATCTCAGTGTCTTAACATGATAAGAATTTATGTATCACATAAGTCCAATGTGGATATTTGTGGTCAGGTGACTCAAGAATCCAGATCTGTTCATGCTGTGAATCTGCCTTCCGAAATATGTGGCTTCAGGTTGCCCAGGTGTCACCGCCAGCAGATGGGGAAGAGCGAGCATGTGGAGAAAGCACACACTCTAAACTTTCACAGCTTGGAAGTAACACATTACTGCCACTTCTATCCTATTGGTGAGAACTAGTCATATGGCCTCATATAATAGGGGCTGGAGATAGAATCTAGTCATGTGCCCATTCCATGCTCTATCAACATGGGTTGAATCAACATTCTGGAATCATTAGAGTTGTTCTGGGAGAAGAGATACCTCTGACAAGAAGACTTTTGATTCTGATCTGGCCACATGCTCATACCTCTATTAGTCTCACATTTATTCCACTGAAATTTATAGAGCACCAACTTTGTGAACCACACATAAGCAAAGATCTGCTGCTGAAGAAAGACTGGAATTCAGCCAACCAAAATGTTGGCGGGGCATCAGGCCACAGGCTGATTGGTCATGAACGTGGCCGATTTCCCTCAAGATAGTGTTATTCATATGGTTATAGGGTTTCTTTATTTTATTATTCTATTGATAAAATGTTTGAAAATTTTTACCCTGTCACAAAATAAATAGCTGTGTGTTGTAGTCACAATTTAAGTAGCTGATTTCATGTACTCTGCAATTCTATCAGCTTTCTGACAGTTTCAAAATAGTTCTCTCTGGGAAACTGTGTGGCTTGGCCTGTTCCCTATGCTTCTCTGGCCTCCCCAGTGCTATGGGAATCGGGGGAAGTGGGGAGGTTAACCGTGGAGCCTGAGAACGCAAAAAGGAGGCAGCTCAGTTATCTTGCTAAGACCTGTCTCTCATCTGCCAGAGAGAATGCAGCAATAAACACACAGGTATTTAGGAAGTAGCATGCAGGATGTGGGCAATGAAGGAAACAGGACATTTTGACTTTTGAAGTAACGATTTTGATGTCTGTAGACATGTGATGCTAAAAAAGTTAAACTTTTAGCTTAAAAAAATCACTTAAGGGGGTCAAGTGTGGTGGCTCATGCCTGTAACCCCAGGACTTTGGGAGGCTGAAGCGGGAGGATTGCTTGAGCTCAGGAGTTCAAGACCAGCCTGGACAATATGGCAAAACCTCATCTCTACAAAAAATACAAAAATGAGCTGAGCATGGTGGCATATGCCTGTGGTCCCAGCTACTTGGGGGCTGAGGTGGGAGGATGACTTGAGTCCGGGAGGTCGAGGCTGCAGTGATCTGTGTTTGCATCACTGTACTCCAGCCTGGGTAACAAAGTGAGACCCTGTCTCAAAAAAGAATAAAAAAGTCCCTAAGTCATTTAATACATGCAACAGGCTCCCATGTCTCATTCTAACTTGAAGGAAGGGTCATGGCTGATCCCAGAGTACTGGCTTGGGCATCTGAGTGGATGTAGTCCTTCCCTGAGAGGGGGTGTTGGCAGAAGAAGTAGGTTTGTTTGTTTGTTTGTTTGTTTGTTTATTTATGGGATGAAATCTCTGTCACAAGTCTGGAGTGCAGTGATCTCAGCTCACTGTAACCTCACTGTAATAATCGCTCAGGTTCAAGCGATTCTCCTGCATCCGCCTCCCTCAGTAGCTGGTATTACAAGTGTTCGCCACCATGCCCAGCTAGTTTTTTTTTTTTTGTTATTTTTAGTAGAGACAAGGTTTCACCATGTTGACCAGTCTGGTTTCAAACTTCTGACCGCAAATGATCCACCTGCCTCAGCCTCCCAAAGTGCTGGCATTACAGGTGTAAGCCACTGCACCCCGCCAGGAGCAGGTTTAGGGGTGGGCGTGGGTAAGGTTGGCATGGGGGAGGTTGTTCTCCCCTTCTGGACAAAGAGGATTTGAGGTACATCTGAGTCTCCAGAAAGCCATTCCTTGTATTGTGGAGCTCAACCTTCCTGGCTGTCTTTGTGTATTTCCAAACTTGCTCTTAAGGGGTAAGATGGAAGATAGTTTAGAAACCTAAGTGCTGGGAAAAACGGTCTAGCTAATCATATAGACTCTGTGTGTGTGTGTGTGTGTGTGTGTGTGTGTGTGTGTCTGTGTATGTATTAGTACCAAGTACCAAGAGGAGAAGGTTCGGGATTGCGAAGGCAATAGATATTCATCTGCATTGTAAATAACATTTGTATATTAATTAGCTGACATAAAAATGCATGGAGACCTCCCAAGTCTCAGCCCCTCTCCTAATAGAGGAATCATTCTTATCATTGTTTCTGATTGTACCTCTACAGTCTCTAGTTTTCCTGTTGGTGAGGTTGGGCTAGTCATTCTTGAAAATAACTGGTTGTCCTCTCTCTTGTTTGTGGTGACTTCCTTTGTGCCTGGGTCAGAGTTGTAGGGGTGGGAGCAGCTGTTGAGGGGCCAGAGTTTGACTTAGTCTGGTCTCAGGAGGTGTCCTCATCTGAATCTATCTGAGTCCCTCTTTCTGTCTCTCTCCACTCACAGATTGTGTGGCATTTTGGAAGGTGGAGTGCCTGGGCACCTAGCCCACCACTTCCCGCCCCAATCTGGCCCTGGGCACAAGCCACATGGTGCTGGCCATCAGCCTGGCCTCTTGCCCATCTATTACAGCTTCAGCTGCCAGGCTGGCACAGGTGCCAAAAGAACTAGGCCCTGCCCTTCCCCAGTGCTGTGCCTGCAGCCTAAGCAGGAGAGTCAGATGGGGAGAGCACACTCTGGAGTGGGAGGCTAAATCCAACATCCCTTGATGGTGGAAGGGAGGTGTCTGTGCCTTAAGGAGCACTGCTGAGGTACTATAGTCGTGGAAGAAGACCAGCAGCTTAACATGTGTATGGGCAGGGGACAGTGTTGGGAGGAGACAGGAGCGGTTGCTGTGGTGTGAAGGAAGACTCCCCACTAGGTCCTAGGAGATGTTTCCTCTCCTCCTTCCATGTCTATGACTATACAAAGCTTGAGAGCCTTGCGTATGCTTCATACCTGTGGGCTTATTCCCAGGTGGGAGTGTGGACAGGGATTCCAGTACTGTGGGGAGGGACCTGTAGCTATGCCCAGGTAGCACTGAGGTGGGCCTGGGGTGAATGCTGTATCTCAGGACAGATGACTCTGTCCCACGTGACAGTGTCATCCGTGAGACTGCCGATGGGGCACAATATAGACGTACATGCACTGGCTAAGGCATGGGACCTTTCACCCCTTGATATGGGACATGTGAATCTGCTATATGGGGCACCATATACTTGGACCCACCGTGGTTGTAGAAGACATGAACCTCATTTCTGATGACAGTGGCCAGCTCTGGGAGTAGACTGGATCTATGTATGGGCAGTGAGGGATGGGGTGAACGCTGTCTTTGTGAATGGTGTGTCCGTGGGGAGTGCTGGTCATGCCTTGCCTTTACACCCATGTGAATGGCATGTTCAAATATGTGAATACCCTGGAGAGATGTTGGGTGATGAGGGGGCGGGAAGCCTGAAAAAGATGGAGAATTTATGAGCTGCTTTTGTCGGGAGACAGTCGTAATGAAGAAAATTCAATTTTCTGCAGCTCGGAGAGTCAATATGTTAAATCTCGGAGAAGCTGTGGAGTGACAGCAGAATGGCAAAGTCAATGGGACGTGTGTGGGAGGGAAGCCGTCTCTCTGTGTCTGCAGTGAGGCCGCCTCCTCTCTGTACCCTTGAACTGCAGCTGAGGGACAGGATGGCACCAGATACCTGAGTTCCTGGAACTTCCCCTCTCTCCCTTCCTCTTCCACCTAACAGAGCATTTTCCCTTGGCTATTTCTTGTAGGAAGAAAGGCTGTCCTTTGTTAGGTCCAATTCTACCCTAGCAATGGCCTCATCAGGAAGTCCTTCTTGTAGTCTAACCAGCACATCCTCTTGTTGCAGTTACTAATTCCATAGTGGCTGTTTACAGCCTAAAGTGATTTGTAGGGGAATTCTTCTAACTTTTCACGCCCACTCTCCCCTCAGCTACTCCATAGCTGGCCTCCTGTTTCCCAGCATTTCAACTTTTTCCCACCCAGTCTTCACATCCTCCCTTCCAGCCTCCTGTTCCCAGAGGCAGAAGTATAGGGGGAGGTGGGAGGAGGGAAGTGGGGATTCCTCTGTAAGCCACAGTGTCACCAGGAGCTGTGATTAGCCGAGCTGCTAGCTGTGTAATTGGCGTGTGCCCGCATCCCGGGGGTCTGGTATGTTAACAGCGGGTCCCTGTGGTGAGTAACGAGATGGTGCCTATGGCTGGTTGCACACGCTAATTAATTAGTGCTCCTCTGGTGTTGAGGAATGAGGAGGAGCTGGGAGAGTTTGTGGTGAGGGTGTCTCAAAGCCTGAGAGGCCAGCTCTGCACAGCCCAGAGGTCACCTAAAGTCCTGTTGGAATGGCAGCATTCAAGCTGCAGTCTAGGATTAGGGGTGAGAGTGAAGGTCAGAGATCTAGGGGCTCTGGCCGAAGACAGGGTGTGTGTGGGGTACAGCCTCTGGCTTGTGGGTGTCCTGTGTCCTGGGCTGGGCTGGTTGGAGGGGAGGACAGCCCCGACTCCCATGCAGTTTTGGGAGGTCTCCAGGCCCAGGGCCTGTCTCACAGCATCCTTTCCCCAGGTGGCCCATAGAGGAAGGGAGTGGAAGGGGAAGGAGGCATGTCAGATGTCTCCAGCCTCGTTTCTGTCCCCTCTGCCTGCCCTCTCCTCACTAAGGCCAGCTTCTCAGTCAGCCATTGCATACTCATTACATGCTCATTGCCTGGACAGAGCTCCAAAGGGCTTTGGGGCCCCTCTCACCTTAACAATCACTGTTTTCCCCTTGCTGCCCATGCAGACACCCAGGCTCCTTAGCCGCTGGGTTAACTTTGGGGTCCAGAAGCCTATTCTGAAACCGGGGGTCTGGAACCCAGATATTTGGGGAAAATACCGTGGAAAGCCTGAAGAAGTGGCGGTAGGGAAGAAGGTTGGGAGAGAACCCCACAGCCTCCCAGTACAGTACAGTCACTTACAGCAGCAAGAAGGCTGTAGGTGAGAGGGGAAGAACTCCCAGTGAGCAAACAGGCTCTACTTCGTATTTTCCGAGGCAGAAAACCTAGGCCTGATGTCGAGAGGGGTCAGGATGAAAAGGGACCCCAGGCAGGAGATCCCCTCCGTCTGAGTTTTGGGATTCAGCGAGGTGCGGCGGTGGAAGGTGAGACAAAATAGAGAGAACAGGCAGCAAATGAGATGAGACTGCGGCGGGGAATCTTTGGCTTCCATGTGGAGGCGCGAGTCCCGTTCCCGCACACGGTAATTGCTAAATTACCCGCCATCTGCTCGGCTCTCAGACATAAATTACCTGCGAGGAGGAAAGACGCAGAGGCGGCGCTCTTTCCTTCCTCTCCCCCAGACCCGCGCAAGGCGCTGAGGGGGTCCTCCCTCCGGCGAAGAGGGAGGGACGGCCTGACAGGAACAGTGTGCACTTGCCTCTGTCCTCCCCTGAGGGACAGTGGCCTGGGGTGACCGAGAAAGCTGGCACTCCCAAGGTCCCCAGGCTGCCGAGGAGGAGCCTTCGGCTTTCGGGCTGGGCAGAGCCGCGGGCAGGGCGGGGCCTCCACGGCAGCTCAGGGGAGGCGGGGCTCTTCGTGGTGGGCGGGGCTTTCCCCAGGTGGGACCCATCGCCTGGGCAGGTTTCCCCGGCCACCCTCTTCCTTCTCCCCCACTTCCTGGAGCCCACCACTCTGCTGGTGGGGAGGTGTCTCCAGCTCTGGTTCACTCCCTCTGGGATCTTTCAGTATCCCAGAAAGAAGAGAGGAGGGCAGGCAGAGGGCAGGAGGAGAGAGAAAAGGGGCACACCTCCTTTCTTTCATTCTGCTCTGAACTTTTTCCCTCCCCCGCTAGATTCTGAAGGGTGGGCGAGGTGTGAAAGCAGATGCAGGAGAGATGACCTGAAATGGGGCAAAGTGTAGGGTGCGGCCGGTTGGAGCGAGGGAGGGAATGGCAAAGCTATGCCCACTGCCAGGCGGGGTTGTCTGCGGAGAGGAGCAGGCAGCCTGCGTAGGGCTGAAGGTGGTCAGGATGGGGAAGTGAGCAGAGTGGGAGGTGGACAGGAAGAGAGGGTCGAAGGGATGGAGGCGGGGCAGGATGGGGAGGTGGGAGAACCAGGATGGAGACTCAGAAACCGGCAGGTACTGAGTCGTCTGGGTGATGAGCTAGAGGAGGATCAGAGTCGGAGACAGGGGAAACAGCAAGACGTTGAGCAGCAGTTCAGGCCCTGGAAGGAATGCAGGAAGCAAAGGCTGTGGCAGGGAAGGCAAGGGTGTTGGTGGGACCCTGCAGCGTCCCAGGAAGGTGAGGGTGAGAGCCCCAAGCCACTTCTTGCTCTGAGGCCGAGGCCTGACTCCAGAGGGGAGACGAGGAGGCCACCTGTGCAGCAGGGATGGGCGGCAGCCCTCCTCCCCCAGCCCCAGGCACCTGCAGGGGTGTGCCCATGAGGGTGGGAGACCGGCTAAGCCGAGTCCCAGCTCTGAGCGCAGGAGCTAGTGGGGTTTCTTCGGAGCGATTGTTTAGTATTCATGGGGCGACGCAATCTCTCCCACATCTGCTTAGCACAGCAAGTCCTGTCATATAACTGTCTCCCGCACTGTCTGTCCATAAAGAATGTCTCGGAATTGGTGTAATTCAGAGAAATTAATGACGACTTTCCGCGGGACGGCTCCCTGGGGGATGATTAACACTTCATCGTCCATCTGATGCGCGGGGCCCAGCGCTCCATCGCGAACATTTGGGCCGTGGCCAGCCGCATTAAAGGTTATTACGGAAAACGCGACCTGCAAACGGGCGAGAGGCATGATGGACCGGGAGGGGCGGGGGCCGAGGGCGAGGGCGGAGGCGGGGGAGTCAGATCCGAGCTGCCCAAGTCCGAGATTAAGTTTCCCGAAGTGTGCGCACCTGTGGGGTCCGAGGCTGAAGGAGACTGGGTTTCTGCTTCAGTGATGGCAGGATAGGGAGGGTTGGGGAGCCGCTCTCCCCCGACCTCCACCTCAGGGGCTAGGGAAGGGAATGGGGACCCTTTTCATGGGTGGGCACACTGCTGTTGGAGGTTTTCCCTGCTTTTATTATAATCCTCACAGCATTACTGGGTGAGTTTTATTCACCTCACCTTACAGGTGATGAAACCGAGGCTCAGAGAGGTTTTGTAATGTTCCCACAGTAACACAGCTTGTTGAGACAGAGGCAGGATTTGAACTCAGGTCCTTGTCTCATGCGCTCTTGCTCTTTCCACTACGCTAGACAGTCTCATGCTTTTATGTGTCTACCTCAACTTCCTGCACATAGGTGGCAGGTGTTTAAAAACATTTGTAGCATGAACGAATGAGTTATCTTTGCAGGCTCCATTTCCATGATCTGGACCAGAGGTCCAGAGATCTGGAGGCAGGCAAGAGGATATGGTAAAGAAGTTCCAGTTTGGGCTAAGAAACTCAAAATAGGTTTCCTGTGCGTTTACATGCATTCTGCTGGACATTCTAAATCTCTAGAATCTAGAAGCCTGGGCTTTTGATCCTTAGTCAGCAGAAAGGAATAGAGGAGGAGCACGCATGAGTGTGAACAAGTGTTTGATGAGTATGTATAAGTTTGCATGTGATGTGTGTCTGCATATGTGGGTGAGTTTATGTGTATGTTGCATGTATGTGAGAGTGTATGGGATGTGGGTGTGTGTGCATATATCTGTAGTTTGAGAGTATGTGTGTGCACGTATGATGCATGTATGAGCATGCGCCTGTGTGTGCATCTGCATGTGTGTAGGCGAATGTGTGCATATGTGTATATGTGCATGTGGTGTGCCTTGGGGAGCTGGAAGACTCAAGTGAATATGTCTTTGATTTATGCAAATCTCTAGCAGGTTCCAGGATGTGGTATGTGGTGATGCTGAGGTGGGAGGCCAGGAGAAGGCTGTTTCTATTTGGTTGAGGAGCCTGAGCAGTGGGTGCTTTTGCCCTTCCAGGCACAGGGGGATAGCATCAGGGCCGGGGTCTGAGATGGAGACTAGGATCTGAGGCCTTCACTCAGGGTTTGAACTGGAAGTGCTCAGAGGCTCTGGTCTCACCTGGGAGGGTGATGAAGAGGTGGGGCCAGGATGGGAGGGTGCCTAGACTGTGGAGAATTCAGGCCTACTCGCTTCTCTCCCCTGCCACCCACTCCACAGGTTTTGGCCATTAGCTTCTAACCAGCCTGCAATTCCTAACTCTAGATTCACCCCACTCCACTTCAGGGTGGTAGAATTACCAGAAGTCTTTTTTTTTTTTTTTTTTTTTGAGACAGAGTCTCGCTCCGTTGCCCAGGCTGGAGTGCAGCAGTGCTATCTCGGCTCACTGCAAGTTCCGCCTCCCGGGTTCAAGCAATTCTTCTGCCTCAGCCTCCCAAATAGCTGGGACTACAGGCGCCTGCCACCATGCCCGGCTAATTTTTTGTATTTTTAGTAGAGGTGGGGTTTCATTGTGTTAGCCAGGATGTTCCCGATCTCCTGACCTCATGATCCACCTGCCTTGGCCTCCCAAAGTGCTGGGATTACAGGCGTGAGCCACCGTGGCTGACCCCCCGAAGTCTTTATGCGCAACCTTCTAACTAGGTGGACCATAACCACAGTCAAAACTTCTCTCTGTCTCATTGGCACTATTCAGAGGTCCAAAACAGTTTCCTGGTCTCTTGGAGGCCACTGGTATGTATTCTTTCTTTCTTTCTGTCTGTCTCTCTCTCTCTCCCTCTTTTTGACACAGAGTCTTGCCTCTTTCTTTTTTTGACACAGAGTCTTGCTCTGTTGCCCAGGTTCAAGCGATTCTCCTGCCTCAGCCTCCTGAGTAGCTGGGATTACAGGCACATGCCACTATGCCTGGCTAATTTTTGTATTTCTAGTAGAGATGGAGTTTCACCATGTTGGTCAGGCTAGTCGGTCTCAAACTCCTGACCTCATAATCTGCCTGCCTCGGCATCCCAAAGTGCTGGGATTACAGGTGTGAGCCACTGTGCCTGGCCAGCCACTGGTATACATTCTTACTGCATTTCACACAAGCTGAGGTTTTCAGGCCACTTGTGCTAGGAAGTTCTTCCTTGAGTCTAACTTCAGATCCTCTTGTCATGTTTGATGCCCAACAGGCCCAGGGTAATTTCATGAAAATGGGGTGTTGCACCTCCATTCCCCCACCACAGCAATGGAGTAATTTCTTCTGGATGGAGGAGTGTGTCTGAAGTATAGGGACACTGAGAGAAGGAGGACTAAAGCCTGGCAGGTCACAGATGAGTCAGACCATTATTTGGGAGGAGGGCAGTCATCAACAGGACAGTCTCAGAAAAGGGAGGTCAGAGAGCATCAGTATCAGCCTGTACAGACAGCAGCCAGAGTCCTCAGAGGTGGGAAGACTTACCCAGTGTCCCCTGCTATGCAGTGGTTGCTTCTGAAAAACCTAGGTCCCTGACTGCTGGTCTAGGAGTCCTTCTTGTGCCCTATTTGGAGGATCCTACATTCTGTTCCTATTCTCCTGGCTATATGGGGGTGGACGGGAGGGAGGAATATTCAGCCGGGCCCGGGTGCTGCCCAGCCATGCCAGCTGGGTCTTGAGGCCTCATTGCCTGACATGCACCATGTCTGTTCCTTCAACTCCCCATTCTCCCACTGCAGGGTGGCGTGGTCTCTAAGCTCCACCTGAGCAGCCATCCAGGGATTTAGTCGTCTCCTGACCCCAAACAATGTCATACATATAGTCTGTCTTCAGCCTGAACTATCTTCTGTCTCCTTTTTCCAGACCAGCCTCTCAGCATTTTACAAGATTGCCCCATACTGTCCTCCTCTAGGAAGCCCTCATTGACTGTTCCTCCTGGTTCGGGATCCCAAACGTTTCCTTTAGAAACCACTGCCAAGGTGCTTGCAGGCCTCTTCCTGTTCTCTTTCCTGGTCCCCACATACTGGCACCTCCCTGTGAGCAGGGCTGTTTTTTCTTCTCTCTAGGGATCTGCCTTCTTTCTTCTTTCCTGTCTCCCAGGACCCTCTTCCCGCACCAGGAGAATCAGTACTGCAGGGGAGACTGACTGAACCCTTCCCTATTTAATGTTTTCTGGGAATAGCAGGGATAACGGAGTCCCACTGGGTCTCATGGTCTCATACTGAGGAGGAGGAGGTGGTGCCGACCCTTTCCCTGACTGGATCTTGGTGGCTTACTCTGGTGTAGGATCTCTGCATCCCAGCTCCTGGTACTCCTTCTGCTCTGGTTGCCTCTGGGCAAGTTAACAGCTCTGGGCTGCTGTGCCGGATCCCCTGGGGTGCTGGGTGTGGTGCGGGCAGTGGCAGGCAGCCACTGTGATTCTCAGCTTGGGCTTCTCACCACACCTGACTGCCTGCTCCCCCACTGAAGCCCTCCAGGTTTGTGTTTCTCAGGTTTCCCTTGCACCTTCGCTTTCCTTCTCCCACCCAGTCCTCACCCAGCCCATTTATCCGAAGAGCTGGAGTTCTTCCAGAAAGTTTCTCCTTTCCTGGGTCCCTCGGGGTTGGCAGGCCCCAGGTGGGGAAGGGGTGAATGGAGACTGGGTGGAGGCCAGGGTCCTGGCTCTAGTGAGGCACCAGGTCTAGCTCTGGATCAATCGATGCTTTGGCCGCCACCTTGTGGCAGATACGGAGAACTGCAGGGTTGGGGTCCCAGCGCTGAGAGTGGGACCTGCCGGAAAGGGAGGAGATGATGGCAGCGATGTACATTATGAGGGTAGCAAACTTCAGATTTCCAAATTGACATTGGGGTCTCCTAATTCCTGACTGACAGGGAAGTAGAAACCTGCCAAGTAGCAAGGATACTTAGGGATGGCGACAGAGAATTAAAACTCTGTCCTTCAGTCTCAAACCTATTGTTCTAATCCTCCTTCCCTAAAACAAAAACAAAAACAAAAACAAAAACAAAAACAAAAATCCTAACAGGGCAACAGTCTGAAACTGAAGCAGGAGGATCTGAGGTCTGATCTGCAGAAGTTCCAGTAAGTCCCAAAGTGTATTTGGATGCTACTGCCTGTGACTGTTGCACGGCTTTTTCACAGCTGCTCTCCACCCCGAAGTCAGTGAGTCTCCCACCTTCTCCAGCCTCATTAATCCCATCATGCTCAGTTCATTGGTCCTATTCAGAAAATCCCAGGTTCCTTAGCCTTTCTACCCTATCCTGGGTTGTGCCTATGACCAAGATGCTGATCTGGAAAGTCCCTTCTCTGGTCTAACTCCAATCCTTCCTATAGCACGAGAAATGGAGAGAACCACCATACAGCTATCTGAGCTGCAGATGGGAAGCTGGGACCCTAAGAAAGTGGGGAAGATGAGGAAGGTTCTGAGGGAGGGCAGCTCTGCCTCAGTTTCTTCTGCCATTTTCCTCTCCCCTGCCCCCTTGGATCATTGGAGATGAAGGGGATGCGACAGAGTGGCCCACCTCGCTGGAGAATTCTCTCCACTTGGGCTCCAGGATTCACAGGTACTGGGGGAAAGGAGAACTTCTGAGTTCCAACCATGAACCTTGTTATTCTCCTCTGTAGAGTGGGTACTGTGGAGAGTGAAGTGGGGTATTTGTCTCTATCAGGCCTTCTGGTCTCACTTGGAGTCCCTCTGAAGCCTTTTTCCTTCTTTCCACTTAAATCCCAGGCTTTCAGAAGCTCTTATAATGATTCTTGGAGTTCCTATATCACTCCCCCTCAGTCCAGCTCCCTTCTCTGGTGAGCCAAGGGTCACCGAATCCTCCCTGCCATTCTCCCTCAGCTTCCCCTGGCACTTTTTGGAGATCTTGGCCAGGAGCCCTGGTTCTGCGGGCCCTGGTGCCCTCCCTCTGAGGTGCCATTCCTCCCCTGCCTCATTTGCTGCTGCTGACCTTACTGAGTTAAATTAAAAAGCAATGTTCTGTGTGTGGCTCCAGCCCCGTGGAGCTTGACTCTGGGAAGACGAAGACAATTACTGGCCCCTCCATCTCCCTCTCGTCTGGCTGCCTTATAATTTTTCCCCCCGCTGCCTGGTATGCAACATTTATGTTTTTAATAACACCAGAATGGTTTTGACCTTGGGAATTCATAGCAGAATGGGCACTGTGAGAGGCCCCAACGTGATTGGCGTTTGTCTCAGTCCTTTGCAGGGAGGAGGCTCTAGTGCCTCCTGGATTCTGGGGAAGGTGTGTAGGGGCTGCACCCCATGGGGTTTAAGAAGAAATCTCAAAAACCAGAGTGGACAAGGACATGGGGAGGGGGAAAAAAAGGAGGAGGGTATTGTCTTTTTAGGTTTCCCTTGGAGGATCAAAGTTAGAATAAAATGTTTGAGGGGTTGGGATGTTTTTCTCCTCATTTTATATGAGGAATCCTAGATTGGGGATGGCATGGAATATGTGTGTGTGGGGGCGGCAATGGGGAAGGGGTGGTGTGTGATGCAAGTGTATACACACACTCAGGCTGTCAGTCCACAAGCTTGCACATATACCCCGACACAATTGGATCCATTTCTCCTCATTTACTCTTAGCTTCTGTAGCTCTGTAGCTTCAAGGAGAGTAAAGTGAGGACTAGCCAGAGGACTGATGTCAGACTCTAAGTAGAACTTACCAGCTGAGAGTAAAGGGGGCAGGGACAGAGTCCTCTTCTGACTTGTAGACAGATTTTCTTCCCAATCCCTCCTACTTTTCTTCTTTTCTCTTTTCTGTGCCCACCTCCCTGGGTGGCTCAGCTTTTGAGATGAAAGGAGAACCAGTGGCAGCAAGAAGAATCTGGAGGAGGCATATGTTGGTCAGCAGAGGTACAGGAGAGGCAAGAAGCAGTGACAGGACCAGGAGAGGGATGCCTGGGAAGAGAAAGCTGAAGATCACGTGCAGGTCCTCTCCTCCGGGTGTAAAGGACTGTGGTAGGATGGACCAAGGTTAGAACTTGGAAAGGGCTTCTGTGTCTACAGCTTCGAGGAGTTTCTGAAACTACAGTGAAAAGCCCAAATTATAAACGAAGAGAAACTTCTTTTGCAGTTCAGAAAGTAGGAAGAGAAGGGACAGAGGGTCATGTACCTGAGGATGAAGGGTGCACAGCCAGGTAGCTACAGCACACGTGTGTTCTGGGTTAACAGTCTTGTATGCACCAGTTCCATATGTAAACATACAGAACACAGTAGCTTTGACATTGATTGTTTAAGCCAGGGCTTTGAGATGCTGTCTGGTTGTGGCCTACAGGGTATGGTGTTTTTCAGGAGCTGCAGCTGACACAACGGGATGACCCCTGCGCTGAGAACCAAGAAGTCGTGGGTTCTAGTTCTGGCCCCAGTTATCATCTGGGACCCTAGGGAATGTCACGGAGGACCGTGGATGTTATCTGCTATACCATGAAGGAAAAGCCACAGGGTCCTTCTGTGCCAGTAGCCCCAGTGCTGAACGAGAAATGGAAGGGAGGCTGAGGAGGGCGATGGCATTTCAGGGACTAGAGAGCTTGAGAAGGGATGCAAGGATTCCTGAATTTAGAAATTCATGGGTTCTTGCTCGAGCTAAAGACGTCCCCAGCCTAGGGCAGCCGAGCCTGGCCTTGCCTGGATTCCAGACAGCATCCAGGGCCGATGTCTGGATCTGTAGGGAGCACTGTTCTCTGCCGCCCTCCTGTGGCCGCTGAGCCCTTCGCAGGTCGCTGCTGAGAAGATTCCGCTCCTCCGCAGAGCCGCGTTCCTCGCCCCCTGGTGGAAATTGCGTATATTGCAAGAAGCGATTTCGGGTTTCTAGCCGCAGCTTTCCCCCAACAGTTTCCTTAGTTTTGGAGGCATTCACAACCTCTTCAAAGCTGGGAAGGTCTTCCGGAGATTTAACACTCTATACCTTTGCCTGAAGTTTTAAGTTCTGGTTTTGGAAAGTGGATAGTGGAGACAAGGAGCTGAGATTGAACAGAGGGCAAGTTATCTTCTTCCTCTTTGGGTTTCATCCTACAACCCTGTATTCCTAGGGTCTCTCAGAGTTTTAAAATCAGTGTCTGGTGACATTCCTGGAGAAAATGGATCTGGAGCAGACCAGGCATCGTGCGTCTGGGCTTCTTGGCAGTTGCACCTGAGCGCAGTCGGTCAGTGTCGGCAGGGAGATGGATTGGCAGGAGCCAGGAGGCAGGAGGCAGGGATGATGGAGGGAGATGGCATATTTGACAGATGCTGACAGGGCTCGTTATTTGCTAGCCCTGGAATCCCCTCCCACCCACCAGGCTGCCCTTGGCTCCCCTCCCTGAACTCAATGCTTGTTAGTGATTGCCTGTCTTTGGGGGAGAAACCCAGTGGGCCAAGCTGCATGGGGGTGAGCAAGGGAGGGAGAGGAAGTGCAAGGGGACACAAGGCAGATGCTGGAGGAGTCGTGGTTGGAATGACTGGGATTTGGAGCTGAGATCTGATGATCACTGGGGTGCTTGGAAGGTGTGGCTGGGGATATTGTCCAGGGGCCAGATACTGAATTGCTGGGGGTGGTAGGTTGGGAGGCATATTAAAAGGAATTGAGTTCCACTGATTTACGCACTGATTTTGGGAGAACTGATAAAATTGGAGCTGACCATTCTACTGGGGACTTACTATGTACAGGGTAGGTCTACAGGTGCTATGAGGGGATAAAAGAGGCACGCCACCTATTTCCTGCTCCCGTTCCTGTGTTTTGAGACCTGCCACATCTCCTCCCTGCACTTGTTGCTCCATATGTGTCTGAGGGGTGCAAGGTGCTGCTGGGCTGGGGATGTGGAGACAACTCCCCTAAGCAGTTTGTGACCTTCCCACATCCCCTTCCAGTAAAGTTCCTCCAGTCAGCTTCTCACTCTTCCTCATTCCTTTTCTCTTAGAATGTACAAGACATGTAGATATCTGGGTGGGACAGGGGGCCCTTGGGTGCCCTTCCAGAATTTCCAGTGGCTCCCAGTGGAGGAACTGGGTTGGGGGCAGGGGTAAGTCATACTATCCCGAGAGGCCAGGGGAGCAGGCAGGGAGGGGATCTCTATTTGGAGTGTGGAGAATGTTCGATGAGGAGGAGAATGCTGCAGTCGGATCCCGCGCTGCATCCTAATCAGCGCTGCGGAGGCTGCGCCGCTGGCCGTCAATCTTTCCACACAAAGGGCCGCCCGCCCCCTTCCCTCTCCAAGCCCTCCGCGCCAGCCACCCCCTCTCCACCCCCATCACTGCAGGGCAGGAAAAGAGGCAGAGAAGGGGGGAGACGGACACATAGACAGGGACAGAACGATCCAGTAAATTCAAGCCAAGATGGACAGAGTGGGACCCATGGGGCAGAGTGGGTCCCGGCACTCTGGAGATGAAGAGAGATAGACAGAGGGAACACTGCCGAGTGGAAAGGGAAAGACAGAGGAGAGACAGACCTAGAGACAGGACAGAGCCAAGACAGAGGAGCATCCAGAGAGCAGACAGAAAGATCGAAGACTCACACAGGGACAGAGCCACCCAGAAACCAGCCATAGCAGAGTCAGTCACAGACACAGAGGCATGAGAAGGTCCCAGGCCCAGGGAGAAACTGAAGGTCATGTACCCTGAGCCAAAGGCACTGACCCAGGGCCAGGGCCAGGGCGGAGAATATACCAGAAGTGTATCAGTAGACTGAGAGAAGCAGAGAAGGGAGGGAGAAGATGGGTTTCCAAGGAGAAAGGAAATGAGAGTGGCGGTGGGGAGACAGTAAGAAGGGTCAGGTAGAGGTTACAGGGGCTGAGATGGGGATTTTGGGTTGAGGGCTCTGCTGGCCTTCCAGGGCCTGGGACTCAGTTGGGAGGGGAGGCCCATATGTGTGTGCATGTGTGTGTGTGTGTGAGAGCAGGAACATGGCAATTCCAAGCTCTTCAAAATGCCAGAGTGGTCTGGTGCTGAACCAGACAGCCACACACCCGCTTGAAGTAGTTATGGTGAGGTGTGGAGGAGAGAACGGAAGACAGATGGAAGTTAGAGAAAGACTGAGAAAGAAAAAGAATGGCAGAGCCCCAGCAGAGATCAGAGGGAGAGAAAATGATGTTGAAAAAGGGAGTAGAGAAATTGGCAGAGGACAGTCAGAGAAAGACAGAGGTAGAGAAAGAAATATGAGAAGGCAAGAAGTGTTTGTGTGTGTCTGCGTATAAAAGACAGGGAGCAGAGGGTGCCTCTAAATGCAGGAGGGTGAGAGGGGCATGGAAAGAGAGGGGGCTGTTGAGAGAAAGGCAGACTAAGGGGAAATGGGGAGGGAAAGCAGGCAGGGCACCTATCTACCTGGAGATGCCGGGCTGGAATCAACCCAGCATCATGTTTACCTGATGAAACAACCCTGCAGTGAGCTGGGGAGGCAGTCAATGAGTTTTTCTTTCCTTTTTTTCTTTTTTTTTTTTTTTTAGGGTGACCTTGTCATTTTCTTTAAGTACAAAGAACCTTTTCCAATGCATGCTATCTCCTTTAACATAGCAGCTTTCAGCAGGTGCTGCAGGTGCCTGGGTCATTCCTGGCAATTTCTCTTTGGGGATCACCTTTAGAGCCTGCAGTATAGCTCTGAGCATCTGCACCAGAGGCAAATTTGTATCCTTTAGGGGTAGATCTAATTTTTGAAAACAGTCTAAGTGTTAGGAATCAAGGCTGGAGAATCAGGTGAGGACCCAGTTGGGGAGCAGTAGTTCCAGTTAAAAAGAAGGTGAAAATGGGAAGACACAGAAGAGGGTGTGCCCTCATCCAAAGTGGCTCTGAAAGGCCATCCTGAAGGGGAACCTTGCAGGATATGACAAGGAGATCTTCTAGTGGCTGCTTGAGGGCCAATTTCATTTTTCTGTCTGTTAAAACCGGGCAGTAATGCTCCCAGGAGCATTCGCAGCCTGGCACTGGAGGGATGAGGCCTGGCATCTGATGGAAATACTTGGGCACAGTGGTCCTGGCCTTGGGGATCTTACAGTCCTCCTCCCTGCCAACATTATGTTTATAGGTGCAAAGTTATCCCGTTGATATTCACCACAGCAAAGATCAACAAGTGCAAATGACTAGAGCAAATTCGGAATCCAAGCCAGCTAGTTCATCAGGGAAGGCTGCTAGGAGTGGGGGAGTTAGAGGGGTATGCAAAGAGAAACCCAACAGGGCATGGAACAGATTAGGAGAAGAGCAGGAGTACCTCTGGCTGATGGTGCTGAGGCAGGTGAGCAAACCATAATTGAGGCTGGGGACAGCTTTGCTGGCCTGGAGCCAGGAGCTGGATTCAGGAACCAGCATGAAGGGGAATGGAAGGGGGCAGGTTTTGAAGCCAGGCTGGGTGATCTGAATTTGCTGAGAAACTGGGGCCGACTGGGGATGCACTAACGTGTCAGGTAGAGTGTGTGTGTGTGTGTGTGCACTCACACTTGTCTGGATAGGTGTGCACTCAAGTTTGCATGTTTTTTTCTGTGTTGTGTGTGTAGGGGTATGTAAATCCAGGTGGCTTTGTGCCAAGTGGTTTTGTACCCCAGGCTCTTGTCTATCCATCTGTGTGGCATGTAGCTATGCCTGAATGCGTTTGTTCATTTGTGTGTTTCCATGTGGTCATGTGCGAATGGTAACTCAGTTGCTTTTTGTGTATTTTATTTGGCTACAGCGTGTGTGTTTTGCGTGTGTGTGTGTGTGCTCGTGTCTGCAGGAGGAGTGGGGCCGGCAGGGAGCCCTGGCTACCCAAGCATTGCCGTCTGTCTCTCTCCCTCCACTGGCTCCATCTGCCCTCTCTGAGGTCGTGACAAGGAGGCAAACAGCAAAACGGCAAACAGCTACGGCGGGAGAAGCAAGAACACTGTAAGCCCCGCGCAGACTCCCCCTGCGGGGGAGAAAGGGACGTTAACAGCCAAAGGGACGGACGGACACACACACACACACACACATTCCCTCCTACACACACAAACTCACTCACTCCTGCGCACATAGGCTGCTCCGCGGACACGCTTCACGAAGCAGGTGCGCCCACGCGCAATACCCTCCTGGCTCACAGGCCTTCGCACGCACAGGACACACACACACACACACACATACACACACTCGCTCCCGGCCTCCCTCCCGCCGACCCTCCTCTGAGCCCTGCGGCCCGTCCTTCCACACCTCCCAACGCCTGCAGGCGTTGGGGGAGCTGGGGCTTGGGGCGCTCACTCGGACCTCGGAGCCAATCGCCAGATACCTAATGGCTCCTTTGGCTGTGGAACGGGGTGTGCGTGGGTGTCCTCTCCTTCACTCCTTCCCCAGCCCCGTCGCCTCCCACCCCCTTCCGGCCCGCGGCAGTTTCCGAAATCGCCCGGCGGCCGAGAATTCATTAGCGGGGGGCGGATGTAAACGCAGAGCTGTGGAACGTTTTAATTAGGCCTGAACAATAAACAAGCTAAACGAGGCGCGCAGGGCTCCCTGGCGGGCCCTCAGCCTCCTCCGCGCGGCGCGGACTCATTACGGCTGCAGCCAATTTCATGCCAGCGCCGAGCACTGGCTGGGCCGGGAGTGGGGCTGGGGGTGGGGGTGCGCTTTGGGCCTTCAGCGTGCGGAGCGGGGGCGTCTCGGGGCGAGGGCAGCGGGCCGGTGCCCGCCCGCCCGGGGCCGCGGCGCCCGCATTTCTGCACCATCCACCTGCCTTTTTCAGTGTCCTTGAGATGACGCTCCCTCCCCACACCAGAGCGGCCGGCTGGAGCGTCTAGCTTGCTTTTTAGGGTCTCTCTCCCGCCTCTTTTCCTCCCCCGCTCCCTCTCTCCTTGCGGCTGACTCCAGCTCCCCCTCGGTGCCCGTAACCCTCCTTTCCTCTTTTTGCCGCAGTCTTCGTCTCTTCCACAGGGTCTCTCCCTCCCCCGCTCCCCGTGGTTGTCAGACTTTCTCCTGGACTTTCTCCGTTCCGCGCCGCCCGCCCCGGATGCCGAGCGTGGTAGACTCTGCAGCCCGGCTCCTCGCTGCCTGCCGGCGCTGCCTACAGTCCCCTCTTGGGTTCCCCTCCAAGGTCCCTTCCGCTCGCCCCCCTCTGCCCGCTGCCGCCGCCGCCTTCCAGGCCCCTCCCGGCCCTCTGTCTCTTTCTGCCTGGGTTCTTCTTTGGGCCTTCTACCCTCGGGTTTCAGGTACGGCCCTGGGCATTGCTCCCGCACCCTACTAATTGGGGCTCTTCTGGACCGATCCAACCAGCGAAGTCGAGTTTGGCTCGTTTCCTTCTCTCCCTTTTTGCCAAGCTGCAGACACTGCTTGCTGGCTCTCAGGCTCTGTTAGGACTTCCCTGGTTCTAGGTGGCGGTGGGTCTGTGGCTATGTTGGAATCCCAGACCTGGGCCTCACCATGTGAGTCTTAACCTGGGCTTGTTCAGTTGTAAAATGTGAGAAATAATTTTAGGTGCTTCATGTTGTGGGAATTAGCGCTGTGATAACGAATGTAACATGCTTGGCACATGGGACTTAGTCTATTGGCACTTCACTCTGCCTTTCCTCAATCTGCTCCTCTCCCTAGCCTGGAGTTTTCTTAAAGTGTTTTGAGGAGAGAAAACCAAAATTACAGACTATAGGCCCCCACAAATTGAATATCAGAAATTGCAAATGGTTCATCCTAACAAATGCATTAGGCTCTGATTGCAAGAAGTGCTGTTGAGTGTGTACAAGAAGGGAGGACTGGGACTGGACTGACCTGCAGAACAAAGGAAACCATGTGGACTGGCACACTGGACTGAGCAAATTAAAACCTACGGGACATGTCAACCTGCATTAGTCCTGCCTCGGCAGTATGGCTGCCCTCTTAGGGCTGCAGAGTCATGGGCCTGTGTCCTCTTGGGGGCTGCAGTGGATCTGGGAGTTCAGCTCCCCCAAGACTCCTGCACCAAGGCAGGAACCAGACTCCTAGAACCTCATACTGTCATACTCTTCTCCCATCTATACATCTGACACACACACACACACACACACACACACGTCTTTTGAGATTTTTAAAGGAAAATTGCGAAGTGTGGGCCTGGAATTCTGTCCCTGCTTTAGTTTCTTTCCCTAGTTTCCTCCTGACTCCTAAGAAGCAGAATCAGTGAGTCGCACACCTTCCCCTGTTTATGCTGCCCATTGTGTTGGGCACTGAGGGGAGATCCAGAGGGAGGAGCACAGATCCTGCCCTGCAGGAGCTCCTAGGCTTATGGTAAGATGAGGCTGGTCATCAGGACCAACCAAGAGGCATGGAGCTCTGGGCACGCCCTCAACAAAGGCTTATGAGTTGAGTTGGTCAGGAGCAACTGGAACAAGCCCTGTGACTCTGGCATTGGGGAGACTGGGAATGACCAAATAAGAAAGGATGGAGGAAGATCTGAAAGAAGTCTAGGAGGGTCCCTAGATGATAAGGAGAATGGTATTCATTTAGTTAGCAGGGAGCAGCAAAACTGAAAGGAGAGAACTAGCAAGTTAGAGCTCTCAGTGAGGTACATTATCTTGGGATAAGGAATGGCCAATGTGAACCTTGGAGGCAGATGGGGAAGGAATGCATAGGGGTGTGTGTGTGTGTGTGTGTGTGTGTGTGTGTTGGGGAATGTGTACTGAGGAGGCCCAGGGGTGGAGGATGCAGGGCTTGGGAGGGCAGGTTTGCTGGGCTGCAGCAGAGAGCCTGGGCTGAGATGTCCTTGAAGACGCCTGGGATAGGGTAGCAGTGGTGGTAGAGGTATAGGACAGCAACGTAAAATGTCCTACTGTTGTAGCTCTACCGTGACCCTGGGCTGGGTAGGCGAGATGCTAGGAAGCCAGGCTGACTTCCTGGGCCCTGATATGTCCTCGTGGGGCGTGAAGATGAATGAGTCTGGATTTCATGGGCTAGTGAACCATGGCTAGGTGGAGACAGCTGCTCAGGCTATGAAATGTGGGGAGGAGGCCTCCAGAGGTCCCCAAACAGAAAGAGGGAGGAGATAGAGGTGGGAATGGGGATGGGTAATGGGAAGATGGAAGGCTTGAGACCTCTTTCCTGGCTATCTCCTTTACTCACTCCTTTCATGGATTGAATTATTCATTTTAAAGCTAAAAAATCTTCAATAAATTATCTAGTCTAGACTTTCACCTTCAAAGGGTTTGATATTACTTCCCCATTTCGCAGATGAGGCCTACACAAGTTAACCAACTTGATCGAGATCTCCCGGGCAGAACAGGCTGAAAAGGGCACGAGGAAGCAGGTCTTTTGCCCTAGGTAGGGGAAGTGGGGGTTAATCTCTCCCAATTGTAGCAGGCTCTACAATTGGCTGCTTCACAGGACAGAACCAGCAGGAGTTGGCATCAGAATGCAGCAACTTGATTCCTGGCTACTTACCAGTTCTGTGACCTGAGGCAAGTTACTTAACCTCTCTGTGTCTTAATTTTATTATCTATAAAATGACAACACTAATACTTGCTCCTGTGGCTTGTTACTAAGAATAAAATGAGATTTTTGCAAAAAGAACTTTGTACAGTTGAATCTCAGTTTATTAGGCTTTAAAAATCATCCTTCTCTTTGATATCATCCCAGCTTATTCTCTTCATACCTACTAGGGACATCAGCCTTCCTTCTCCTAACCCCTTTGCACTCTCTCCAGCCTCTCAGCCTGGCATTTACTTCCCTCTGATCTTGTTCACATCCCAGAGAGCAGGACCCTGTCCTCTCCTGCCTTTGCACTCCTTCCCTCTCTCCAGGACTGGGTTCATAGGGTGCATCCAAACAATGGACACGAGGTGCAGAGAGGTTAAGATAAAACAGGAGAGGGAGGGCTTGGGGAGAAGCCACCAAGCTGCATGCAGGGCTCTTACCCACATGCCATGCGATCCTTGAGCAGGGCATTTGCCAAGATCTGGGGAGGGAAACAATCATCTTCCTCCTGGAGTGAAGGGTGGGATGCGAATTGTTTTCCTAATGTTTAGAGAGACTGTTTTGCCCCATGATGTGGGACACATCACCTGGAGGCCAATCCCCCAGAAAAAGAATAGCAGTTGAGAGAGGGCTTTCCTTTTCCTGTTTGGGGTGTGTGTGTGTGTGTGTGTGTGTGTGTGTATGTGTGGTAGGAAATGTGTTGTTGGAGATTCTATATCATTTCATTTGCCCTAGCATTTACCAACCCTAACTCAAAGGAAATCCTTTCTAAAGTCTATTCTACATTTCTTTTGCTGACAGTAAGCCTACCTCTTTAGTGGAGGTATTATCTAAAGTCCAGGATCTGGTTCAATGTCTTTTGTAAAAGATGTGCATATGTCGGGGAGGGGAGAGTAAAAGATGGAACTTGAAGAAATGGAATGACCCAGCTCCTGGCTTTAATTACACATAAGCCCTGAACATTCTGAACTTTATTAACCTTTTAAGTGTCCACAGGGGTGGGATGGACCTGATGGGTTTTGCTCCCTGGTCCTCTCTGCAGGGCGTCTCTGGAGGGTCCCCTCTCTACGCTTTTTGCCCATCCCAGCCTTTGGCTGCACACCATTTCTCCTGGCTTCAGGTGGTGCTATAAATCACCTCTCCCAGAAAGGAGGCTACCACCTACCTATCCAGTCCATGTCTCACTGGCTGTCTTTATCTTGCCCAAGATCTTCTGGTTCTTCCTTCTCAGCAAACCCCTTATGCTTTTCCGAGCACCACTTTTTTGGATAACCTGATTAGCTGTTTTGGAGAGAGGGGCTCTTTTAGCAGGGACCCCTTCTCCTCCTAAGTGTCTTACTAATTACAAACAGAGAAAGCCTGGTCTGTGAAGTTAGACTGCCCCCAGCTCCCTGGCTTGGTGGAGGGAGTCAGGAGCTAGGGGATTTAAAGTGCAATTTCCTGTACCCTTTTCATTTCCTGCTGGGGGTTGTGGAGAGCAATAAGCAAGGTGGGTGGTGAGGGCCAGAAGGACTGGCCAGGTGGGGGATGGGCTGGGGAAGACTTCCCTCCATGTACTCTTCTATCATCCCCTTTTCTGGCTCTTGAGGTGAGTTCTTTGGGGATGAAGCACCTGATAAATGAGGACCTGGTACTCCTTACAATCTCCCTCTTACCTTCTCAAAGTAAGGGAACGGAGTAGAGAGGAGTGGGAAATAATCCAGGTCCGATTATTGTAATAATAGATGATACCACAGGAAGGAACCTTGGAAATCAGTTGGATCTCTTGAGGTTTTATTTTATTTTAAATAGAGATGGGGGTCTTGCTATGTTGCCCAGGCTAGGTCTTGAACTCCTGGGCTCAAGGGATCCTCCTGCCTCGGCCTCCCAAAGTGCTGGGATCACAGATGTGAGCCACACTGCACCTGGCCTCCTTCAAGTTTCAGATGAGGAAATGGAGGCCTTGGAGAGGGCAGATAATCTGCCCAAGGTTATGTATGTAAGTGGTGGGCTGGTGTGGCTGGGATTTAGCTAACTCTCATGATTCACTGTTTAGTGCTCTTTCCTCAGTCAGAGTGGGCTGTGGGTCAGTGATGTGTGTGTGTGTGTGTGTATACTGGGGAAGGGGACTTAGATGGGAGGAAGTGGGGTAGGGAGCAGGGGATCTGGGGAGGTACCTGGATAGCAGGGGACTCCGGGTCCTGAAATGTTCACTCTTTGGTAGGTCCTGTGGAAGAAGAGAGCAGGCAAGTTCTGACTTAGGGAAGCTTTTGTGAGCTGGCTCAGGAAACAGATGTGTGGAAAAAAAGGAGGGGAGAGCAAAGAACTGTGGCCCTTGGAAACTGTTAGCCCCACATCTCTTCTTCCCCTCTCCACAGTCAGAGGTGGATGAGGTGGGGGAGGGGGCATGACAGAGGACAAAGGAGCCAATTATTGAGTGAGTGGATTAATTGATTAATTGTCCAGAAGCTTCCAGTGCTCCCCCAACAATGACATCCCCTCCCCCGACCCCAGTCAGGCATGGCCTCGGTTGGCCTGGATTATTAATTAGGGCTTGAAGTCATTTAACGATGATTTCATTATCGACGTGCTGTCTGTCTCGGGCTCAGCCCGGTTGCCAGGGCGACTCTGATCGATTGCCTTCCGGTCTTCTTGGCTTGGCCGGCTCCTTCCTTTCTGGAGCCTGGCTGTTGGCGAGCACTCCCTAGCGGCCCCCTCTGGTATTGCAGAGCTTCCCGTTTGCCGGCTTGAGAGACTCAGGCGAAGAACAGAGATCTACAGCTGCCTTGGGGGTCTTTCAGCTACTGACTGACTTAGCTGTTGCCTGGGAACCGGCTTTTCTCCTTTTCTCCTGGGTTGTGAAGTCCTTCTGATTCTGTCCCCTGGCCTTCTACCCATACTCCCTTGGGATGGGTGTAGGATTAGGTAGGGACCTCAGTTGTTTCCTCGCAGCCTTTCAGTTTACCTCTGGGAGGCCCAAATAAGCTGTGATGAAGTTCTTCCTGCTGCTAAGCCGACTCCTTAGGCTCTGGCTATCCTGGGACATCTGGCCTCTTGGACCTTGCATGAGGCTGGCAGGGAAGGAGTGGGGATAATTTCCCTTTAGATTGCCTGAGGTAATGTTCTTAGAGTCTTCCCCGGTCCTGAGAGGAGCTAGGGAAGTTGGTCTTTGCAGAGCTCAACTACTTCCTCGGCCTCAAGAAAGCCTGGGGAAAAAATGGCAGGATCCAAGTTGTCATGCTAAGTCTTAGTCAATGCATGACTTTCTTCAGAAACTTGACTGGTTACTCTATCTCTGGTCCCTGAAAACCTAGATTCACGCACATTCACTGGTCTCAGGATCTCTACTCTATGCCTCAGTTTCTCCTTTCATGGGTTTTATGTATATATTTGTGGGGTCTGTTACTAGAGAGTTTCTTGAAGGCATCGGTCATGGCTTCTCAGTAGGTGTCTACATTGTTGACCCCAAAGTAATGGACAGTCACTGGTGTCTTATCTCCTTTATCCTTTGCATGCTGCTGATTTCATTCTCAAATGCAGATCTCTCCTCAGTCCTTACCTCTCTGTGCTCCTCTGCCCTTGACCCCTGACCAAAGACTGTCCCCAGCACCCTCCCCAGAACGTGCCTCCCTTGCCTGCCCGCCTCTATTTCTCCTCCTCCTCTGCCCCACTTCCCCTTCTACTGGTTGTGCCAGGCTGCATTAGCTCTGAAAAATTTAGAGTTGGGCTTCAGGCCTCTCTGGACTGCAGCATTTTGGGGACAGGAAGGCAGGTTGGGTTGTCATGTCCATGTAGGGGTCTCTGCGAGCCCCCCAGGTTGGCTCTGGGAGAGAGCCTGGGGGCTCTGGGAGCAGCCTCACCCTATCAGCTTTCTGGGCACATCCACCACCGAGCAGCACCTGAGAGGGGAAGCGGCTCAGCAGCGAGCTGAGTGAGATTGAAGAGGATCATAAAGAAAATATATATCCCCCTCCCTGGCCTCACTCCCTCCTCCTGCTCTGCACTTGCCTCCTTCTCTCTCTTTGTCTCACTCCCTCCCCCCTCTTCACTGCAACCCTGTTTTCTTTGTTCCTTCTTTGCGTCTGTCACCCTCATCTCTGTCAGGCAGGTCTGTCTGTCTGTCTGTCGGCCATTCTATCTATCTCCTTGACTTCAGATATTTTTTGGTCTGAGTTTTTCTAGGACTGTGTCCGCCATCAGCCCTTCTCGCTCCCTCCCCGCTTCCCTCCCTCAGTCTCCAAGGGTCTCTCATACCATCACGTCTTTATGAGTTTCACTGTGTGTGCCTTTTAGTCTCTCCATCCACCTCCCCTCCCATCTGTCTCATTTGGCTGCCTCCCCATCGCTCTTCCCATCTCTCTTCCCATCTCTTGCCCTCCATTCCATCTCTCCTTTTTGCTTCTCCCTGTCTCTTTCAGCGTCTTCTCCTCTCTCTGGCTCACACCCCTGCCTGCCTCTCATCTTCCCCACTCCCACCCCTCAAGGTTCAGATACTTCATGTGAAATCACCTGGATGGGCTCCAACTGTCAGGGCCCCCCATTCCGTACCCCCTTCTCCCAGGAAGATTTACAGCTGCAACTCGGCATCTTCTGCATTCCCCCCAAGCCCTGGGCCAGTTCTTTTCATTACCTGATGATTATCTGGGGGCCCCGGCATTTCCCCCAGCCTCCCACCCTCTACCCAGCAGGCAGTGAACAGCACAGGGAGAAAGGAGAAGGGATTGCTCTTGGGACCAGATGCAAGGACATGGAGACCCTCCCCCTGTGCCGCCCTTCTTTCCCTCAAGCAGATGCACATCTGGGAAAATCCCAGCTTGAGGCAGGGGAAGACAGCTTAGGACTGTTGGAGCAGACATAAATCAAACACCCAGATGCCCCTCCCCTACTGTTCTGTCATTACAGCCATCCTTTCAATTCCTGCCTGTCTCCTTTGCCTCTAGGCATCCTGGCTCTGTAGTCTTGACTGGGGCCACTCATCTACTACCCAGCATAGTGCCAGGCACAAAGGAGGTGCTCAGTTAATGCCCTTGGTCCATGTCTAACAGAGAAGCACTATGGCAAAGTCAATGTGGTGTTTAGGTTTTTCTCAGTTGGCAATTCTTTCTGAGATCTGGAGCAATTCTCTCTGCTCTAATTCCAATATTATGTCTTAGTATATAATTAGTATAGACTGTACTTCCCAGGGTCTTGCCTCTACCCTTCTCCTCCCCTCTCTCGCCTCCACCCCAGTCTTTCATCTCGTTTAGGTTGTAGAGGATTAGCAGCCGTATTGAGTAAAGGCAGCCGTGCCCCTTTCCCTTGAGACCAGTGGGTTCTTGAGCTGATCACTGGTCCATTCGGCCCTCAATCTCTATGTCGACCCGACCTGTTCTGTCCCTGGGAGTCCAGTCTCGTCTGTTTGAAGATTGACGTCAGGAAAGGAGGAGATACCTTCCTTTGGTCACCTGTTTCAGGGTCTTGGAATCCCTACTGTTTGAATATCCCCATTCCAGAGAGCAGGAAACTCTGTAGGCAGGGACTATATCTTTTTCATCTTTATTTCCTCCATCACAATAATCAATGAGTATTCAGTTAACATATGCTGTGAATGCTGAATGACTCTCTTAGGAGATCTCCCACAGTGAAGCCTAAACCACCTCCCTTTTAATTTTATCTCTGGGGTGAGGGAAAATGTGGGTGGGGGTGTGCGAATTGGGGGATGGTGGTAGAGGAACCCAGTAGGGGTGTTTCGAGAGAGATTGGGGGCCTGGTGTGTCTATCCTTGTTGAAAGGGCTCCTGAGTGGAGGTTCTTTAGACCTGGGACTGACCTTCATATTTTATTTTATTTTTTATCTTATTTATTTATTTTTTGAGACAGAATCTCCCTCTGTCACCCAGGCTGGAGTGCAGTGGTGCAATCTCGGCTCACTGCAACCTCCACCTTCCAGGTTCAAGCAATTCTCATGCTTCACCCTCCCCAGTAGCTGGGATTACAGGCATAATCCACACCTGGATAATTTTTGTATTTTTAGTAGAGACAAGGTTTTGCCATGTTGGCCAGGCTGGTCTTGAACTCCTGGCTTCAAGTGATCCGCCCACCTCAGCCTCCCAAAGTGCTGGGATTACAGGTGTGAGCTACCATACCTGGCCCCAACTCCCGTATTTTCACAGGCAGGGCACCAACCCCTTCCCAGCCTTTCCTTCAACCAATCAGGACCTCTTCCATATCCCCTTGGCACACATGCTTACTTCAAAATCCATTTCCTGGCCAGGTGCAGTAACTAATGCCTGTAATCCCAGCATTTTGGGAGGCTGAGGCGGGCGGATCACCTGAGGTCAGGAGTTTGAGACCAGCCTGGCCAACATGAAGAAACCCCATCTCTACTAAAGATACAAAAATTAGTTGGGTGTGGTGGCTCATGCCCGTAGTCCCAGCTACTTGGTAGGCAGAGGCAGGAGATTCACGTGAACCCAGGAGGCAGAGGTTGCAGTAAGCCAAGATTGTGCCACTGCACTCCAGCCTGGGTGACAGAGTGAGACTTTGTCTTAAAAGAAAAAATCCATTTTCTGTTGCCCAGTCTCCAACCCAAGCTCCATTTAAGCCTCCACTCCACTGTCTCTGAACTGGGTGCCCCTGCTTCTCCCATTGCCTGCCTCCAGCTTTCTTCCTGGATTCTGGGCTATGCTACCTCCTTCACACTGTTCCTCCCCTTTCCTAAACCCCCCTTCAAAAGTTCTACTACCTCCAGCCTCCTTGGGGTCCCACTTCCTGCCCTCTCCCCACACCAGGAAAAGACCATAGATAAGGGATTCCTCATGGTTATGGAGTTGGTAACTGAGACATCCAGAGAGGAAGAAGGCTGAGCAGACTGGGCCTGGAATGGTGCCAGTGTAGAACCCCTGAGGGCTTTGAGCAGAGAGCATTCCATGGTGCCAGGGCAGAGCTCTGGATTGAGGAGTGCAGACCAGAGGCCTTGTGGGCCTGAGGAGGGTGGGTAAGTTTGCTGGGGGTGGAGTGATTTGGGGGCCTACATTCCGTTCTACTCCAAGCCAGAAGACTTCAGTAGAGCTGGACCTAGGAACATATAAGCTAGGGGAGGTTATTTCCTAGCCTTCCTCCTCCAGCATGCTTCCTTCCTTTTTGCATGCCCCCATTCCTGGCCTTTCCCTTCTGGCCTGGTTTATTTATTTAGGGCTTGCTTTATTTATCTTTGTCTTTCCCACAGGGCCCAGCACATGGTATATGCACAGACATGTTGTTTGAATGAATGAAAATTTTCCCACCTGGGTCTGCTGCCTCCTTCATGTTTTACCACCTGGTGTCACTTCAGATTCTGAAACTATCTGTGGCTCATCTACTTAGGGAGGACACTGATGTGGACATTGCAGAATATCAGCTCCAGTTTGATAAGGTGGTGCACAATGATGACAGAGAGGACTTTGAGGCTTTTCTTCCTAGGTGCTCAAGTAGCTAAATTAATAATAATAATAATAAAATACAATAAAAAACAAGCAGTGGTGGAAATTACAGGTTAGCTATAGGAGGAAAGATTACCAAATTTCTTTGGGGTGTGGCTGCTAGTGGTCTTTAAGACACTGAAGGAAGGCTTGTCTCAGGTCTCAAGTATATTGCAAATGAGCCAGCGCTAAATAAACCTTGAAACCTGATGGCTCTGTTCCCTCTCTTGGAATCTATCAATTTTATATACATGATAGGCATATTTATTGATTGATAAAGGCTTAGTGGAGAAGCCTGAAATAGGACTGGCTTCCTTGGTCTCCAAGAGGCAGTTTCCTTCTATCACAAAACATGTTTAAAGCTCTTTAATTTTGAAGGTCCTTGGAGTCTTAAATTGTTCCCCACCTCCCACACACATACACTTTCGGCAATACCCAATACCAGAAACCTGGACAACACCTATCCATGTATGACACCTGAGTTACTGACTGTATGTGGCAGTTTTTAAATTCTAGGTTCTCTTTCTCTTGCCGTCCAGTGCTTTTGGAAAACATCTCTATTATCAGTTAACATGTGAGTCTCCAAAAGGCAGACTCATTCCAATCTTAGTTTAAGCAAAATCATGTGGAAAACCCAATTTCCTTTAAAAAGTGTATTCCAAGTTAATAAAAATAATTTTTGATTATATTCTTTTGGTTTATCTTTGTCACTTTTTTTTTGAGACAGGATCTCACTCTGTTGTTTGGGCTGGAGTGCAGCGGTGTGATCATGGCTCACTGCTGCCTCTAACTCCTGGGCTTCAGCGATTTCTCTGCCTTAGCCTCCTGAATAGCTGGGACCGCAGATGCATGCCACCATGCCTGGCTAATTTTTTGGAGGGGTATTTTTGTAGCAAGGGGGTCTTGCTATGTTGCCCAGGCTGGTCTTAAACTCCTGGCCTTAAGCAGTCCTCCTGCCTTGACCTCTCAAAGTGCTAGGATTACAGGTGTGAGCCACTGTGTCTGGTCTTTCTTCTTTTATAATCACAGAAATCACAAGGCAGATGAGGGAATAGAAAGAACCAGGGAATGAGGATAAGGAATGTACCCTAAAAAGCACGTTGTCGGAGGCTCTTTGTGGTAGTTTATGACATAATGAGCAAGAGTGAGGCAGGTGGGTCCCAGTTGGAGAAGTCATATTGATCTATATGGATAAGAACTCAGGACTTTGAGATATGATACAGCCTTCATTTAACTCAGATGATCTGATGTCTTTCTTACAACAAAATAAATTAACTGTCTAAGGGCGATGGTGGGGGTATGGAGCATCTGCCTAAGGCTATGAGAGGAATTCAGCAGAGCCTTGTAAGAGAGGATAGAGAGACAGCCAACCATTCACAGAGGAGGACAGAATGATACGTTTGAAGGCATGAAAGAAGATAACCAGAGAGACAGCTGGCATTTCCTATGCTACCTGGTGTGTAGTGCATTATGGTGGGTGTTGGGAGGAGATACTTGGAAGAAGGAGCCATTCACAATAACCATTCACAATGGCTAGTCTAAGAGTAGAGACAGGATATAGTGATAGATGGGACCACTGGGTGGACTTCTACAGTCTATGCTTACAAGAAAATGAAGGATTTTGGGAAAGAAACAGAACCAAGTTTGGTAACAAGGCTTCTTGGAAAAAATGAGTGTGGTTCAGGGTTCATCATTGTAGACAAAAGCCATCCTATGTTTCAGTCGCAGATTGGAAAGTAAGGTGGACATGCAGATGGATTTCCTTCTACTGTTTTCTTATGAGGACTGTTCTGAGGAGTGCTGGGTTGATACGATGCTGGGTTGAGAAAAGGAGAGTAGAGAATCGAAGGGGAAGAAGGGAGAGAAGAAATTGATTTTTGCTGTTCAATGTATCGCTGGAGTGCCATGGCTTGATCTCAGCTCACTGCAACCTCCGCCTCCTGGGTTCAAGCGATTCTCCTGTCTCAGCCTCCCAAGTAGCTGGGACTACAGGTGAGTGCCACCACGCCTGGCTAATTTTTTTGTATTTTCAGTAAAGACGGGGTTTCACTGGGTTAGCCAGGATGGTCTCGATCTCCTGACCGGGTGATCCGACCACCTTGGCCTCCCAAAGTGCTGGGATTACAGGCGTGATCTCCTGACCGGGTGATCCGACCACCTTGGCTTCCCAAAGTGCTGGGATTACAGGCGTGAGCCACCGTGTCCAGCCTAAATCTCTAATCTTTTACACCCACCCTCCCTGGCTTTTCCCAGTTCTCGTTGTGATTCTGTTTGGAGAATCTAAATCTGATTCATCCTGGTAGCCCATCTAGTTTCTGAAGAGCTCTAGAAGCAGAAGTCCAGGCTTTTCTGATTTGTCAAGTTGGTATCTTTTTCTGGTGTGATAGAATTGTTAAGAATTTCCAAAATTGGATTCTAACTAAAACTAAACCTGTGAATGTGTCAAATCTTGAATGAAGAGACTCGGATTTGACTCTGCCATCTCTGAAGTTGTTCCAGAGAGACTCAGAAAAGCCACCTTATTCACAACCATTCCGAAATGACACTGGATAATAGGAAGTATACATAGCCTCTAGAGAAGCTTTGGCTGTCTGATTATTTACCCAAATCATAGCACAATGGTACTAGTGTAGTGTCTGCATGTAACTGGGACTGCATAATATGGAGGGAAGAAAGCAAAAATGTTTTGATCTGTATCTAGCTGAATTTTGTCTACATCTGGATAGATTTTGTCTACATCATTTTGGTGTACATTTGGCCTGCAGTGGTTTGGTCTGCATCGGAATGGGTTTCTTGGAATTCGGCCTCTGCTCAGCTAGAATGAGATTTAAGAGTTGCAGTGCTGGGGTGGTAGGGTAAGCAGGTGAATTGGAGGAGGCAGCTGTGTTTCCCCTTGGTCTCCTGAGCAGTTTGGGGGCTGTCATAATTTCCAAGTTCAAGACTTGGTTGAGCTAGTAATATTTATTGCAGAATTTTAATTTCTAGCTTAGTGTGTGAACATAAAACAGTTTCTACCCTAAGGAGTTTTAATTTTAGATAGGGAGACAAAATATTCTCTCAAGTATCATTCAGACAGAATGCAGGATGCAGAAAGTTCATGGGTGTGGGAAGATGCCTGGTAAGGAGTCAGTTTGCTCAGGTCATTCTCAGAAGACTCCTGGGAGATAAGCTTGGACATTTATTTTCTTTAGTATGAGCTAGATTTGGTTACTTCAGCTTTCTTTCCAACCTTTTAGGGAAGCCATCTCAACTTTACTTCTCTTTCCCTATGGAGAGGTAACACAGTTATTACTACTGAAATGGTTTCTTTCTATTTTCCTTTTCAGCACAGACCAAGACTGAGAATTATTATTATTATATTTTGGTATTTAGATTTGTATTAGAATCTGTAGTAAACATTTAACTGGATCTATATAGTTGAGCAAACTGGATTTACTGGTTCAAAGCATATGTAGAGTTTATTTGTCTTTATTCTTTTGTTTTTGATGGGAGGCATGGAAGGAAGGCCTAAGTGAGATTTGCTTTATTGGCTCATAGCCCAAGCTTCTCACCACCATGAAGATGTAGGTTGAACTGATGTTTCCCAGGGAAACCAAATCCCCATATGGAGCAATTACCCCCTCTTCCATTAAGGTTTCTCAGACTGGCCTGAGGTGCAGGGAAGATACTCCCTAATCTTGCCAACGCCGAAAAATGAAACCCTTCCTGCTCACATCTTCTGTCAACTGTGATGTCATCTGGGATCTTGGAATGCCCTTGCCTCTGATATAAACACTTTACTGTGTATTTCTGATTGAGGATTATGCTTTCCAGTCCATGGTTTATATATATTTTACTTATTTTGAGGAGTGGGGAAGTAGCAGAATCTCTCTCTCTTTTTTTTTTTTTTTTGAGACGGAGTCTCGCTGTGTCGCCCAGGCTGGAGTGCAGTGGCGTGATCTCAGCCCACTGCAAGCTCGGCCTTCTGGGTTTAGGCCATTCTCCTGCCTCAGCCTCCCGAGTAGCTGGGACTACAGACGCCCGCCACCTCGCCCGGCTAGTTTTTTGTATTTTTTTAGTAGAGACGGGGTTTCACCGTGTTAGCCAGGATGGTCTCGATCTTCTGACCTCGTGATCCGCCCGTCTCGGCCTCCCAAAGTGCTGGGATTACAGGCTTGAGCCACCGCGCCCGGCCGAAAATCTCTTAAATGTAATCTCCCAAAGAGGGGAATTCTTTATTTGCCACCATTTGTCTTGCATTGTGTGTGAGTGTGTGGTGATGTGGTGGTTGTGGTGGTGGTAATAATTTAGGGGAAAAAAGACATTGCTTTTGCTTGAATTCCTTTGCGAAAGGAATCATTTTGGTGCTGGAATTTTCTAATTTGGAATTTGTCTTTGTATTCACTTACACTTAGTTTAAATCTGATTTTCAGTAGTTTGAATCCAGCCTTTGTCACTTAGAAACTTTTAGTGGTATCCACCTGAGGGAAACACCAAACCATATAGAGGTCATCCAATTTCTCATTATAGACCCAACCCAAACTAAACAGAATCCATCTGTGAATTTATTTATAGACAGTACAGGACAAATGTAGTAAACAGAGAGAATTCTCTTTTCTGAGCGCTTACAATATAAGAGTACTTCATGGACACTTCCACATCCTCCCAAAACAAATGAAAATCCTAGTCTAAACAATATTCGACCATTTGATTATTGGAGCACCCCTCCTTTCTGCAGTCTAAGCTGAGATTTATTTATTGCAGTTTGAGTATCACACCAGGTTGCCTAATGCCAAAGTATTAGGTGACTTATTTTCACAATTAAGTAAAGCAATGAAAGTAATAAAACTGTATTGTTTGTCAGTTTGGTCATTGGACATCAAGGGGAATGACACAGGAGCCAATAGTAAGTGTCACAGATAACATCTTTAGTCCCAGCCAGTTTGGGTTACTACCTTTGCATTTTCACTTTGTGGTATAGAAGAGACTTGGACCTGCATTCTTGTTTCATTATCTCTGATGTCCCCACATTGGGCTGTAGATCATGGGATGCTTCCTTGGCTGTGGCCAGTTAACTTTGTACCTCAGGCTTCAGCTGGGGAAGGACAGGCAAGCTGAAAGCGTCATCAGGCAGGAGCTGTGCTACTTCACTGCACCTAACCATCTACCACTGCTACCCTTTTCCCTAACCAAGGAAATGCCAAACCAAGGCGTTTTCCCAGTGCAAAGTTCTAGGCCAGTGAGTTATGCCATTCTGTCCTAAAACCTCCTGTGCAAGAGACTCATATTCACTGCCGACTAATCCAAAGGAAGGGGGAGGAGAGGATGTCAGTCTGATGGAGGAGGCTGGACACATAATCAAGGCACAGACACTGGCAGTGCAGCAAGGAAAGAAGTTAGGAGCAAATGGACAGAATTCTGGACAGTAATGAGGGGATGAGAGTAGGCAAAGAGGGCATAGCGGAGAGGTCAGATATCCGTAGGTGTGGTTAGAGATGCTTCCTGAAGAAGGGGCATGTTGAACAGTTTGGAAAAAGGGTGTTCGAGGCAGAGAGGGACTGTCCATGTGATGGTTGAGGCGATGATAGCAAGATGTTCATATATGGGAAAAGATTTGTTCTGTTCCAGCAAAGAGCTACAGAAAAGGTTAATAATAAGAGTAAGGTTTAGAGGAACAATGAAAAGGAAGATCTGGAAATACTATCTTAAAACTTTGGATTTAACAGACAGCAGAAAACTGCAGGTCTGGTAGGAAGAAGGTATAGGGTGTGTGTGTGTGTGTGTGTGTGTGTGTGTGTGTGTGTGTGTGTGTGTGTGTTGCTTTCAATCCTTGAAGAAAGTGTCATTTTCCAGAAGGAGGGTAGAGGGCACTCACACTTCAGTTATCTGCTGCAATGCAGCAATCACGGTGAATGTGATTTAGGGCTGTAGCCTGCTTCAGAGAAGAGCAGCACTCTCTGATGGTTGCTGGGGTGAATCTGAGTGAAATCTGTGAGGATCTCATTGTTTAGAGTTACCAATGTTAAAGGCCAGGAGGGTGGATCAGGGAGTATAGCGGGAGGTTGGGATGCAGTCTTTGCAAACTGTAGGAATCTACTGGATAGAGTTCTGGTGGGAAAAATGGCATGTTGGCTAGGTTGAATTCAGGCCTAGGATAATGATCCACATATATCTGAAACCAGTGATTTCAGCTGGGATTCCTTAGGTTTAATCCAAATTTTCATGCAACGCCTCTGAATAAAATCAGGATCCTTTGAGGCTGCTTTGTCAATCCCCTTGTCTTTGGCCATATCTGGGGCATTCTCGCCCTGGAAACTGAAATGGAAAAGTAATTTATCTTCTTCGTGGGTTTTCCTGTACTGATAGCATGTTGAGAAAACCCATTATTTCTTATCTCAAGTTCATATCCTTTAATAACCTTAAAAAAGAACGAGGCAATCTAGAAACAGAAAGGCCAAGAGATCAGTGTTGATGCTGCATATCCATTGGTCTTTATGCTTTTTCCATGAATGATTAATAAATATTAGAAATGCTCTAGTTGTCATGAGCTCAGAGCTAGACATGGACTTGGGGCATGTCTTAATACCTGTTTTTGATATTCTGCTAAGTAAGGCCTCTG
Organism: Piliocolobus tephrosceles; assembly: GCF_002776525.5. Lineage (NCBI taxonomy): Eukaryota > Metazoa > Chordata > Mammalia > Primates > Cercopithecidae > Piliocolobus > Piliocolobus tephrosceles. The sequence goes on from NC_045443.1 coordinate 50,936,010, forward strand.
GCTGTCAAGAACAATCAAACCAGGCCGAGCAACCTCACGTAGCTCAAGTCCTTCTCCCCAGTATCACCATGAATTGTTAGCTCTGGAATGGGATTAATCATGTTTTAGAATGACTGACAAGTTGACATTTTTCTGGTACTGGGTTCTTCTGAGTTAAGGATCAGAGATTGCCATTCTCTGGCAAACATCCCCCCACAGTCTACTCCTGATTGGCAGCCAAGTCTGGGGAGCAAATGGCCAAGTGAATTAGAAAGCTTAAAAGCTGTTTTGTTAAACCATCCTCATTAAACTGGCACCGTCTGCCTTCCTACTCTCCTTTGTCCCAGTTGGGGCTGTTCTTTGTGACAGATGTTTCCTAACAGTGTGTGCTGGTAGCATCTGGAAGCCTTAGGTGACTGCTGAGGTTTGGGAAGGCCAAATCTGGAGGTATGTAGATTGTCAGGGAAATTGCAACCATTTTCCTGCCATTGGGCTACCATAAAAAAAAAAATACCCGCTTCCCTTCCCAACACCCCATTTTCCTTTGGCCAGTGAAAATCAAGCTTTCATTTCCTTCTCTAGCACTTCCTAACCTGCACTGAAGATGGATTTTTTCTTCTCAAGAATGAGGTAGTGAGTAGACAAAATTTGGAATATGATGAAAGAACAGTGTGATGGAAGAAGTCTCAGAGGGATTACTTATATTTGGCATCTAGAGATCTTTTATCCTGTATTTTTCACTAAAAACCAAGCAAAAGGCAGTGGGTTAAAGTTGTGGGAGTAGGAATTATAATTAGATGTAAAATTGTGTCTATGAACTATTGGAATAGTTACAGGGATGCTTTGGAATCTCCTTTCTTGGCATCTAAAAAGATTGTCTGGAGACATTTTGGCACCTGATTGGATTAGAATTTTAGCAGGAAATGGTTTAGATGGAACTTCCAGATTTAATGATTTCTCTCTTCCAGCTCTGGTCCATCAGTGTCTATATGGGCGGAAAGAGAAGGCATTGGCAGGGGATGACCTGGGCATAAGGGTAAGTAAGAACTGGTTCAAATCCTCTTTTAATAGCCATGCCCTTAGACTCCTTGTTCTTTATGGAGACTGGGTGCCACAGTGGGAAGAACATGGGCTTTGAATTCATGAAGAGCCATGTTCAAATTCTAACTCTTCTTTTTACTGGCTGTATGATCTTGAAAAAGTTATTTAACCTCTGTTAATCTTCAAGATCGAATAATAATACTTCTCTCATTGGGTATATAGGGGTTAAATGAAATAGCATATGAACCTTGCTTGCAGCTCAACACATTCTGGTTCCTTTCACCCCTCTTTCCATGTAACCCTAATTCTTGCACATAATTCTATTCCTGGTATGCCATTTGCCAGATATTTTGCTCTGTCTCCAGCCTCTGCACGTCTTCCCTAATGCTTCTTAGCGTTCAAGCCTGGAGCTCTGATTTATTAATTTGTGTTAGTCCCACAAAATGGCAATAACAGTATGTACTTTTTATAACCATACTAACATGAGTCAAGGCTGTGGTTTCTTTTCAGGCATTTTTACTTGCTGACAATTTTGGTTGTAAATCAAAGACAAAGGAGTTCAATCTTCCCACCCACCTCTCTGATCTAAAGTTCTTGATTCAGGGCTAGATCATTCTGGATAGGATTTCCTTCCAATCAAAAAATGATGGCAAGTTTGTTTATAAAGATCATTGAGAGAAGAAAAATCCATAACCTTTACTGTTGGAACATTCTTGTTTTCCTCCTAACCTTTTTATTTGAAAAATATTAACCTACAGAAAAGTTGTAAAATAGTATAATTAATACCCATTCATTTTTCACCAAGATTGGCCAATTACTAATATTTTGCCACATTTGTGTGCTCTACCTTTCTGTCTCATATATACATATATGTATATATACACACATATATAAAACAGTGCCTATTCAAATTTTGCTAATTGTCTAATAATTTTTTTTTGAGACAGCGTCTCACTCTATTGCCCATGCTGGAGTGCAGTGGCATGATCACAGCTCACTGCAGCCTCTACCTCCTGGGCTCTGGTGAACCTCCTTCCTCAGCCTCCCAAGTAACTGGGACTACGGGCACATGCCACCATGTCAGACTAAAATTTTTTTTTTTTGTAGAGGCAGGGTTTGACCATCTTGCCTAGGCTGGTCTCAGACTCCTGGGCTCAAGTGATTAGCCCTCCTCAGCCTCACAAAGTGCTAAGATTACAGGTATGAGCCACTGCGCTGGCGAATAATTTTTTTTCTAGTAAAATGTTTCTTCCTAGCCTGATCCAATTCAAGTTTATGCACTGCATTTTGTTATCATGCCTCTTTATTCTCCTTTAATCTGGAATCATTCCTTAGCCTATTGTTCATAGCTTTCACAGTTTTGGAGAGTACCAGTCAGTTGTTTTGTAGAAAGTCACCGGGTCTGAATTTGACGAATTGTTTTCATCATTAGATTCAGATTAGGCATTTCTGGCACTTTTGGATTAGGTAAGAACACTTTGAAAGACAGTGCCATGTAGACAGGGAACATGTCTTTCCCCTCCCTGTTGGGTTCTTAGCATCAAGCACAGCGATTGGCATATAGTAGGTGATTAATACTTACTGAATGAATGACCTAAAACTTTCACTGCCATGTAGGTCCATTATTTTTCTACCTGAAGAGAAGGAGAAGAGCAGCCTTCTCCTAAATCCTAGTTTCACTTTTATTATAAATCTTTGGGCTGAAAAGGGTAACCCAAGACTTCTTTAATGAGACCACAGAGAAGGAATATGAGGGAGGGACTATGGCGTGAGGGAAGCCATGGAGTTTCTGTTTACCCGGGGCGGGCGGCGGCGGTGTTCATACTGCGTAGGGACAGGAGGATGAACGAGGTGGTCCTCAGATGGAAAGAAAAATAGCACACAGAATCATAGAGTACCTGGCCTGTTTCCTTACTGAGAAAAATTAGTCATTTGGGTTTCCAGATTTGACCATACTTCCCTTTCCTAGCCCCCATTTGAATCCTAAGAATGCCATAGTGAAAATTGATCTCTGGCCCTCCTCCTCTCCCAGAGGGGACAACTCCATAATTCTCTCTTTCTCCACTCTCCATCCCCCTGCCCTCACCACACACAAGTGTATATTTTCTAACATTTATAAACGGTGGTTGGGCGGCCATTCTCTCCAGATTATTTATTGTTGAGAAAATCTATAACTCCTTGGACTTCTCATTTTGATGTAGAAGCTTTCATCCCTGTCGCCTGGGGGAAGTGAGGTTATGAGAGGTACTCTCTGCCTCTCAAAAATGTGTTTTCAGGCTTCCCTCTGGGGCCCTTTCTCTCCCTAGCTCTGATCATCTCAGACATTTCTGACAATCCTTGCTGAGGCATCCAGGCCTTGGGACTGAATTCGTCTATTTAATTTTGCAAGGCTAGTGAGTGCATGATTCACATTGTTCCTGCCCCTTTTCTGAGAATCTACCTGCCTTTGTCTTTGCAGTCCTTAATTTCACCAGTTTCTGGGAAAAAGTACCCTTCATCTCCATATCAGCTCTTGGTTACCCAGAAAAATGGAGGAGATACTCCAAAATACTGAATGAGACAAAGATTATTGGTTTTTTCAGTGATTGAATCCTGGCTAAAGATAATCCATAAGGTGAACATCCTGGATGAAAGTAATCCATCATATTAATCTCCCATGGGTTGGTGTATAGCATCTGGAGAGGGAGGCCGGTGTGAGAGGGCCTCAGCTTGTTTAGCTCTCACTTTGTTGTCAGAACCATGAGATGTCTATGGAGAACTCTGCAGAACCCATTTCTGTGCTGTATTTTCAAACTCTGGAGGAGGCCTATTCCATAGTTTGAGAACCAAATACTTAGTTCAAAGAACATGACAATCAGTAGCCAATATGCAAAACTGCCACTTCATCTAGGGTTTTCATGATACCCAGTGTGAAAGTCAAAGTCCTCACAGTGACTCTATGGCCCACCATGAATGATCCAGCCTCCTGAATCTTCTCCGACCTCATCCCCTCCTACTTCTTCCTATCTCACTCTGTGCCAACCCAAGATGGTCAGGTGCCGTTCCACACCCATCAGGATGGCTATTATTAAAAAAACAGAAAATAGCAAGTGTTGGTGAGAATGTGGAGAAATTGGAACCTTTGTGTACTGCTGGTTGTCAGGTAAAATGGTGCAGCCACCGTGGAAAACAGTAAATTGGCAATTCCTAAAAAAAAAAAAAAAAAACTTAGAATTACCATATGACCCAGAAATTCCACTTCTGGGAGTATATCCAAAAGAAATGAAAGCAGGAACTCAAATTGATATATGTACACCCACGTTCATAGAAACATTATTCACAATAGCCAAAAGGTGGTGGCAACCCAAGTGTCTATTGATAGATAACAAACGGATAAACAAAATGTGGTGTATACATAGAGAGAAATATTAGTCACTCTAAAAAAGAAAGAAAATTCTAATACATGCTACAACATGGATACTCTTGAAGACTTTATGCTAAACAAAATAAGCCAGACACAAGCAGACAAATATTGTATGATTCTACTTATATGAGGTACCCAGAATAGTCAAATTCATAGAGACAGAAAGTAAAGTGGCAGTTTCTGAGCAATGGGAGCAGGAGGGAATGGGAATGTAATGTTTAATGGGCACAGAGTTGTAGTTGGGGAAGATGACGAAGGTCCGGAGGTGGATGGTGATGATGATTGACCCTCATGTGAATGTATTTAATACTGTATTTATTTATTTATTTATTTATGAGACGGAGTCTCTCTCTGTCGCCCAGGCTGGAGTGCAGTGGCATGATCTCGGCTCACTGCAACCTTCGCCTCCTGGGTTCAAGCAATTCTTCGGCCTCAGCCTCCGAAGTAGCTGGTACTACAGGTGCCCACCACCACGCTCGGCTAATTTTTGTACTTTTAGTAGAGACGAGGTTTCACCATATTGGCCAGGATGGTCTCGATCTCTTGACCTCGTGATCCACCTGCCTTGGCCTCCCAAGGTGCTGGGATTACAAGCGTGAGTCACTGTGCCCGGCGTTTTCTATTTTTATTTTTTTAGAGACAAGGTCTTGCTCTATCACCAGGCTGGAGTGCAGTGGCATGATCACAGCTCACTGCAGCCTTGACCTCCCAAGACTCAGGTTATTCTCCCACTTCAGACTCCTGCGTAGCTGGGATTATAGGTGCTTGCCACTACATCTGGCTAATTTTTCTATTTTTGTAGAGACAGAGTTTTGCCATGTTTGCCCAGGCCGGTCTCAAACTCCTGGTCTCAGAAGATCTGCCCGCCTTGGCCTCCCAAAGTGCTGGGATTACAGGTGTGAGCTACCATGCCTGGCCTAAGGCCACATATAAAAGCAGTTAAAATGGTAAATATTATGTTATGTACATTTTACCACAATAAACAATGGCCAGAGTCTTTATATTTGCACTTCTCAGAGATCTGCACCATTGCTTTTTCCTGCACCTGCTCCTGGCTGCTGATGAAGTGTCATCTCAGTGAGGCCTTCTTGGACCACTTGCTTTAAAATCTCAACTTCCATCCTGAGCACATCCTAACGTTTACTTGCTTTACTTTTCTCTACAGCACAAACCACAATCTAACACAATATATATTCTTTTTTTTTTTTGAGATGGAGTCTCACTCTGTCGTCCAGGCTGGAGTGCAGTGGCGCGATCTTGGCTCACTGCAAGCTCTGCCTTCTGGGTTCATGCCACTCTCCTGCCTCAGCCTCCCGAGTAGCTGGGACCACAGGTGCCCACCACCATGCCTGGCTAATTGTTTTGTATTTTTAGTAGAGACAGGGTTTCACTGTGTTAGCCAGGATGCTCTCGATCTCCTGACCTCATGATCCACCCACCTCGGCCTCCCAAAGTACTGGGATTACAGGCGTGAGCCACTGCGCCCGGCCTAACACAATATGTATTCTTACTACTTGTTTATCGTTTGCCTCTTCTTGCTGGAATGTAAGTGACTGAAGTGAAGGGATTTTGTGTGTGTGTGTGTTTTAATTGCTGTATCCCCAGTGCTGAATGGTTGAGGACCAGTAAGTATTTGTTGAATGAATGAGGAACTGTGACTAGACATAGACTTCTAGAGAAGGCACACACAGAAAGATAATATGAGAAGATTCTGTTTTTCATTTGGCCTTAACTGATTTCTTCTAGACCTTGGATATATAACTCAGACCCTGTGTTCATGATGGCTTTTATACAGTTTACCTTTTCTTATGTGTTTTGAACTGTTTCCAATTTAGAACTGTTGGTGCACTGCATACACCGTGGTTATTATTATTTAAAGTGGCCACCTTGAACACAAAGCCTCTACTCTTGTATTTCTGATTGCCTCCAACCATAATTGCAGAGGTGCTTGAGTCAGGGCTTTGGAAACTCTGGGAAAGCTTAAATATCCAGAAACCTTTACTTTTTTTTTTTTTTTTTTTTTTGAGACATTGTTTGATTGGTTCCAGAGTTTTCATTCTCTGGAAATTTTAAGGAGGAGCAAACTTATATAATTTGGGATCAAGAAAGGAGTTGTATTTACATGCAAAGAGATTGATATCATCTCTAGGAGATGTTGCATTTTAAAGTCCACTTCTTGGAAACTTTGAGACCTGAAGTAACTATGTAGCAGCTCCATAGCATTCCTCTCATGAATGTTTATCAAGTTTCTAGGAGAGCACTTTGTGTCCACACTCTATTTGAAGTTGTTCAGCAGGAGCCATGAGGCCAAACTTCCGGATTGGCAGGGTTGTTAGCACCCAAGCACGGGAACCAGTGGAACTTACTTCCTTGGAAAAATGTTTTGAAAAGGAAAGGTCCTGAGTGAGGGCAGTGCCCTTCTTAGAGACAAAGGAATGAACACAATGACCTCCAGGATGAAGGAGAGTGGGTGGGGTTGGCTGGGAAAACAAGACAGCCTTCAATTTAGTGGGTGGATTGTTGGATTAGACATGAGTTCTTCTTGGCTACTTGGGATGGAACTTTTGTTCTGGAGTTTGGAAAGAGCTCAGAGAATGAGAGAAACACAGGGAGGAGGAGGAAGGGAAGGAGGGAGCCAGGGGCATGATGGAATTCATACAAGCTGGCTTCGTGTTCTCTGGCCTTTCTCTGTATTTCTTTAAGCACCTCCCCTGGGCCAAGCACCTCCTTCGGGAGAGACTGTTTCCTAATTAAACTGAGATCCACAGACCCAGGGCCCTTATTAGGAAATATCCTTAGGAAACGCTCTTTAAATAGAAGATTGTATGTGTTCTAGTCTCCTGTTCCCACCTCTATCTGGCCCTTTCTCTCTTTCAAAAAAAAAAAAAAAAAAATCCTACTTCTAGGCATCCTAAGACATAGTTGTTAATCAATACAGTTATGTGTTTATTTTCTCTGTCCTAAGTGTCTCTTTTGGTTGCTCGGTACAATTGAGTAGATCCTTGTCCTGGGTAACAAGAGTTGGTGGTGGGAGCATGGAATTCGGAAGGAACAGGTACACAGATCATGGCCCTGCCCTCTGGAGGCTTTTAGACTATAAAGGAATTTAAGGGACATACACAGGACACCATCAGACAGAAAGGGAAAACTAATTTCGGCTGAGCATCAGGGTTAGCTGTCAGTGCTGATGAAATGGGAAGGAAGGTTGGAGATGGGGAAACCAGTCAGGATGGCATAGAGAAGGCTTCTAGAAGTGGGGGAAAGATTGTAGAATAGGATTGAGAAGAGTTAGAGAGTCAAGACCAGATAGAAAGGAGTGAGGAGGTCACCCCTTGGCCAGGCCAGTAACTGATGCAGGCCAAAGTCTTGCTGCATGCAGGGTAAGTCACAATGTGAGGAGCTGAGTTAGGAGTGAGGTGATAGGCTTGAGAGTAGAGGTGGGCATGATTAGGAAGGGGCTCTGACAGCTGGTTTGAAGAACCCAGACTGAATATAAACCGTTAGAATAATTGCAGATTATTGCACAGGGAAAGATATTCCTGAGAATCGCATTCAAGGAAGATGTTTCTCTTTATTGTTAGACACTGGGCTGCAGTTAGGCTTTCTCAGGATTCCCTATCATGTGCTTGTTTTTTCTTCTGTCAGTCTGGTTGTTTGTTTGTTCTGCATGCTTCTGTTTGAGTCATGGGTTATGACTATTTAATTCCCATATGTTTTGTTCTTTAAGCTGCTTCCCTTGTATCTTCATTCTTTGTATGTCCAGTTTTATCTTCAGCAAAAGTGGGAAGGGCCCCAGGGACCATCCTGTGTGATAAAGTTGAGGGAATCAGAAGTGTCCTTTCACAACATTATCTCATGCAATTCCTTTGTGGAAGCTCAAGTGCACAGAACTGAGTTACTCACCAAGCCCTGTTCATAGCACGCTGGCATCATCCGTTCATGTGAGGCCCCTTTTTGCTTCCTTCTATCTTTCCCTTTCACCCCTCACCTCTATTTCTCATTTCCTTTTCTTGTGGGAGCTATCTGTTTCATGTATTTAGTTAGTGCTCTTCCAATCCATACTCTATGTTTATTTAGAGACATTCAGCCATTCACCAAATATAAAGTGCCTGCTCTGTGTTGAACAGAGTTGCAGGTGCTGAGAAGTTGTAGGTGCACAGTTGTAGGTGTTCACAGCAGTGAACAAAACAATCAAAACCTGCATTTGTGTTGCTTACATTCTAGTGGGGTGACGTTCTAGTGGGATGAGATGATTGTGAAGAAATAAATGAGTGGATATGTTAAATAGTGATAAGTGCTGTGGAAACAAAAAATCAGGGCAGGGGAGAAGTTGTGTTGTGGGTGGTCAAGAGCAGATTGCCGCTTTCTACAGGGTGATGTAAGAAAGCCTCATTGATAAGGTGTGGTGCACCAAATGCACATTAAGGACCAGCCATGTGGACATCTAGGGTAGGAGCGGTTCAGATGTGGGTGGACAGCAAGTACAAAGGCCCTAAGGCAGGTCTTGCCTGGTATGTTAGGAGGCCAGAAGGGTCAGTGTAGGCCAATGGCCAGAGCAAAATGAGTGAGAAAAGAGAGAGAAACAGCAGGCTGGGAGGTAGCTGGGTCAGTGGCAAAACATGTAAGACTTTGTGGACCACCGTAAGCACAGATCTTGGCTTATACTCTGAATAAGGAGGGAAACCAGGGGAAGGTTTTGAGCAGAGGAATTACACGTTCTGATTTACATTTTAAAATAGATCTATCTGTATCCCTAAAAAATAGTGTCATTTTGACCGCTTTTTAATGTACATAAATGACATTGTGCTATATGGTTTATCCTGCTTTTACTTTTTCCACTTAACATTGTTTCTGAGCCTTATCTATGTTGCTGTATGGAAATCGACTTCATTATTTCTGACCGCTATGCTCATATAGTAGATTTTATTACATATTCACTTAGTAATAGATACTTGGGTTGCCTCCAACTTTTTACTACCACAAACAGTGCTGTGATAAATATCCTTATCTGGGCTTCTTTATGAACCCAGAGAGTTTTCCTGCGGGGTATACCTAGGAGTGGGATTGCTGGTTAGAGAGCGTGTGCACATTTAATGCCATGAAGACTGTATCAGGATGGTGGCTCTCACCAGCAGTGTGTGATAGTTTGTATCTTCTCATTTATTTCTCATATTGATCCTGTAAGGCAAATATTATCATTTCCATTTTATGGATAAGAAAACTGAGGCTTAGAGAGATTAAGCAAGTTATCAAAATTTATATAGTTAAGTAGAAGAGCTATGGCTCCCCTCCAGAAAATTACTCAATATTCTTTACTCTTACTACTATACTACCCAGTACTGCCTCTTCCAGAAATAATATGAAGCAAATGTATGATTATTATTACTGTTCATGCTGTGTTCCTCTTTTTATAATTTCTTCCTTTTAGGGCTGGCTGGGCAGAAGACAGAATTCTTGAGGTCCAAGGAGCCACTAAAGGGAAACTGTGACCTCCCTCTCAATTGCTGTCCATTTTAGGAATTGGGGTGTTGAAGGAAACTTGTGTACAATCCCAACAAAGAGTTAGGGAAGGAGGGCAGCGTGGCATAGGAGTTCACTTGAGTTTTGGCATCAGAAAGTCTTTGTTCAAATCCTAGCACAACCGTTTGTTCTCTATGTGACTTTGTACGAGTTCTTGGCTTATCTAAACCTCAGTTTTCTAATAAACACAATGAAGACAACAATGGGACTTGTCTCTTAGAATTGTTGTGAGGAAGCACAGGTAAAATAATGTAGTGCTCATAATAAATGTTCAATAAATGTCAGTTATTATTTTTACTATAATATTTGAGGCTTATCCTTTTCTTTCTTTTTTTTGGGGGGGGGGAATGGAATCTCACTGTCACCCAGGCTGGAGTGCAATGGCATGATCTTGGCTCACTGCAACCTCCACCTCCCAGGTTCAAATGAGTCTCCTGCCTTAGCCTCCTGAGCAGCAGGGATTACAGGTGCCTGCCACCATATCCGGCCAATTTTTTGTATTTTTTAGTAGAGATTGGGTTTCGCCATGTTGCCCAGACTGGTCTCGAACTCCTGACCTTAGGTGATCCATCTGTCTTGGCCTCACAAAGTGCTGGAATTACAGGCATGAGTCACTGTGCCTGGCTGAGCCTTGGCCTTTTCAATGCCTGCTCTAACTCAGTAAGGCTAGGACCCTCCAAAGTATTTACCAGTAGCAGGCCTGAGGGTATCTGACTAGAGTTCTCAGAGATTCAAGGTAAATTACATAGAATAAAACAGTTTTTATTTTCTCATGAGGGCCAACCAACAGGCTCAAATTTCAGTGGGTGATTTTGAGGTTAGACATTTACAAAGATGAATTCATTTTCAAAGTTGGAGGACTTTAGATCAAATTTTAATATTAAGTATTAGGTAGATTGTATTAAGTACATATTGTTTTGCTAAGTACTGAGCTAAGTACTTTTCAAGCATTACTACATTTGATCTTCAACAACCCTATGAAGTTTATTTACTCCCATTTTTCAGTTGTGGAAACTAGAGCGCATAGAGGGTAAAGAATTTGTGCAGAGACAAAATTAGCCGGGCGTGGTGGTGGGCACCTTTAATCCTAGCTACTAGGGAGGCTGAGGCAGCAGAATCGCTTGAACCCTGGAGGCGGAGGTTGCGGTGAGCTGAGATCGCGCCACTGCACTCCAGCCTGGGCGACAGAGCAAGACTCTGTCTCAAAAAAAAAAATAAATAAATAAATAAAAATAAAAAATAAGGATAAGAATCTGTCCAAAATCATGTAACTGTGAAATGGTTGAGCTGAGCTTTGACCCCAGCAGTCTATCTACAGAGCTCTTACTCTTTTTTTTGTTGTTGTTGTTGAGACGGAGTCTTGCTCTGTCGCCCAGGCTGGGGTGCAGTGGCCGGATCTCAGCTCACTGCAAGCTCCGCCTCCCGGGTCTACGCCATCCTCCTGCCTCAGCCTCCCGAGTAGGTGGGACTACAGGCGCCCGCCACCTCACCAGGCTAGTTTTTTTGTATTTTATTAGTAGAGACGGGGTTTCACTGTGTTAGCCAGGATGGTCTCGATCTCCTGACCTCGTGATCCGCCCGCCTCGAACTCCCAAAGTTCTGGGATTACAGGCTTGAGCCGTTGCGCCCGGCCAGAGTTCTTACTCTTAACTACTGAACTATGCTGCCTTCCTGTGAAGGAAAGTTTTAGAGTCTTGTCCCTTTTAAATGTAGGACAGGTTCTTGTCGTCTGGGATGGTTTAGAGCGGTCACAAGAAGTAAGGGGCTAGTTGTAAAAGAATCTCCAGAGGGTAAGGACATGAAGTTTGAAAATGTTCCCCAGGTATCTTAATTATGGCCCCTCGAGTGACAACCTTTGGCTTAGGGGATGTCCTACGGAGAGCTGAGCATGATGCCTTCAGATAAGTAGGGACCTGCTAACTGAGAGTTAGATGGTTCCCTGCAATCCAAGGCAGGCTGATATTTCTAAAACAAGCATCCACAACGGCAAACAATTCTTTATCACCTACATGTGGCTTATACATGCCATGAATTATCTGCGGTCAAGGTTTTATCACAGTTGGTTTTCCCTTCACACTTTTCATTTTGATTGCCTTCTTCAAGGAATGTAATACCATTTATATATTTACCTGACTCAGATTTATAAAGGTTGCTTGGCTGCAAAGTATGTATCTCAAAGTCAAGCAGATAGGAATTTTGGATTGTCTGCTCTTTCAGGTTTTCTCTTCTCTGTTTGTATATTTGTTCAACAAATATTTATTAGCTCCTAACTCAGAGTCTAGTGGAGGAGACAGGTAGCTGAACTGGAATCTTGATAATTTATGCCAAATGGGGTAAGCATAGACGCTATGAGAGGATATAGGAAGGGCACCTAATCCAGAGAAAAGGCCAGGAGAGGCTTCCTGGGGAAGCAATTTCTAAACTAGGAATTGAAAAATAAGTAGGAATCAGCTGAGTGAAGGGGCTGAGGGGGGATTAGAGGCAGGGGAGCAGGGTGAGTGGAACTGCATGGCAGGAGCACGACCTGAGAAGAGGATGGTGCTAGAGGAATAAGCAGAATGCAATTATGAAGAAATTGGGAAGGACTAGGCTAAGGACTTTAGTCTTTTTTTTTTTTTTTGCGGCGGAGTCTCACTCTGTCGCCCAGGCTGGACTGCAGTGGCCCATCTCAGCTCACTGCAAGCTCCGCCTCCCGGGTTCACGCCATTCTCCTGCCTCAGCCTCCTGAGTAGCTGGGACTACAGGCGCCCGCCACCGCGCCCGGCTAATTTTTTGTATTTTTAGTAGAGACGGGGTTTCACCATGGTCTCGATCTCCTGACCTTGTGATCCGCCCGCCTCGGCCTCCCAAAGTGCTGGGATTACAGGTGTGAGCCACCGCGCCCGGCCAGGACTTTAGTCTTTATCCTGACGGCAGAAGGGAACTATGGAAGGGTTTTAAGTGGGGGAACAACTCAATCAGATTTATAGTTTAGAAAGAGTCCGTGAGTTAAAAATTGACGGTGTATCTATCCCACTTACTTGCAAGGAAATCATAGTATTGGGACTAGTAATAATTATGGCAAATAAAGGAGTCTGGATGGGTTTGTAGAGGGATGATTTGATCCGATAACCGAAGGGTCCCTTTGGATAATTTGTAGAGAAGAGTTTTCAATTTTGACTTGATCTTTCTGTTTTTAAAAACCTGGAAACATCTCCTGAAATTCCTGAAGTTCTCTCAAAACCAAAGCCTGAGTAGGGAGGAAAGTGTGGGCCTTGTGTCTTGGTTTTCTCTGTTCCCCACTACTCATTTGGGGGCATTGCTGTGAATAGTTCATCCAAGCCCTGTGCCCCGTGAGGAAGGGACCATTTGAATAGCAGCAGGAGAGGAGGGGAAGGAAGAACCACACGCCGGGCTCGTTCATTAAGAAAATATATTTGGCATATTCAGACAATGGTTTGAGCGAGTTAAAAATAACTCCTCGTGAAAAATTAATAGGGAGTTATAAGTGAGTGTTTTAATACAAGCTCCCAGAGCAGGGCAGATTCTCCAGGCGGCTGGCGACTGACATCACAGATGGTGCAGGGTGTTTATAGAGCACGGTGTGGCCAGTGAGCAGAGTCATCTGCAGAAGTGAGCTCACCTTCTCTCCCAGAACCCTGGGGAGAGAGGAGACAGAAGGAATTGTTTTTAGTTGTGAGTTACTGAGCCAGGTGACTTATTTCTTCTCTCCCTACCCATAACATTCTCCTAACTGTGGACATAAACATTGCAGTGAATTTTGCCTGGTTGCTTTGGGTAAAGTTTATTGAATGTACGAATTCATAAAAGTCTTTTCTGGCCCTTCTCCTTTCTTAGTAATAGACCCTTAGTTGGCTACAGGATCCATTTCTCCAGTGTTTCCTTACCCAAGGACCAGCTCCTCTCTCTCTGTTGCAGATAGTTATAAAGTCTCTGCCCCATTCTTTCACAGTGTCCCTCTGATTTTAGGGGAGTAAAATGAAGGATTGAACTGTACATTCTTTGCCATCAGAACAGCTAAGTGGATAACGCAGAATGAGGAGAACGGAGGCTAGCTGTATTTTGGGGCTAAGGGTTTTAAGACTGGGGAGACCAATATTTGTATTTTAAACCCAGATGATATTTAAAAAATGGTTCTGTAATTGCAATGAGGCCCTTTAGGCCGTGAATTAATGTGTCATAACTCACGCCCAAGCACTGCGCAAACATCCCGCGTGTGAATTATTGCACAATAAATTCATGCCCTGTTGTGTCTTACAGCTTAATTAGTACATGAAGCTACATGAGTTAGACGAACCCAAATGGGATTATGTCATGTGGTGCGTAAAAAAGCAAAATGTTGGGAGGTATTTGGAGGTTTTTCTGGGGGAAGAGCAGGGTTGATTTTTCTATGATGTCCTTCAGTGTCAGTTTCTGTGATGTTTGGGCTGCAACAGGTGACATGTTCCCTGACAAATGACTTCTGAGCTTTGGTTGGTTGGTTAAATAATGGATTTAGTAAATATTTATTGTATACCATATTCTAGGCATTATGAAAGGATAGCACATGTAATGAAGTATGGCCGCTGCCCTTAAGGAGCTTATATTCTAATACAAAAAGTAAGGTATAGCCGCAACACAAAGTAAAAAGTGATAAGTGCCATAAGTAACATATGAATAAATAAAAGGTCTTGGGAATTCAGAGTGGAGGATGATCATTTTGGGTTGGCACAGTGGTGAGCGTTGATTGGTGAAATCAGAGACATTTTTGTGGAGGAATGGCATTTGAGTTGGCTCTCTTAAAGGACAGATAGGATTTCACCACCTGGGCAGGGTTGGTGGGGGGTGCTGGGCTGGGCAGTGGATTCTAGGCAGAGGGAGTAATGCTAGGGAAAGCACAGGAAAGTGAAGCAGTGTTCTGAGCACACCGAGCAGGCTCTGTTGCTTGAGGTTTGGCTGTGTGAAGGGGCAACATGGACAGGCAGATTGAAGCCAGAGCTTTCCTGTGAGTACAAAGCACTTGGGCTTTAAGCCCACTAACCCCTGGGGTTGGTTCTTCTACTTGGTGATATCTGTATTCTTGGACTTGAATGTTTCTCTACTATTATCTTCTTTGGTCCACCTGCTCAGAGAGTACACAGCTGACAGCCAGGTGTCCTGGGTTCTAGTCTTGTCTCTGCTGCTAAACAGCAACATGACCTTCAATAAGCCACCCAAATCCTTCAGTGCTTTGCTTCTTTATCTTTAACATGAGAAGTAAGAATGGATAATTTCTAAGGTTCCATGTAGTTAAAACGTTCTAGGATTTCCTCTGGCTTTTCTGCTCTCTTACCCCCTCAACTAGGTCTCTGCTGCAAGTAGTCTGAACCTGCATCCTGCCAGCTCTTCACTTAAACCCACTTTTGGAGTTGGTGAGAGCCAACAGGCCGGCTTTGAAAACAAAACCAACAATGAAAACTCAATTTCCCCCCTCCTATGTTCGGTACCAATTGATAATCAAGAGCTAGGAGACATACGGACATTTAAACCATTAGCTTTAAATCTGTGTTGGCTTGCTAATACCACACCACCAAATTAGACAGACTTACTCTGCTGAATGCCCACCTGCCTCCTACTACAGGGCTAGAGGCTGCTTTTGTTAGAGTTTTGCTGTGTATGAACAGGTTGGAATGCATGTGTACTGTGGACAGGCTGGCTCTGAAAACAAAAGCAATAACAGCAACAAGAACAAAAACAAAAAATCAAGCTGGGCATGGTGGCTTACACCTGTAATCCCAACACTTTGGGAGAATGAGGCAGGTGGATCACTTGAGGTCAGGGGGTTTGAGAAGAGCCTGGCCAGCATGGTGAAACCCCATCTTTACTAAAAATGCAAAAATTGGCCGGGCGTGGTGGCTCATGCCTGTAATCCCAGCACTTTGGGAGGCCGAGGCGGGTGGATCGTGAGGTCAGGAGATGGAGACCATCCTGGCTAACACGATGAAAACCCGTCTCTACTAAAAATACACAAAAAATTAGCCGGGTGTGGTGGCAGGCGCCTGTAGTCCCAGCTTCTCGGGAGGCTGAGGCAGGAGAATGGCCTGAATCCGGGAAGCAGAGCTTGCAGTGAGCCGAGATCGTGCCACAGCACTCCAGCCTGGGCGACAGAGCAAGATTGTCTCAAAAAAAAAAAGAAAAAAAAAATTAACTGGGCATAGTGGTGGGCGCCTATAATCCCAGAGACTTGGGAGGCTGAAGCAGGAGAATTGCTTGAACCCTGGACACAGAGATTGCAGTGAGCTGAGATTGCACCACTGCACTCCAACCTGGGAGACAGAGACAGATCCCATCTCAGAAAAAAAAAAAAAAAAAAAAAAAATTGGCAGGGGATTAGGCTGGGTACATTCAGTGCCATCTCTTCAACTCAATCAAAGAAGTCACAGAAAGTAAGACAGTGGAAACAGGCTAGGGATATC
>NC_045443.1:50957386-50985315 GCF_002776525.5 Piliocolobus tephrosceles
CTTCTTCTTCTTCTTTCTTCTTCTTCCTCTTCTTCTTCTCCTTCTCCTTCTCCTTCTTCTTCTTTCTTCCTTCCTCCCCTTCCTCCCCTCTCCCTCTCCTCCTCCTCCTCCTTCTTCTTCTTCCTTTCTTCTTCTTCTTCTATTTTTTGAGATGAAGTTTTGCTCTTTTTGTCCAGGCTGGAGTACAATGGCGTGATCTTGGCTCACTGCAACCTCTGCCTCCTGGATTCAAGCTATTCTTCTGCCTCAGCCTCCCGAGTCACTAAGATTACATGTACCTGCCACCATGCCAAGCTAATTTTTCTTATTTTTAGTAGAGATGGGATTTCGCCATGTTGGCTAGGCTGGTCTTGAACTCCTGACCTCAGGTGATCCACCTGCCTCCACCTCCCAAAGTGCTGGGATTATAGACTTGAACCACTGTGCCTGGCCTAGAATTTGCATTTCTAACAAGTTCCCAAGTGATGCTAATGCTGTTGGACCAGGGACCACACTTTGAAAACCAAAGCTCCAGCTGAAGCCTCTCCATATATAAAGATGAAATGAGGGAAACAAAGGCTCCCTTCTAACAGTCGCCTTCATTTAATAGTACACCTAGATTAAAATAGCACAGTTTTCTGTGTGTCTTTATTTTCTTTCTTTCTCCCCTAGATCGTAGCTCATAGGTAAGGAGCATCCCTTGTTCACTCCTGCACAGCACCCATTAGATGCCAGGCATGTAAAGTGCATTTAATAGATAACTGTTTAATTGAACTGAACCTTATACATTTCCTTGCTACAAAAGATTCTCCTTCTTTTCAGACTAGCACTATCTCCTTTAAAACTGTCTTCTAGGAGACTTCTTTGTCAAACAGCCTTTCTCCCCAGTCTTCTAGTATCTAGAATCGTACCCAGCTCCTGCTTCTAATTTTGCCTTTGTTTGGCTCTGCCCGAGTCCTGGTCACTATTCTGTCTATTCCATCGTACTGGAATCTTATTCACGGCAAGCAGTAGGTTCTCTGCTTCCTTTAGACCTCCTCCCCTAACAGTAAGAGCAGTGTTGTTCATTCAAAGAGCAACAAGGGATCACACAAACCTGGGGCAGGAGAATGCCTGTAACAACCTCCCTTGGTCCCTCTCCATCTATTCCCAGGGAGGAGCAGGAAGTGGTGAAATTGATAGAAGGCCCAGCCCACTCTACCTGGAATTCCATGGAATCCCTGAAGACTAGACTGGCTCCAGCGTGGGCACAACAGGCATCTTTCCTGAAGCAGTCAGAGATTTATGCTTTGGCATGGAAGAAGGCTCAATGTTTTCCTTCTGTATTTATACACAGGGGCTGTCCTGGGAAGGGGGACTGGAAAGCTACTCTCTTACTTGTAGGATTTCTGAAATAGTCCTTCCAGAGAGTGGGTGACACCAGGGAAATCTTCTAGAGGCAGGATTCCCCATATACTTGCCAACTCATTTAGGTGCTTTCTTTTTTTTCTTTTCTTTTCTTTTTTTTTTTTTAGCTGGGTGCAAAACCTTTGTGAGAGTATCTAAGATTCTTTGTGGTAGGAATTCACACCCAAAATGGTGAGAAAAGCTGGGGCTAAAATAAGAGAATAGTAAGGAGACAGGGGTTGAAACCTCATTACTTTGGAAAGGGAAGGTATGAGTAGAAACTGAGATATTTGTGAAGAGATGCTTCCTGAAAGAGGATGTCTATGGAGCAATTTTGGAAATAAAAGAGGGATAGGCAGATTTGAAAAGAAATGTGACAGTAATCCTGGGCTACATGGATCTTTGGAGTCATGAATGAGACTCTTGTGAAGATTGCATTTTTTTTTCACATTTGAATTGAAATTTATAAACCAGGTTTGTATCGTGTATTGTGCCATGGAGGGAGATTTCTGAATCAGAAAGTCCTGAGATATGGTTCTCATTACTATCTGGAGGGTAAGTAGACAGATGGAATTGGATAGATGGATGCTTCCTGGGAGACACTTGTAGAAATTGCTATAGTCATTGAGATCTCTGCTTTTTGAAGTGCGGTCCATGGCCAAGTACCATGGGCATCACTTGGGAGCTTGTTAGAAATACAGAATCTTAGGCCCTAACCCAGACCTAATGAATTGGAATCTGCATTTTTAACACACTCCCCCAGTGATCTGCATGCTCTTGAAAGTTTGAGAAGCACAGGTCTAGATGACTGGTGAGAAGCATCTGGTCTAGGGTGGGCACTATGGAAGGGAATAGATAGGGGCTGAGGAACTTTGGAATTGGGAGCATTAGCGGAGAGGCTCAGGCTGGAGAGACTGAATCTGGGGAGGAGGGAAGAGTGTGGGCCCTGGCTCACCTCCCTGTCTCCAGGCCTCCCACACCAGTTACCATGCCAGGCTTTGGCACTCGGCCCACTCTGGGAAAATGCCTGCTGTGCCCACGCTGGAGTCTGCCTGGTGCTCAGGGGCTCCCCTTGGGCAAGTGTTGCGTGGGTTAGGACTGCTGCCAATTTTGCTTCCCCTACTTCATATGGATGGACGGACTGAAAGGGACTGGGAGGTCAGATCAGTCATGCCCCTGCCTCAGGGTTGTACTGTCCCTTAATCAAATGAGTGACAATTTGATGATACTAATGATACTAATTGAGGAGACTATGGGGGTGGAGGGATTGAAGTAGCAGTTCTTAACTACCTGTAATGGAAATTAGGATATTTTGTTTTCTTCCAAAGGCTTAAAGGAGAGACCAGATGAATGGTAAGGGGTTACACCCTTGGAGGGGCCAAATTAATGCTTTTTAAAAGGATCTTGTGATAATATTTAATGGGCTAATGACAAAATATACAAGACATAGAGTTCCAGAGACCTGAAGTCATAGTCAATGCAAAAAAGTTATCGAGTGGCATCTCAGAACTTTTCTTAAGCTTTTGAAGAGTTTGTGTACTTTACCTCCAACAAGAATAAATAACAAGGAAAGATCAATATTGAAGGGGTATGTATTGAAACTGAACATAAAGAATTTTCTGGAGTTAAAGGGAGGATTGAAGGGGATGGCCAGATTTTTCTGGCCACGCATGTGGGTGCCTCAGTTTGGTTTGGAATGCCTAGGAGGGCTCTTGCTCTGAAACAGGGAAATGCACAGAATAAACTCTCAAAATCTTTTCTATCTCAAGGATTTTCCATTTGATTCCTTAAATGAAAGGCTACGTGGATGTGTGGTGAATTTAAGGTGATAGGCATGGGGATGATGAATGATAGAAGAAAACAATAATTTCATCAGAGCTTTAAAACCCTTGCTAAAAATTTCAAAATAGGGCTAAGATTTAGGAAAATAAGTTGCATTTTAGGGCTCAAATAACAGTTTTAAGTTTCCATGTCCTTTGTCTCTCCATGTATCTATCTTGTCTTACCAATGAGGTTTCTTAAACTCTCAAGGAAAAAGAACATTTCTTTTACTTACATATTTTTTTTTTTTTTGACAGGATCTTGCTTTCTCACTCAGGCTGGAGTGCAGTGGTGCAATCATGGCTCACTGCAGCCTCCATCTCCCGGGTGCTAGTGATCCTCCTGCCTCAGCCTCCCAAGTAGCTGGGACTACAGGTATGTGCCATCACCTGGCCAATTAACGTTTTTGGTTTTTTTTTAGAGACAGGGTTTCGCCATATTGCCTAGGCTGGTCTCAAACTCAAGGTGGGCTCAAGGTGGGCTGGTTTCAAACTTGAGGTGGGCTCAAGGAATCCATCTGCTGGGCCTCCCAAAGTGTTGGGATTACAGGCATGAGTCACCATGCCCAGCTTACCCATACACACACACACACACACACACACACACACACACACACATATATATATATTCTTTTCTCTTTTTTTTGAGATGGAGTCTCACTCTGTTGCCCAGGCTGGAGTGCAGTGGCACGACCTTGGCTCACTGCAACCTCCGCCTCCCAAGTTCCAGTGATTCTCTTGCCTCAGCTCCCTG
This sequence comes from Piliocolobus tephrosceles, assembly GCF_002776525.5. Classification (NCBI taxonomy): domain Eukaryota; kingdom Metazoa; phylum Chordata; class Mammalia; order Primates; family Cercopithecidae; genus Piliocolobus; species Piliocolobus tephrosceles. The sequence goes on from NC_045443.1 coordinate 50,961,326, forward strand.
AGTAGCTGGGATTACAGGCTCCTGCCACCATGCCCGGCTAATTTTTTTTTTTTTACTACAGATGGGGTTTTGCCATGTTGGTCTTGAACTCTTGACCTCAAGCAGTCCACCCACCTCAGCTTCCCAAAGTGCTGGGATTACAGGCGTGAGCCACTGCGCCAGGCCCCAGGTATATTCTTTATATATCTTCAATGTTTAATACAATGATGGTGATAATAGCTACTTTTTGTTGAGTATTGTGCCCTATACATTGTTCTAAGTGCTTTGCATAATTATCTAATGTAATACAACAGTTCTATGAAGTAAGTATTGTTATCCCCATTTTACAGAAGTTGAAACTAAGGCTCAGAGAGGTTAAGTCTTTTGTGCAAGGTAAGTAGTGAAGCTAGCATTTGCATCAAGTTTGAGCAAAACTTGTGCTGCTAACCCCTGAGCTATATTCTGCACAGAGTAGTGGCTCAGTGAGGGATAGATGATCACTGAAACTTAATGGTGTATTTAGAGGTAATCAAAAACAGTAGATAATCCAAACAGTGAATAATAAAGGAACAATTTCTATTTGCTTTTTGGAATATAGTCAGAGACACACTTAGTGACACATGCAAGCTTATATTCAGACATTCCCTCATTCACCTTCACTGTGCCCCACCCTGCAGTCAGTAGCTTGGAAAGGGGGAGAGGCTGGGTATAAAACAACTCATTGAAAGTCATGTGTGTATGCATGCTATGTGGACACATGTTTGCATTGGGCTGGAAATAGGCATTAAAGAGGAAGGTACGCTTATCTCCGTGGGTCCATAAACATGAGTATATATGTTAGACTTTTTGTGTATGTTGTGTGTGTGTATGTACAAATCCTGAATGAGTTAAATCAGCTATAGGGAACTGGCTGTCTTCCACCCCTGGTCTTGGCTGATGTGTTTGTACCAAACCCTGATATTTATTTTTCATCACCTCTCAAGGGAACCTCAATGAGTTTTCTTTCTGGGAAGTTTATGGCTAAGATGCTGGGCTGCTTTGGGGCCCCTATAAATCTGCTATAATCAGAGGAGGTTTGCAGAGAAAGAGAAACAGCAACCACAAGGCAATCTTCTCCTGTCCTTTACTTTCTAGCCTAACACACAGTCGCCCTTGTATGAGTACCACCCACATCTACTGTCCCTTTTCTAGAACCCCTTGATATAAGGTGCTCAGAGAACTCGTTTTATTTATTTCTTTGCTTCTAAGTGGGACTCTATACTTTTGTCAGAGAGAGGAGAATTTAAAAATATGCTAATACATCTACAGTTGAGATTGTGAGAAACTGGTTATTTAAACAGTGGTTCTGTCTTATTTAAAAAAAAAAAAAAACAAACAACCAGAATGAGAATAAACTTTTGCAGAAGCAAGGGTAGTAAGAGGAGTTGAATGCCTCTGCCTGCTTTTGTAGAAAACTTTAAGAAAAGATTGTCTGTGATGCTCCTGGAAGCAAGAAGTTGGATGACCTGAACATTATTAGGAGGCAAACACAACATAGGAATTCCCCTCCTCCATCTTTCAATGTTGGTAGTTGGGAGATTTTTTTATGAGGGATTTTTATGACAAACTTTACTTTACATTTGACATTTAACAGCATCTCCTGTCCAGGGCATGAGGAAATATAGATATTTATTGACATATGGTGTCAGAAGATCAAGGAAAATTGACTCTGGAGAAGGAAGGGGGAGGGGTTTCTCCCTTTCCCTAGGTATGCAAATTATCCAACTTAATTTGTGTAGCATATGCTTTTCTGTGCTTTGTGCTTTTCTCAGTAATGAGATTAAGAAATCATTTCATTGTTAATAAAGAACTCAGTGGGGGAAGAGGGAAGATGAGAGACATATAGAAGGAAGCACAATGGGTACCCTGTCTGCTTTGAACCTTGTATGCACCCCTTAAATAACACTGGATACAATAGAAGTGGGCACAAATGGAACCTGAACTGGGACCCAGGTCCTGGTTCTTGTCATCCTTTTTTAAAACCTCAAGCTTCTGCAGTTTTATCTTGAATTTCACCGTTCTTTGCATTTCTAATAAAGAGCAGTTCCATATCAAATGATACCCAAAGTCAAGAATTCCTTCCCAATTAGCTATGTCTTTTCCCTGGAATTCCTTCCTCCCAATTTCTGACTGCTGAAATCCTACACAATCATGGCTTAACTTAGATGTTACCCCCTGTCCGAACCTTCCTGGATAGCACTAGTTGGAAGCAATTTCTTTACTTTCAACTCCTATCCTCCTTTGACTGATCGTCAGCTATAGTTGTGCATCTTCTGTTTCTCCCTTACTCAACTATAAGCTTTTGGAGCAGAGGGACTGTGTCCTGTATATTTTTATATTCTCTACACAATGCTTAACATAGAGCAAACAATTGTTAAATAAATTTAATGAGTGGTATACAGCTGCAAGGAAGAAGCCATGGGTAGACATGTGGAAGTAAGGGCATTATGGATATTTTAAAGATATTATTGTTGGCCAGGCATGATGGCTCATGCCTGTAATCCCAGCACTTTGGGAGGCCGAAGCGAGAGGATCACGAGGTCAGGAGATCGAGACCATCCTGGCCAACATGGTGAAACCCCGTCTCTAATAAAAATACAAAAATTAGCTGGGCGTGGTGGCACGTGCCTGTAATCCCAGCCACTTGGGAAGCTGAGGTAGGAGAATTGCTTGAACCAGAGAATTGGATGTTGCAGTGAGCCGAGATTGTGCCACTGCACTCCACCCTGGAGGCAGAGCGAGACTCTGTCTCAAAAATAAATAAGTAAATAAATAAAATATTATTGTGAATACCTGATGATCTCACTCCAACTTGAACTCTAATATGTTGTCATAAAAAGGCTATTTACGTGAGTTTATAATAGCATAAAATGTATATGATGGTGTTTTTCTTTTTAAGTGTATATTATTTTTATTTTTAAGTGTATATTATTTAAGCAATGTAAAAAATTGTTCATAGAAAAATCTGGAAATAAACATCAAAATGCTAAGAAAAAAGATACTATTGTTAATAAGATCTGGACATGATATGTATAATATTATAGGGAAGTTTTTATCCCTCTGGTAGGTTTATTCCCTTATAACTTATTTATTCATCATTCATTATTTTTTCTTTCAAATATAGAGCTTTTTGTAGTGGGGAACAGTCAATAAGCAAGAAAACAAGCAATTAAATGATTACAGATGATGATAAATACCTGAAGGAGGTAAACAGGTTCTTGCTATAGAGACTAACAGGGAATCTTCCTTCTTTAGATAAGGAGATTATGAAAGGCCTTTCTTGTCACTGTAATATATTTACCCTACTATAATTATGAATTAATTCGATGTATAACCTGAGTAACAGTAATAATAAAATCAGTAATTGACTAAGAATTATGGCCTTTCCACCAGGGGGCGTTGTTCCAACTCAGCCTTGGGTTTGGTTCCTACCTTGGGCCAGCCTCACACCCTCCCCTCTGTCTTGGGAAGAGGCGCAGTCAGGGCCCTCCCCTTGCCTCAAGATGGACCCTGCCCCCTCTTCTCTAGCCTAGGAGCCAGCAAGCAAAACAGGTGTTAAGAGCTTTGATCTTGCAGGAGACTTGGAGACAGATCAAGGTAGAGGCCTCTGAAGTAATGCCTGAGGATGTGAGAAGCTGGGGGAAGAGACAGAGATCAGAGGTAGACAAAAGGAGACACAAATTGCTGTCACAGAGACTCCCTTTTAGCCTCCCATCTCAGTCTCAGTAGATTCTGGACTCTGTACTTCTTGGGGGTGTGGGTCAGGGCCTTCAGGGTTTTGGGGAGGGGAAGGATGTCCCCCATGTGACTTTAGAGACCCTCTTGGTCATTCCTGGATCCTGATACAAGGCTGAAGGCAGCCAGGGCTCTGTGAAGCATGTGGTCTGCCAATTCCCCAGCAGCCTCAGTTAGTCCTTTCATTGCCAGGGTCTTGCTTTGACCACGTTCCTGCCCTTCTCCTCCTGGTACAAGTTAGTGGCGTGAGTTCATGTCTCTTGTAGAGTATTGGTCACATTCCCAACTCCTGCTTCCTCTTGGGATACACATTTTGGTTGTTAGCTCAGGAATAATCGCTCCCCTTCTCACAAAGGATTTTACCTCCTTGGTCATGCTGAGGAGCACCTCAGACTGCTGAGAAGGTCTTACTTTAGTTAATGAAAGTTTCTGTAATTAAAACTGTAGCCTTCACTTCTCTTCAGCCTTCTCCCACCCCACTGGGACCAGCCTCTCTGCAAGCAACATCCTGAACAAGGATAGAGATTGTACTTTTGCTTCAAGATAAACCCTACCTCTTTGCTCCACACATGCACTTAGGGGACTCATGTTGCTGGCTTTGAAGAGGTACTTAGAAGAGAAAGAACTGCAATTCCTACTAGCTGCTAAGGTTGTGCATAAGAGACTTCTGATCATCAGAGATGGACAGGGACTTTAGAATAGTGGTACTTCCATAGCCTTTGAAGTCAAACAGCCAAATTCTTGTCTTAGCTGGACCACTTACATCACCTAAAGTAGGAGGCATGCAAGAGTAGTTGCACAGCTTCTTCCATCTGCACATGGAACAGAACCTGAGATTATACACTGAAGTTGGCTTTAGGTCTGGTCAGGAACTTTATGCTGTGGGTGCAAGGTAAATGAGGTGGAAGAGAAAGTAACATTGCTTGAAAGAGGAAAGGAAGAGTGAAACAAGAACATATATGGAGGCAGTGGAATAGTGAGGCTGACTCCTGAACCCAGGGATCCTAGATTTAGATAGGGCACAGAGTTAATAATGTCTTAGATTATTATTATCTTACTTAGTTCTCAGCTGGAAGTCCCGTGGAGTCTATCCGTCAGTGGGTGGCACTGTTATTGGTTCCTTTCTTAGGCAGATGGAACAGGGCTCAGTGCAGGTCAGTGTGGATTCTGGTGCCAGGGTGACATTAGTGCAGACAAATATGACAGATTTTCCCAAGGAACTATGTTCAAAAGACAGTAGGAGAGGAGAAAAGGATGGGAGTTAGAGGAAGAAAGAGGGTTCGATTATCCTCTCTGGGTTCCTTGAATGAGGGGATGAGATAGAAGATGAGACTTTAGTTAAAATCATGGTCTCTATCAACTACTTTGCTCTCATGCTTTGTCCTTCTTCAACCACTTTCCAAAAAACCAAATTGCTAATAATTTCCCTGATCCTTTGCTCCACATCATGTGAGTTTATCTTGTCAAGTTACCCCTGGGCAGACACTCCTATGGCCCACGTCAGTCAGGGGAACATCTTGAAGTCCCAGGTTTCTTCCACAACAGGCTCTGCAACACCAAGGCAGCATCTGTATTGGGAATTTCTCTCTTAGACCTAAACGCATTTCCCTTTCCTGTGAAAAGCTGTCTGCCTATCTCCCCATTAGTCTCTGCTCTTCTTTTTTCCCCCTTCTCACCAGGCCTATTTCTTTTTGTAACCACTGAGCAGAGTCAGGGAGACTGTTCTGTACATTTCATTCACTCTACTCCCTTCTTCCCCTGCAACCCCGCTCATCCCTGTCTCCAATCCTCTTAACTCCTTCCATCCACCACCTGACCAGTCCTTCTTGCTTGCTTTCTTTCTCATTTCCATTTCCTTTCTTCCCTCCCAATTTTCTTCATCTATGATTCTAACCTTGAGGAGGTGGGAAGATAAGTTATAGGGGCAGCATACATGAGGGAGTGGGCTTTGGGCACAGCAGAAGTCACTGTGATTAGGCATCAGGAAGGACTAGCAGCAAGAACCTGTTAGACATTGTCATGGGTGGCCTAAGGGGCAGTTGCCTCCTGACCCATCTTTCCTGATAGATGGAGTGGGGTGAAGGTGATAGTGACTTAAATAAAATGTGGTTAGAATAAAGGGTCAGAAAAAGGGAACTCCTTAGTCCTATATAGCAGCATTTTCTTACCCATTCTTTCTTCTCAATTTCTTAATTCAGAATTTGCTTCATGGGCTTATCATGTAAATGGTGATCCTTAAGGAGGTGGTGGGGTCATGATTATATCCTGGACTCTTGCTCTATTCCAGCCTCAGTGTAGGTTACCTTCTCTGGCCGCGTTATTGCTTAGACATAACTTCAGCCGTTGCCTTCATTTAGTTGATAATAGCTCAGTTTTGGAAGTTGGGTGGCTACAGAAACATGGTGACTACAGGTTTTTTGGTGAACGGGATTCCTGTTTTTATTTGTTTGTTTACCCTATTATGAGTAGGCCAGAGGTAATAATGATGTTGATAATAACAGCAGCAACTATCGAGCACTTATAATACATTAATACTGGGTACATACTCCATCTTATTTAATTCTACAAGGAGTCTGTGAAATAGGCAGCATTATTCCTGTTTTACAGTTGCAGGTCTGATGTTCCTTGCTCATGAAATTATGCCCATTTGACTCTAAAATCTTGCTCCTCACTACCACTGTGCTATATTGTACAACTACCTTTTGGAGATCTTTAGGTAAAAAGAATTCTTCTTATGTTTAGTGCCCCTGTTTGTTTGAAGCAGCATCTGGAACATCTAAGAGGTATTGACTGTCAGCCATGGAAAACTGGTAGATTTTGAAGGAGATGGTGGAACCATTTTTCTCAGTAATGGTAGGAAGATGGCTGTGAGACCCTTTGGACCACAGACAGAAATACCTAGAAAAATGTGTGGCATATGATAGGAACTGTGGGTTTAGTGAAGAGAATGCCCTTAGTCAATTTGGAAATAGGGAACCTTGTAAGGATCCGGAGTAATCTGTGATCATTACCTAATCTCCTCTACACTCATCTCAGAGGGATGGTGATTCCGGGGTTATCTGAGATTGTTGGCAGAAGAATGATCATCTTCTTCTGGATTATTTGTGGCAGAGTTTGAATACTAGACTAGTTTAACTCAGTGACAGTCTCCTCGCCCAAACCAATTCTCCCTGCTCTGTGCTAGCCCTACCATAGAACTGCTAATATTTATTTGAGTTAAATGGAATTAATAAGGCAAGTTTTAAATAAAATATGTAGCACGTTCTGGAGTCTCTGCATCAGTTGAGGGGACAGTCATGGATAAATCTAATTAATAATCACATTTTTAAGTAATCAAAATGCCATTTTAGTTTAGAATTGATCCTGAAACAGAATATATATTGTGTTCTTAGAATTCACAAAATTTCAGATGGAATGGTGGGGCTTCCCTGAGGAGGATCAAATTGTCTCAGGGAGACAGACACTGTCTGGTCTCCGCTTGCCCCCTGTGTCCACCCTCTGAACAGGCTACCCACAAGTAACCTGCCTATGCAGACAGGACCTTCCTTTTTGTTAATCAATCAAATTAAATATTGTCATCATTTATTTTTGATGGTGCCATCTGAAAGACAGAAGGGTGCCCATGATGACCAACTCAGGTCTAGGAATGTGAGATTCTCAGGCACTGGATTCTGCAGCCCTGCATCTCAAGGGCTGAGGAAAAAGCTTTGCAGCTGGTGAAGGTGACAGAATCAAGCTGCTTTATAGACCTGAGAGAACTTAAGTGAGGGAGAATGTGGAAGGGAGGTAGGTTGGAATAAGCAGGCAGCTTGAGATGCTCCTTGGTACTGGCTCCTTGGCAACGGTTACTTAGCAACCCTCATTCACCTCTCTTGGCTGCCTTCTCCCGCCACCGCCCCCCCGGCCCCATCTCCCTCCCTTAGCTGCTGCAAGGAGCTAGAGAGCTTGGAGTGAATGACAATTTGGAGAAACAGCCGCAGCCTGAAGATCTAAGAGGCTCTAAAGAAGATGGATAAGAAAATCGATGCATAATAAAAACTGCAGGCAAAGCCACCTTGACGGAGAGTGGGTGGCTCTCTCCTCCCACCCTCGTTAGTCTCTCCAGGCTCAAGGCCTCTACCTTATCACCATGTCCTCTCTTTCTTTGCATCTACCTTTTTGTGGTTTAGGGAGGGCTATTTGCCTTCGGCGTGGAAAGGGAAGCAGGGAACATAGGGCAGAAGAAAACAGCATATATGTGGGATGTATGTAGGGGTGCTGGGGTAAGGCAGGGAAGCTTGCTAAGGCAGGGATTATAAGAGAGATGCTTTGAATGGAAAGGGGTTTAAACTACACCATAAAGTAATGTCCTTATTCGAAAGGAAAGCCTTAGTAATGGAGGTGGGAAGGCACATGTGAAATGTGTGAAGTTACCCTCTTGCTTACCCTCTGTAAGATATTAAAGAAAAAGGTATAAGCAACCTTTCCGGAAGGTCTGGGCTGGAATATGGCCTGGATAAATGAGTTACTGTATGTGTAAGTACCTATGACAGGCACTTAGTAGGGATATTATAAGTATCGCTTTCTTTTCTTTCTCAGAAGCTAAGGAAAGGACATTTTGGAGGTACCAACATGTTGGCCTGGGAAGTTGTGGTGGGAAGTTGTGGACCAATTCTGTGACTGTCACTGGTTCTGGCTCTTCATAGATTTCCATTCACAAAGTCAGGAAGTCCTTTATGATATTAAATTTCATCCCATTTTGTTGAAGTTAGACATTTGATCTATTCATCAACCCTTTGTTCCTTGGTGTTTCATGAGCACCAGTTAGCTACCAGACACTGTGAAACAGGTGCTAGGAGCCCCATGTCTATTTGTGATACAGAGTTTCAGTATTATGCATGGCGAGTGGAATAGAGCTTCAGTAGGGAGTGGGAGCCTCACATGAGATTGTACATATGAGTGTGCTTTGAGAATTGTAAAGGATGATATCGTTGTAAGTGGTATTGATGAGGGAATTTATTTCAGGGTTTGAAGTTCTGCCCTCTAGCAGGGAGTAGAAGGGACTTGGGGCTGGGGGTGGGATAAAGCTCATTCTAACCAGTCCAGTCCTGTTGGGAACATGCTCTGTTCCAGGGAACGCTAGGGCCTAGGATCACAATGCTGAGTGGTGAAGGACTGGGACTGAAGCAAAATCCTGCTGCTGCCTGGCTCAGGCATATCTGCCATGCTTTCCTTCTGCTTGTTTACTTTCCACTTTCTTTCAAAGAGGGTGAGGCTCTTAGTAAGTCATCTATTTCCTGTCATTCAAGAAAGTTCCTTCTTTTCAAGGATGCTTTCCTGGACTAGAGGAGAGCTGGTGACTTCCTTGGTCTCACTGTGCCTGGACCTGGAACACCCCCCAATTCCCTACCCTTCTCCCACCCCAGTTTTAAAACTCTGTCTTCCTCTCTCATTTTGTACACATCTTGGTCCTTATTCTCAATTACACTGACTTCTGTGGAGTATTGTAATTTCATATTTCAGCCTATTATCTTTTGATTTTTTATTTTTTGGGTTTATTTGTCCTTTATTATATCATTTATGAGGCCTTAAAGTGCAAAAGACTATGTAATTTCTGTGTATAACATCCAGCCCAGAAGTATGTGCAGATGAACAAGGAAGAAAAACTTAATGATGGTACCCTTGTGTCCTGGTGCCTCCTATATCAAATATACATCCCACATTCCCACCTTTGTGATCTTCTACCCATCACTGCCCACCTCATCCCTCCCCAGGTTTCCCACTCCGTTTTTTATAACTCTGTAACTTGGACTCTTTTTATGCTTGATTCTGAACATAAAACACTTAAAATATTATTGTGGGGGAGGAGGAGCTCTTAGTTTAAGAAGGAGTCAGGCTATACAAGTCAGAGCCAGAGAAATGCAGACAAATAAAATTGTACATTGGATACCAGATACTAAGAGTACATAGTATGAAAGTGGGGTTGGAATTAGAAATTTGGATTACACAGGGAAGGCTTCCTGGAGGATAATACTGAGCAGGCTTTGAAAGAAAGAAAGAGATAGACCTTTTGAAAGAAAGGAATGGATTGATAAAAAGACAAAAGGATGTGTCAGAGGTCTATGTCTTTGGAGGCAGAGAGAAGAGAAGCAGATTTTCTTTGCTGAAAGCAAAGAGTGAGCATCGTGGAATCATAGCATAAAGTTAAGCTCTGAAACTTAAGCTGAGGAATAGCGATGTGAAATTAGGGCTAATTGTGAGCCATTGCTGGCCTCCCACAAGGGGATAAGTCAGGATGATGGTGAAAGTTAAGGTTGTTAAGTAGAGAATGGATAGATGGAAATCAGAAGCTCTTAGGAGGCTGCTTCTGTTGTCTTAATTCTGACCAAAGACTTGGTCAATGATCTGACTGGAGTGTGGGGAGAACAGAGAGGTGAAGTCTTGATGGGTGGGGAGGGGGTGAAGAAACAGGGAACACATTGTTTCCCTAGAGCTTGCATCACAGACTTCTCTTGAACAAAACCCTCTGTTTTCAGCCTGTGCTGACTCACCTGTCGTCTTCCCCCCTTCTCTACCAGAAAAGCTCTTGAAGCCCTGGTAGACACCTGTTGCCACTGCTGGTGGTCGCAGTGATGGGACAGGATGACTCCACTGGACAGAACTTCTGGATTTTAACCCTTTGTGTTTCTGTTTTGTCTGATTTTTTAGATCTTTACCTGGGTCCAAACAGAAATGGAAAGAAACTTTAACACTCACTCTCCTTCTGGGTTGGGTGACCCTTGAGTTATTTCAGACTTCATGTGGAGGTGCTAGACTTTCCTGGGCTTTCATTGGCCACTGTGTTGCTCAGGTCACTGTCCCCAAGCTTTTTCACGATATCTGTGAGGGGCTGGGAGAGGTGGTGGTTAAGGTTGAGGAAGAGAATGGGCTCCTTGCTAGGGTGTTGAGATCCTTAGATCTAATATCCTAGAAAGTTTATTCAGAAAAGGTAAATAAGATGATGTCAGGCCTAGGAATGGAGGATGGAGAAAATAATTTCTCCAGACTTGGAGTTTAGGACTACTGGGAGAAACTAGCGTGGGAAGCTTCCTAGAGAAGGGGAGTTGTGATATAACAAAAGTGATAAAGTAGGCTAAATGCTGAGGGTTTCAAGAATAAAGATGGAGAGAAAGTCAGCAGTGATTGAGTAGGTTAGTGTTTCTCTCTCAGTTGTGTTCCTGTGGGCCTACACAAGCTGAAGTAGGAAGGCCCCTGTGTTAGTCCATTTATGTTGTTATAAAGGAACTTTAGAAAGAAAAGGAGTTTATTTGGCTCATGCCCTGCAGGCTGTATAAGTAGCTTGATGCCAACATCTGCTCCTGGTGAGGGCTTCAGCCTGCTACCACTCATGGTAGAAAGTGAAGTGGAGCCAGTTTGTGCAGAGATCACATGGCAAGAAAGGAAGCAAGAGAGAGGGGAGGAAAGTGCCAGGCTCTTTTTAACAACCAGCTCTTGTCAGAGCTAATAAGAATGAGAACTCACTTACCACCCCTACTCAGAAGGACATGAATCCATTCGTGAGGGATTCACCCCTATGACCCAAATACTTCCCATTAGGTGCCACCTCCAACATTGGGGATCAAATTTCAACGTGAGGTTTGGGAGGAATAAACATTCGAACTGTAGCAGTCCCCAAAGCAGGTTATCCTACCCAACCTGCCTTACTAGAACCAAACCGAAAGGAAGGAAGTGAGTATTTATAGAGCATTTACTAGGTTCTAGGCACTAGTCTACTCTTTCCACGTGTTTTCTCATCAAGTTAAATTCTCATAAAAAAACCCATACATGGCCAGGCATGGTGGTTCACACCTGTAATCCCAGCACTTCGGGAGGCTGAGGCGGGTGGATCACCTGAGGTCAGGAGTTCAAGACCAGCCTGGACAACATGGTGAAACACGTCTCCACTAAAAATACAAAAATAGCTGGGCATGGTGGTGGGCACCTATAGTCCCAGCTACTTGGGAGGTTGAGGCAGGAGAATTGCTTGAACCCGGGAGGCAGAGGTTGCAGTGAGCTGAGATCATGCCACTATACTCCAGCCTGGGTGACAGAGAGAGACTCCGTCCCAAAACAAACAAACAAACAAACAAAAATAAAAAAAAAACAAAAACAAAACAAAACAAAACCAAAAAAACCCTATACACTAGGCACAGAATTTAAGGTCTCAGCTAACAACTGGTGGAGCAGGAAGGCAAACTCACTTTTTCTGACTTCAGAATCATTGCTTTTTCCATGACACTATACTGCATTTCTATTTCAGAAATTCCCTTCTTCAGTTGGCCACTATGGTGTCTTCAATTACATTACATGCATAATCATGTGTGTAAGGCACTACATTAAATGCCATAAGTAACAAAGAAGGCAGTCCCTACTCTCCAGATGCTTGAAATCATTTGGGTGCACACACACACACACACACACACACACACAGAGTATATTTAAGTATGGCATTGGAAAACTATAAGTCAGGCAGTAAGACAATGCCCTATGAGTGGTAACCACAATTAAGTGCTACTGGAATTCTGGGAAGGGAGGGAGAATTGTGATGGACTGGCTAGAGAAAGCTTCATAGAAGTGGTAGGATTTTAAGGAAAAATTTGAGAATAGACAGAACATTCTACATTAATGAAATGACTCATAGTTATGGAAGCAAGAGAGCAAAAGGTATTCTACACACACTAAACAGAGCTTTCTCTAAACTTTTTGAGGTCCAGGATGATATATTTTCACATTTGATTTCTTAGCATACCAAATATATAGTAGCTAGATGTTCAATGTGTATTTGTTCAATGAATGAAACAGTGAATGGCCCATTTATCTGGCACAGAGGCTTCATGTAAAGTTATTTTGAAAGAGATGAATAGAACTGTAGGCTCTAGAAGAGGGGATGAAAAGACATGTAAAAACTGCTTAAATCTTTCTTTCTTGAGTTAGTGGGCAGATAACTTAGAAAAGAGATGAGAGGCAGGGAGAACTATTAGGATGCTTATGTAGAAGCTTAGATGATAAATGCTAAAAGACTAAACTAGGACCATGGCATGCAAATAGAAATGCATGGATGGAAGTACCAACATTGTGAAAACGTGATGAACAAAACTTGCTTACTAATGGACTTTGGTGGAGTGGTGGTGGGGAGGGTGGGTAAGATGGGAGAAAAGGGAAAATAAAGAGGAGTCAAAGATGAGGGTAGAGGTTCTCAGCTTTGATTATTAGTAGAATAGTGGTACCGCTAACAGAAAAAGAGGATGCTAGAAGGAGAACCTGGTTTCAAAGGGAGTGTAAATTACATTTTGAATTAAGTTGGTTTAAGGTGCTGGTGGAGCCCCCATTCATCATACACTGGAAGTGGGGAATGTGACCAGCTCTGGAAGAACAGATTCAGAACTCACACCACATAGAAGTAAAAATTAAAGCCATGAAATGGATGAGATAATTGAGAGGGAAAACTGGAAAGTTGAAGATAACTTTGGGAAGGAGATAGTATACAATAGGGCCACTTTAACATCTTCTGGTGTTGTTACCAGCTCTTTATTGTCTTGTTCTTAAGAGACAAGGTTAAATAACCCTCTAGAAACATAACAGATCTTACTCTTAGTCCTCTGTAAGTCTTCCTTTCTCTACAGAAGTCCAGATCTTGACCAGAACAGTAATAGGCTGGACTTACATGAACATATTTTAGATCATCTGGCTGAAATAGATGGAGGCTATCTTAAGCGCATGTTTGTCTTCTCAATTTTCAGCTCCCTACAGAAGAAGCAAAGGCTTGGGCAGTTCTGTACAGGCTAGCTTAAAGTGCTCATGCTTCAGTGCAAATCTGTTTTACACACTTATGAAAGACTAAGAACCTCAGTCTGGGAAGTGGGTGGGTGGGGTGGACAGTGATTTGCTCCTGAGCCCCAGACGCTTCACCTGACTTTTTCACAACTCCCCACCCTTTTTACTTGTCATCCAGGGATCTCAAAGCTCTAAACAAACCTTGATCCTCCCTGACCCCCTGAGTCATCCTCTATTTCCATTTTCCCAGATAGGGGAGGTGGGGCAGTGGAATACCATGTTTTGGGATGGGTGCTTGGTGGGTGGGTAGGGGAGATTGCAGGGGCAACCATAGGGATCCAGGGGCCCCTTTTCAATCACGGGGTGGGGTGAGGGGCAGGCATCAAGGTGGTTCTAGGTAGTTAGGTTTCAGTTTGTCCTTTTGAGGTTGTTTTATGACTGAAGAGACTTGGATAAAGAGTCCGAGCTGGAGAAATTGAAGAACAAACAAAGCCGTAAAAGACGCCGATAAAATTTCTCCCAGCACAGAATAGTCTTTGGAGCCTCCCTCAAGAACCTTAGAGTAATCTGGAAAGGCTAATTAAGTCTCACAGCCACCACTGGGCACTGGAGCAGGACGAGGGAAAGGAGAAGAGAACACTAAGAGAGATTTCCCTTCTCCCTCTCTTCTCTCAAGGGGGCACAGGTGTTCAAACATTCAATATGCAGATTGAATAAAGAGTTGGTAGGGGGATAGGTGAGAATGGGGAATGAATGATGGGAAATATCAATATTTTTAAAGACTCCTTTTAATAAGGAAGTGCTTGAGGATATGCAGAATGATAGGGGATGAGGACCCTGAATTGGAGAACATTAAGAATGGAGAGTACCTGGGTGGGAATGAGAGGCTCTGGGACTGTGAACATGGTAGGTCTGAATGCAAGTGGCATGAAGAATGGGCTTAGACGGGGATGAAGGCAGCTGGATTCAGAGCATGGCAGTCTGAGGCTGAGGGGGTTCTGAACTGAAGCCTTTTGAAGCTAAAGGACCCACATTTGGGGACCAATAGGACAAGAGTTCTGTCTGGGGGGAACTATATGAGCATAGGAAGAAGGCACCAGAGGGATGGTGAGATGGGGATGGGGCTCTGTGTGAGAGAAGAAGAGGACATGATGATCTGGGAGGGAACCTCAGCCCTAGGGGAGTGGTTAGAAAGCCTGGGGTCAGGCTGTTTTCTCCAAACTAGCTATTTTTCTGTTCTTTGTTCCAAATGAATTGGTGGGTTGGCCACAAAGAGAAATCTTATGAGCTTATGTGACGTAGAGGTGGGAGGGAAAGAGTTGATGGGGAGTGTGCATGAGGGGAAGCCATAGAGACTGCCAGTTTCCATGGTGATAGCTGAAATCTTTATTTCTATTTTCCTGATTTCTGCAGCATGTCAGAAGATGCTGTAAGGGAGAAATGCTACCTTTTCATCTCTTCTAATCCCAGCAGTTTGGGAAGCTGAGGTAGGTGGATCACCTGAGGTCAGGAGTTAGAGACCAGACTGGCCAACATGATGAAACCCCGTCTCTACTAAAAAAACAAAAATTAACTAGGCGTAGAGGCAGGCGCCTGTAATCCTAGTTACTTGGGAGGCTGAGGTAGGAGAATTGCTTGAACCCGGGAGGTGGAGGTTGTAGCGAGATTGTACCATTGCACTGCAGCCTGGGAACAAGAGCGAAACTCCATCTAAAAAAAAAAAAAAAAAAAAAAAGAATCAAGATCTGAGGTGGGATGAGGAGGTTGATGAGGAGGTTGGTGAGGAGGAGGTTGGTGATCTTTAGCAGGGCAGTGTCTCTAGCTTCCAAGATTAATTGAACGACCTCCTCTGGTATCTCTAGGTACATGCAAGAAGTTTGTGGATACAGAGCGGCAGCAGGAACCAGACACTTCCTTTTTTTTTTTTTTTTTTTTGTTGAGACGGAGTCTCGCTCTATCACCCAGGCTGGAGTGCAGTGGCCGGATCTCAGCTCACTGCAAGCTCCACCTCCCGGGTTTAGGCCATTCTCCTGCCTCAGCCTCCTGAGTAGCTGGGACTACAGGCGCCCGCCACCTCGCCAGGCTAGATTTTTGTATTTTTTTAGTAGAGACGGGGTTTCACCGTGTTAGCCAGGATGGTCTCGATCTCCTGACCTCGTGATCCGCCCGTCTCGGCCTCCCAAAGTGCTGGGATTACAGGCGTGAGCCACCGCGCCCAGCCAGGAACCAGACACTTCTTATCAGTGGGGTGGGTTGGAACTTCGGGAAGCACCTTCACAGCAGTGCCATCCTAATTAGAGTACAGACGGATGGGCCTCTCTGAAACCAGAGACTAAGTTTGGGTCTCTATGGTCCAGTAACCTTCCTTGAAATCCCCCCTGGAACACTAGGAACCTATTTCCTACATGCTAAATCTCTCCAACTCTTCAAGGAGCCTCAACACAGTGTGCCTGCTATTGGGCACTGGGGACTGAATCAGGAAGAAGAAGTTGATGATGGTGGGTGGGTAGGAAAGGCCAGTGAAAAACATGTTGTCAAATGTGCAGGTGTCAAACCTGTAAAACTTGGATATTGTAAAAATCTTAGCTGTCCATCTCTATCCACTTTCCCTGTGAGGGCCAGAAAGTTTGAGTGACTCACCAAAAAATATATAGCACATCCAGGATTCAAACTTGCTTCCTGTCCGAGAGTACCCTGACTTTTGCCCCAGTCATACCCGTTTTAGAATTGGCTCTGAGATGAGGTGGGTACCCAGATGCCCAGCATAGTGAGATCATGTCTTAGGCACAGTAGCTCCTATGTGCTCCCTGAATTCCTTCCACCTGCCCAACTTGTCTAGTGACTTCAGAGTAAAGCAGCTGCCAAAGCTGGCTCCTCCATCCTTGGAGAATAGGCTCCAAGATGTTTGCTGAGTAAATACCTGTCTCCTGCTTGTTTGTCCTGTGCATAGTTCTTCTCGGCCATCATGTCCTTAGCTCCTGACATAGCCCCTGGCTTACAGGATCTTGGAGAAGGAACTACCACCAATAGGAGGCACCAACTGCTGGGGCCATAAGGAAATGTTTCTTGCCCAGACATTCCCCTACACCCTTCTTTTTTCTCTGTGACCTCCTTCCATTCTGTTTTCACTGGTGTCCTGGCAGTCCCTAATTCTCTTGCTCCTGTGTCCCCCCATTGCCTGCCTTTTTTATCCCTCCTGTTTACTGTAGCTTCTGTGCCATTCTGGGCCCCTTAGCTCTCTTCTCCTTCCCTTAGTTTCTTCTCAGCCTCTGCTCACACCCTCTTCAGCCTTTCCTGCCTTCCTTTTTTCCTTTCTCCCTTCCCCCTTCCTTCATCACATATTTATTGAGTAAGTGTTTAACATCAGGCCCTCTGGTTAGCTCTGAGGCTGTAACAATGAACTGCCACAGACTCTGAGCTCTCTGCAGAAGCTTAGGGTCTAGCAGGGAAGACACACAAGTACTAGAGCAATTTTGATATGATGTGACAAGTGAAGCCCCATGGCCTTGTTTTTCCAAAGCCCTCTTTCAGCTATGACGAGTTGGATTGACTCACATTCCCTGAGTAGTGAATTCCAGTGTTTCACAATTCCTGCAGAGGACAAGTTCTTCTCGATGCCTAGCCTTAGTTACTCCTGAAGTTAAGATTATTCCCTGGGCTTTAATTTACTCCCCTATACTTTTTATTTTTAAAATGAGTATCATAATAATGCCCACTTTTTTCTCATATCCCGGGATATTTGTGAAGATGGGTTGAAATGACAGGTGTCAAAGTCCTCTGAAAGCTTTGTGAATCTTAGACAGGCTTCTCTCTAAACTTCTTGTTAGGAGTGGAGGAGAGCTTTTTTCTCCTACAACTAGGACAGCTCAAAAGATAATTTTACATAACTCTGAACTGCCTCAACCTTTAGTCTCTTTTCTATTTACTTATTATTTATAGAAAACAATTCTTTGATCTTTATAGCCAACGAGATCCACGTCCCTTTTTAACAATTTTCTTGAAGAAAATAAATGCCTCTTATTGCAGTAATTGAGATTGAGGGAGGACTTCAGAAAGGAGGCCTTAAGCACGTAGGTATGAAAACATAAGTCAGAGGACAAATCCCCCTATCACAATGCGGCTCCTTTGCATTATTATTGGAGTCGAGGGATTTGGCATGATGATCCGGGAGGAGCCTGAGGATTACATGGGAGAGCGATAGTGATGCTTGATCCTAGATGATGGATTTCCAAGAGGGATGAAGAGTCTGACTAGGTTGCCTGAGTCAGAAAATATCATCAAGCTCTGCTCCTGTTAATGACTTAAGAGCAGCTGACTCGATTCACTCCATTACCTTCTGAGGGAGGAGGCAGAAAGCAGGAACAGAAGCTGCTCAGGGGCAGAGAACTCTCTGGATCCCAGGATAGGAAGTCAGGTCTCTTCCCAGCTCTCTAGAGTCCTTGTTCTGGGCTAACTTTGATGGATGGGTGGCAATGGGGTATCAGTCTGTTCCTTCTCCATTTGGTGGATCCACATAACAGGTTTCCAGACAACAGCCTGATTTTCTAGGGTTTCCTTTCTCTTCTACCTGCCTCCAGACTGACCCAAGCAAATGTTTTGGGTTTCCTGATCTCCCTTCTCAGCCCCCCGTAATACTGTCAGGGATTTCTTCTAGTTGTCTAGCTTGAGATTCCCTCCTTTACTTTAGGGCAATCCCATGTCTTCACAGCCTGGGCCTGGTAGAAACTTTTATATATTGTGCTGGTATCCTATTGTTTTTAGCTCCTTCTCTTTAAAGAGAAAGCATACACTTTCTCCTTTTTTCCTGCTCTTTCTTTTTTCCTTCTTTTTCTGTGTCTCCCATGCCTGTCTCTTTAGGCAGAGCTGTTGCTTTGCTGCCTTGGCCTCTAGGATAACCACTCTTTTCTTCTTGGGAATGTTTCCAACTTTGATGGCTGGTAGGTTGTTTTTACAGTTTGTTGTCATTTTCTACCAGTTCAGCTCATCCCTCTTCTCCCTAATGTCCTTGTGGAGCCAGAAAACAGCAACATGTTCCCAAGGACTCTGAGCCTGGGCCTTTTAAGAGCCTACCTTCCCCCATCATTTCAGTTCTTTCATCTGCAGGCTGCAGAGTGAGCAGACGCATGTATGGCACCGGCAGAGCGGCTCTTAATGACTCAAGATGAACAGGTCGAGCTCAAAGGCACAACAGAAACCCATTTGTAATGGGGTTGTTTTTCTTTCAAATCCTTGAGAACATAAGCAACCTATCTTATGATAGAAGAGTTAAGGGGGAAGGGAGGTATTGAGTCAGAGTTTGTTTTCATTTCAGGAGGCCCGTCTTTTGGCATGTTCTCAGCCTAGGGTGGGCTTGGATTTTAGTCACGTTTAGATAGCAATGCTTATGCCTTCACTACGATTTTAAATTGTAAAATATACATAACATAAGAGGTACCATTTTAACTATTTTTAGGTACACAGTTTGGTGACATTAAATATGTTCACACTGTTATGCAACCATCAACACCATCCATCTCCAGAGTTTTCTCTTCTTCCCAAACAGAAACTCCATAGCCATTAAACATGAGCTTCCCATACCCCCTTCCTCCTAGCCCATGACATCCTTCCACTATGTTTTGACTTGGCTTCTTAAGCACCGTTCTGACCACAGAACTTCTATCTCTTCTTCTTTTAAATCTCAGCTCCTCTGACTGAATTTCAAGATATTCTCCATTGGCACCTGCAGACTCACTCCAGTGAGCTTCTGTCACTTCCTGGCTCAGAGTCCCTCTCTGAGAGGCAATTCTGGGTCCTAGCCCTCATGCAAATGACCTCTTCCACTCCTCATCCTGCATGGATAGCCCCTCCCCATTCTTCCCTTCAGCCCAGTTTGGCCCTTACTTTAGACTCCTGCTTTAGGACATCCTGATGTTCTAATATGCCTCACCCTCTGTTATATGACCCACCCACTTCCCAACCTCTATCTAGTATTCTGCCTGGTTGCTCTCATCCTGTTCTTGCTTCTTTATCTGTGTCTTACTTCCCTCTCAGACTGGAGGCAACTTCAAGTCATGAGCTTCTCGCTGAAATCTATGCTAGGATTAGTGTACTCTATTCTACGTCCTCGCTACTCAGAATGTGGTCTGGGGTCTAGTGGCATTGGTGTCACTCAGGAACTTGTTAGAAATGCATCTCAGGCTCCACCCCTGACCTACTGAATAGGAATCTGCATTTTAACAAGATCTCTAGATTATTGGCATGCACATTAAAGTTTGAGAAGCACTGCTGAAGGATGGGTGATAAATAATTTATATTGCAGGTGTGCATAACTAAAAATTATCTAAGTAACAACTCTAGAATACATTCAAACTGTATGGATATTTTTGAGGAGGGA
Organism: Piliocolobus tephrosceles; assembly: GCF_002776525.5. NCBI lineage: Eukaryota > Metazoa > Chordata > Mammalia > Primates > Cercopithecidae > Piliocolobus > Piliocolobus tephrosceles. The sequence goes on from NC_045443.1 coordinate 50,981,244, forward strand.
AAGAAAGATATTTTGTGTCCTTCAAACTTATGAGTCTCTAACAGAATTGCCTAGAAAGCCGGGAACTGACGCTCTGAAGCTGAGAGGTACTGGAGTCAGTGTTCTCAATGGGGAGGCATGAGGCTTAGCTTACATAATGAGAAACTCCCTGGCTGTCTGTCTCATAGTTAGGCAGACAGGGGCAAAGTTCCCTGAAGTTCACTTTGAGGTTGGCTGATAGTATTTCCCCAGAATTAAACACTTGTCACCAAGCAGACATTTGTCACCCAAGTCCTGGGGGAAGCAGGGCACCAGGTCTCAAAATAACCTTCTGGTTTCTGTCCCCACGGCTGGAGCTGATTCATATTTTGTAGGAGGTTTGATTGTAGCTGGGAATGGCTGAGGAGCTGGTGTAATTCTCTCCTCCTTCCTCATCCCAATAAGAGGCAGTGAGGAGGGGCATGAAGAGCGGAGAGAGGGTGTGGGAGTCAAACCTGTTCTTCACATAGCAATCATCTCATCTCACTCTTTGCTCTCACTCTGAGAAGTTGAGTCCACAGCTGGGAAAACTTGGAGCCAGTCTCTGAGTCTGCTTGGCTCATATCCAGCCTCCCTTTTTTTGTTCGTTTTCCCCTTGGGAACATCTTTCCCTATTATCCCACTTTCAGGTACAAGAGAGCTGTGATGTACTGGAGCAAAGGCTGTGAGGTGGGAGGGGCTTGGAATTCTTTAGGTTAGAGCCTCCCTCTTGCTGGTCATCTCCAGGAGAACATGCCAGCCTCCACTGCTTCATTACTTTTTAGGTCATGAAGGGATTAGAAAGCAACTGGAGGGAAAAATAGTTTGGGGTAAGCTAGGGAGGAGGTGGCCTGTCGAGTGGAAAAATAATGTAAGTAAGAGATGTTTCCCAGAATCATGGGAAAAAATTACTTTGAGTCTTTCTCACGTTTTTCTGAGCCCCTGGGTTCTGGGTTTTGCTCTGTTGGTGGAGTGATGTGTTTCTTGTTCTTCTTGTAGTGTTGGTTTCTAGAGCAGAGGCCTTCAGATATTACAGCTTGAGCAGAAGACCTCGTGTGTGTCTTTTGTCATCTCCAAAAGTGTTTGCCTTTCGAAGCCATACCCTTTGAATTTTACCACATGCTATTATCTAATCTTTGAGTGTCATTGCATGACCAGAAGTGGCAGGGTGAGGCACTGTGGCCTGGTAGTGAGGACGAGGAGAGGGGGCGCAGCCCAGGCCTTTCAGAATGCAGTGTCCAGCATGTCAGTCATTCTGAGTAAATACTAATACCCTTCACTGCTCTTTTTTCTTGGGGTGTCATGGAGTTGAACACTTCATCTATCACCATGTTATTTCACTCTTCTATTTTGTACCAGCTCTGAGACTTGATTCTTAGAACCATTGCTGTAGCATTTGGCTCAGTATTTCCATGTTCTAAACAGTCCATTTTCCCCATGAGGCTGAGGGCTCCCTGAGCGCAAGGACAGCACTGCCTTTCTCCGTATCTCACTTCGTACTGATGTCAGTACAGACTGGCTGATGAGGAGAGAATGTAAGGAAATCCCACCTTTCTGGTTCAAAAAGTATCTAAGATATAGACTCATTTGCACATAGTTCCTCTATGAGGGAAGGAATTGGCATTTAAAAAACCTGCTCAATTTCTAGGTCAGTTTGTGTTGGTTCAGCTGAGCAAAACTTCTGACAAGGCTGTAGCTTTGATCTGTAGTCTGTCTCGGGATTCTTCTAAGGAAGACTCAATGTTTTGGTCACTTGGAGGTATAAGGATATTGGTAATGACTGGGATATGGAGAAAACATGAAATCTTAGCCAGGAGAAGCTATCTCAGGAGTCTGTAATGAGTGAGTGTTATTTCTTTTCCAACAGGCTGCATAATTTTTATGACCAATTATTCCATTTGTAATGACACTGAGATAACAGAGATCTGATCTCACGCTCCATGGCACACGCCAGGCACTCATGGGAACTAGATGAAACCATTCCTCATACAAGAATTGGATAGGCAGAGTGTTTCCAAAAATATTTAGTTCTAGCAGGAGAGATAGACATAAGTACTAAGAAAAAACTTTGTGAACAGCAAAGGTTATAAGGAACTGGAAGAGGGGAATGGAGAGGACTGAAGCTTTAAAATGAAGGAGGGATTTATTGGGGTTACATAAAAGAGTTGTCTTCTAGCCTTAGAATTTTGTGGTCCAGTGTTGCTTTTGATGATGTTATTTACATGTAATAAATGAACAGTGTCTTTGGCTGTGAGATAGTGTCATCCCAAGCCACAAGGAACCAGCCTTTTCCCACAAAGATTTTAAGAGCTCAGTTGGAAAAGGTTGGCTTTGGAAAGACTGGGTCCAGATTGTGAGGCATGATCCTCTTCCTAGGGCTAGTGGTCCTCTTTTCCCTTATACCCAACTTTTGAGTCAGGAGGGTGCTGATGATCCCCTAAACAGATCTGGTAGTTAGTTCGTCAAGTCTGAATAGAGGCAACCTAAGGGTTCACATCTAGTTGCTCCCACTGATTGGTTTCAAACATTTACCTGCTCCTGCCTCTGCAGTTTTCTCCAGGATCTTCCCCATCTATTGCCCTTTTACCATTTTTCTCTCTGGTATTTCTTATCCATTAATTGATAAGGGTGGGGTATTTGAAGCCAGGCAGGCCTGGGTTTGAATCCCAGCTCTGTCACTACTGTGTCACTTAGGCTCTTTGATCTTGGTTTCCCATCTGTAAAATGGGAATAAGACCCACTGCTCAGATTAGTTGTAAAGGTTAAATAAGATAATGTTTAAATCAGGGCTTGGCACTTAGCATGTGCTTATAATAAAAGGTAGTTGACTATTTTCTTCAGAATTCCCTCTCTCTGCTCCGTGGCTAATTTTCATTGGAGTAGAGACAATTAGGGGAGAGAAAGAGTGATGCCCAAATAGATGGACATAATAGAGTGATTGTAAGGAAAATGTAAGGATAACAAGAGGGACGGATATCATGGAGACAGATACAGAAACATAGTTATAGTTAGAGGAACAGGTAGTGAAAACCAGGCAGAAGCAAGATTAAGTGAGATACAAAGATGGACAAAGGAGAGAGGAGCAGTGAAAGGTAAGTGAAAGAATGAAGAGGTAGAAAGTCAGATGGAAAGGCAGAGACATGAGTTGAGAGCCAGACAAAGACTGCCAGAGGACAGAGATGGAGAGTTAATTTGTGGAAGTTGGTGTAAAACCCCTGGAATAAGAGCTCTCCTGGCTTCTTGCCCCTTGTTATTGTGTGACTTGAATTCTAAGTCTCTGGTCCCCTCAACCCTGTCCCTCCCTGTTTATCACACTCCCAACCCACTTATACAGATCTGCCTCTACCCTGAAGCCTGAGCCCCCTGCCCCCTTCTCTTCTACGCTCTTCATGCCATACTATCTTAGTTACCTAAGTCCATAGGGATTTTTCATTTCACAAAAACTGTTTGGAGTGCAAAAGCATCATGGTGTCAGCCAGTCAGTGCAATAACCAGGTGTGGTTTTACAGTCGCTCCCCCCGACTGTAACTGCAATTTCATATATCTCTGGCTGCGACAGGCAATTTTCTTTCAAAGATTGTTTTTTCTGGAGCCTGTGATTTCTACTCTCGCCTCCAACCTCTGGGATATTAAAACGGGGTCAGTGGCTCTTGGCAGGCTGACCGATTTGTGGTCACTCCCCGGCTCCTCTGTTCACCCTCCCTGTTGCCATCTCCAATCTTGTCATCCCTCTGCCTCTGCACCCCATCTAGTCATGCTGGAGGAAAATGGCTCTGGTGGTTAAAGCTCTCCAGAGAGATGCCTCAGCTTTCTGGGAGGTTACTGTCCTTCACACTGAGAGGTTTTGTCATGTGTCCAACCTTAAGAGTTGAGGTTAAGTGGGGTGGGGAAGGGGATCCAGGAGCAGATTCACCTTCTAAACCTTTCCCCTATCCTTCTCCTCAACGCTGCCCTGCCCCATTGTGTTCTGGAACGGAGCTGTCAGCTCCTTTCCATGAGACTATTGTAGCTTTTCTTTTCTTTCTTTCTCTTTCTTTCTTTCTTTCTTTCTTTCTTTCTTTCTTTCTTTCTTTCT
>NC_045443.1:50985325-51062286 GCF_002776525.5 Piliocolobus tephrosceles
CTTTCTTTCTTTCTTTCTTTCTTTCTTTCTTTCTTTCTTTCTTTCTTGCTTGCTTTGTTCAGAGTCTGGCTGTGTCACCCAGCCTAGAGTGCATGGCAGGATCACAGCTCAGTGCAGCCTCAAACTCCTGGGCTCATGCCATCCTCCTGGCTCAGCCTCCCAAGTAGCTGGGACTACAAGCAGGTACCATTGTGCTGGGCTTATTATTATTATTGTTGTTGTTATTGTTTTTAGGGATGCGGTCTTGCTATGTTGCTGCAGCTGGTCTTGAATTCCTAGCCTCTAGCAATCCTCCTGCCGCAGAGTCCCAAAGTATTGGGATTACAAGCATGAGACACTGAACCTGCCTCAGTAGCTTATTTTCTAAGGGGAACATTTTGAAGACCTGGGGGAATAGAATTAGGGTTTAACATTAGGGAGCTTTTCTTTGCTAGAAACTGAGAGTTGGGTAAGGTGGGAAAGCTAGTACAATCTCTTTTTCTGGGAAATTTGGCGAATAGGAGGAATTCCCATATAGGTGAAGGGCTGGGTTAGTGGACATCTAGCACATGGGGAAGGGGTATGGCATTGTTTGGATCCCCACCTCCCTGATGAGAGATTGATTCTGCTCTTGCTGATAAAAGCAATCTCTTCCCACCAAAAGCAGTCTCTTCCATTGTTTGCTGGTATGGTATTTGCTGGCCAGCAAAATGCCTTCTTTCTTTCACCCAGATAGGGTTTTTTTTTTTTTTTTTTCTTGGAAGAAAGACCTGTATCTGCCTTTGGGGTTGTTCATTTGGGGATTTTTCTATTTCCTTCCTTGGCCCATGGCCTGATGCGAAATACTTCCTGTGGTCTAACCCTTGTTCCTCTTGCTTTACTAACATATTGAATCCTCTTGAAAAACAACATGATACAGCACACTCCCCCTCCTCACTCATATCATCCCTTGTTTTTATTAAATAAAAGTAAGTGGAGCTATAAGATGTGACTGGCCTGGATCCCAGCTTCATAAAACAAAACTAACACCCTCTTTTTCAAGGGGCTGAGGCATCCAGAGAAGATTTCTTAGGCCATTTTGCTGTCACGTAAATGGGAATCAATATTCAATAAGCCCTTGATGCACTACGCTAGCAGTTCACTTAATACCGGCTTCCAGTACAGTAAGTGGCGTTGATATAGGGAGGGCTTGTTTGTAAAATAACACTGCAGCCCTTGCCTCCTGGATATTGAATCTGGCTTCTCCTAAGCAAGAAGATTCAAAACTCTGAGGACACAGGAGAGTCATTTTGCCAACCCCATTGCCTCAGGACAGATTCACCTAAAATCTAGCTTGCGAAAGGGAACAGATTCTGTGCTTGTATTAAAACCAATCAGTCTAAGAGATCCTGGAGGTTAATAGGCTCCATTCCTATCAGGAAGATTCCACTGTGCCTGCCCTGATTGCCTCCTTCTTCAATAAATTAGTCAAATTGAAAACAGATTTAAGGATAGAATTGATTCTATTGCTACTACCGTTATGAGGATAGACCCTCCTATGTCCTGAAAGCCTGCAGTGCTGAAAATAATACCTCATTTTTCCCAGCCCCTATGTTTGCTATCAGGAAGGACTGCTGGCTGCCTGGCCCCCTGGTGGATGGTGGCAGGTCCAGGTTTCTCCGTGCATAGTCACTGTGAGAATCTGGTAGAAAATGGGCTGTTTCAACATAGGTCAATTATTTCTTTTCCATTCTGTGACATCTTTGCTGGGGATTTGTAACCGTAGGCTTGCTTCTCCTCCACAGCTCTAAGCAAGCATATGTTAAGGAAAAGCAATCTGATGTCTGCCTAAATATAACAGGTGAATGTTGTACGAAAGCTTCATATAATAAGTTTCAGAACCAAGTAGATTTTAGTCATTCTTTTTCAGTGCCAGTGTTCACAGAGTTTAGGAATTAACAATTTGGGGTGGAAGTGGGAACATATAGAGAGATTTATCCTGCATTATGGTTGTGATGATTTCTTATCCCATTTTAGGGGGTTCGACGGTTGGGAGGAAGCTGAGGGTAGAGGACTTTTCAGCACTACTGTTTGGGGATATGCTGGAGGAGGTCAGTCCCGCTCTTTCTAGAGACCCTGTAACTGTCCCTCCAGGACAGGTGTCCTTACTTAAGTCTCCTAGAGCCATTTTATTTTTATTTGATTTAATGAATGAATGAATTTTTGAAACGGAGTCTTGCTCTGTCACCCAGGCTGGAGTGCAGTGGCATGATCTTGGCTCACTGCAACCTCCACCTCCAGGGTTCAAGTGATCCTCCTGCCTCAGCCTCACGAGTAGGTGGGATTACAGGTGCATGCCACCACGGCTGGCTAAGTTTTTATATTTTTAGTAGAGTCGGGGTTTCGCCACGTTGGCCAGACTGGTCTTAAACTCCTGACCTCAGGCCATCCACCCGCTTTGGCCTCCCAAAGTGCTGGGATTACAGGTGTGAGCCACCACGCCTAGCCTCCGAGAGCCACTTTAGATCAAAGCTTTCAGTCCATCCTGTCGCAGATAGGTTTAGTGAACCTGAAGCAAGAGGCTAGTATTTGGCCTCTCTGCTTGGGCATGGATTACAGGGAGATCAGCCTGTAGTAGTTGCCCATGTTAAGTTGTTTTTGTAGGGTGAACCTTCCAAAGATATTGAGTAATGGGTACATGTTTTTTGTTCTGTTTTGTTAGAGACAGGATCTTGCTCTGTTGACCAGGCTTGGGTTCAGTGGCATGATCTCTGCTCACTGTAGCCTCTGCTTCCTGGGCTCAAGTGACCATCCCACTTCAGCCTCCTGAATAGCTGCGGACTTACAGGCATGCGCCACCATGCCCAACTAATTATTGTATGTTTTGTAGAGAGTGTTTCACCATGTTGGCCAGGCTTGCTATTTTTTTTGTATTTTTAGTAGAGATGGGGATTTTGTCATGTTGCCCAAGCTGGTCTCGAACTCCTGGCCTCAAGCAAGCCTCCTGCTCAGCCTTCTGAAGTGCTGGGATTACAGGCATGAGCCACACCCAGCCTTAAGACGTTTCTTGCCTTCAAAATTCCTCATGTGGCCCAGCCTGGTAGCCTTGAGAAGAGTGCAGCAAGGATACTGGAGAAGGCTGAGTTCAGAGGGGGCTGAGGGGCTTGATAAGCTAGCTTAGAATTCCTGGGCTCCCAAATGAAGGAGAATATTAGTTGCTAGTTTCATCTTCCAAATAAGAGAAAAAGAGATAAGTTAAAGCTGGAGGTACTGAAGTTAAGCTTAGCAAAAGACTTTTTCTTCTTCTATTTGTTTATTTATTTGAGACAGGGTCTTGCTCTGTCACCCAGGCTCAGGTGCAGTGGTATGATCATGGCTCACTGCAGCCTCTACCTCCCAGGCTCAAGCAATTCTCCTACCTTAGCCTCTCAAGTAGCTGGGACTACAGGTGCATGCCACCACACTCAGCTAAATTTTTAATTTTTTTGTAGAGACAGGGTCTCACTATATTGCCCAGGCTGGTCTCAAACTCCTGGGCTCAAGCAATCCTCCTGCCTTGGCCTCCCAAGCTTGGATTACAGATATGAGCCACTGTGCATGCCCAGCAAAGGACTTCTTGACAGTTGGCACACAAATGACTCATTTAGTTTGGAGTCTACTCTGTCTTTCTCCTGGGCCTTGTTTTCTGCTGCTCCATATTGGGGTGAGGGCTAAGTGTGGTTCTGACATCTCTTACTTCATCCATGTCCAGGTTGACCTGACTGACTAGATGGGAGTCCCTACCTCCCTCTCCCTTTCATGTATGTCCTTCTTGAAGCTATGTATTAAAAAAACAAAACAAACAACAACAACAACAACAACAAAACAGAGAAGCACTTTTCTTTGGTTAGATACAAGGATCTGTCCTTCTTGCTAAACTGTCAAACAAGCTCCCTGTGTTAGTGAGGTCTGCACATAGGTTGAGGCCAGACCAAGAAGTTGGATGACAGGGCAGATTCCAGGGGCTAGAACTCCTAGGGTATAGTGAGCCCTCAAATTACTTTCCTAGGGAAAGAGGTCATGAGTGAGACTTAAAGTTCTTACCACTCTCTCAGATGGTTGGGCTTCTCCCATATATGGCCAAATGTTGTCTTGAAGAGTCCCGCCATGCCGTACTCTAACCTTTTTCTTTTGTAGTCTGCTTTACACTGGGAATGAACCAGTTATAATGGAGCAGTAGCATCTCAACATAGGGTATTATTGATGACCAAGCCCCTCTCCTCCTCTGGCTAAACTCCCATTAAATCATTCGCTACCTCTGGCAGTTCATTTCTTGCCACAGCTTGCGTTCTGGCATCATTGTTCCCCCCACGCAACAGCTGATGACATCTCTTGGCCTCCCCCATCCATTCAGCAATACCTCTCCCCTCAACCCGCCTCCTCTGCCTGCTGTCCCAGCCTGTAACCCTGATCTCATTTCCTCCTACCTCTCACACCATTTTGAGACCTCTTGCCTCAGCCTGTGCCTGGGCTCCTTTCTCTGGTGCTCCTCTCATTCCTTTGCAGAGACCACTATGCTCTGATCTAGGATTGCACCTGTACATTTGTACCTTCCCCAAGACTCCAGGAACCAGAGGACTCCCCAGAGAAAAGGGTGGCTCCTATCCACAGGTTGCCCCCAGCTCCTCAGTGGGATTGATTTCATGCCTGGGTTGTGTGTTGTTTGTCTGTCTCAGACTTTGCAGCCCCTGAGGCAATGGCTCTGTCTTTGCAGGCTCAGGAAAGCCTTGGCAGCCAACAAATAATAAATAACACCCTGGTAACACCACTTGCAACCTGCTAATGAGTGTCTTTTCTCCTGCCTTCCCCACCTCTTGGAGGTTGGAGGTGGGGACCCCCAATTTCTTGGCAAATGGATGCCTTCCTCTTGTTCATGTCTAGAAGAGTTGATGTTGGAGGTTGGTGGGTGAAGAGAGGTAGAGGGATACAGAGGTGACTTTTAGGAGTACACTAGTCATTCTTCCGGTTTTAGAGTTTTGGAGAGACAGTAATCTTCAAGAGTGGGGTTGTCCTGCTGGGGGGTCTTTGGATTTCTTGAGGGCTCCTGGGTTTTGGTTTCCAAAGGCAAGCCAGGGAGCTATCACCTGATCCCATCTCTTTCCACAAAGAATGTTTCCCTACGTCGTTGGTTGGTTTTCTAAATTTGACACTTAGGGTATCATCTTCTTCTAAATCCACAGGTTAGGTCATTAAGGGACTCTACTGTCTTCTTTTTGGTTTGAGGTATTAGTTAAAGTTAGTGTCTAAGATTAAGAAGAGAGATGGGTGCTTGGTACAGTTTTCCTGAAGGTACCTGTGCTTGAAATTCCCACAATTGCCAACAGGTGAATCTGTGTCTTGTCTTTGGGTCATCCAAAGAGAGCAGAAGAAGTATGCAGTCTTGTTCACTTATGCATTTTCATATTGTTACCAAAATGCCATTATTTTAAAGTATATCTTCTGAATCTATTCTAAAACACATATGCCATCTGGCAAAAGCCTTTTAGACCTTCGTTTCATTGTAGCAGCAAAAGGGAGTGAGTGGAGTATATGCTTGTCTGAGACAGTCTCTCTAGTGCGCCATCTGAATGCTCCACGGAGTTAGCCTGTGGTCCATTTTTTCAGAGGCAGGAAAATGAAGCCCAACTCCTCCATGCCTTGCCAAGAAGTGTCACTCTTAAGGATTGAATTTCCCAGAATCATCATCCTCCGATCCCCCTCTTGATTCAGAGAGTGTTTCCTCAGCTACTGTCCATCTCCTTTAAGAGGAGATGCTTCCCTAATTTCTGCTTCTGTCTTCCAAAATTACCCCCCTAAAATTGCCCATTCCTTCACACTTCATGCCAGTTCTTGGGGTGTAAACAGTTCTGTCTGGTATTTGGGGTAAATGAGCTCTGTGTTTGATTAATTCTACATGATCCTGCTTGTAGATGCTGGGGGAGGAGCTAGCCTCCTTTCCATCCCTCTGGAGTTGGAACCCAGACATGGGCCAAGGAAGTTCATTTTCCCACGTGTAGGAAGCTGATGGGTCCCCATTCCCTGCAACATTTGGCTCCTTAGGTTCTCTGAGTCACCCCCTGACCCTAATCGTCTGCAGCAAGGGCTCAGATCCGTCGGGCCAACCTCACCCAAGAGGGCTTAATGAGCACCTGGCAGCTAAGTGCTTTGAGATCTTTCAGATGAAAAGGGCTGTCAGTTGTTCTGGGGTTATTATTGCCAGGGTAGTGGCGGCAGCAATTACTCTAGATGATCAGGACATCCAGCTTCCTTTGTCCTTGAAGTGAGTGCCTGATTCTTGGGGGAATGGCTGACTGCTTTGCTTTATCTGCCTTGGATGCTGATGGGATGCTAGCAAAGTTCTTTTTACTGCTTGCCATCCTCCCTTCGCAGTTGGACAGGCAGCACTGCAGAAGCTCAGTAAATTCTGAAATACTCACTCTCTAGGGGGTGAAGTGGCTCTGAAAAGTGTAGAATGACAGAAGCGAGAAGCCAGGGCTAGAGGATAGCCACCTCATTTATGTCTTCTGTGTCTAGAATTGAAAGGAGAGAGGAGTGCTTGGTGCAGGCGAACTTGAGAAAACCAATTTTATAGGTAGACATGAGAAGAAAAGGAAAGGAGTTCTAACCATAGCAGCTCAGAAATAATATTAACTTTGTAGAAGAGATGGGAAGCATGACAAACCAAGGAAGTGGTAGAGGCACCTTCTCTGCAGAGTTTTAAATGAAGAGAGAGGAGGAGCATTGCAGGGGCAGAAGAATCACCCAGGATAACCTTAAGGACTATGAGGTCCGAGTGAACAAATCCACAGGGCACAACCACGTTCTACTTTTCTACCTGAAAGGGGTGAGGTTTATGTTCTGGGCTTTAGTTCCTAATAACCGTGGATGGTAGCAGTGTATTTTGAGGGGTAACAATGGACTTGCTGCTCCATTGCTCCTGCAAGCACTGGGGTGGGGCTGGTGCGCAGGAGGATCACAGGCAGAAAGAACGGGGCCTCGAGTGCCTATTTCCCATCTTGTCCTTGTCCTAAGCACCTTTACTCTGGGAACAAACACCATTTCTTTACCATCTCCACAAATACAATCATCTTCCTTGGCAAGGAGAAAAAGTCACAGGTTTTTGTTGAAGAGTCATTTTGTCTTGTTCTCCTGGGAAGTTATGTTTACTTCCTGAAAAATCTTCTAACCCAGACAGGAGAGAGGCTCTTTTGTGTTTAAAAGCCTGAAATGAAGATGTTCATACTCTAGCATTAATATTCTTACCTTAAACACAGAGATTGTCCTCTTTTCCCTTGCTTTTAAAACCACAAATTTGGACAGTGCCGTCTTCACTCACATCTGTACTGAATCAGTTATTACTGTCCCAGTCTACAGGTCCCTGGGGTTTGGTCTATATCTCTGCATTGTTTGCTGCCAAAAGTGCCTGTTATGGCACAACCCTGTCTTTACTAAAACACAAAAAATTAGCCAGGCATGGTGGCATGTACCTGTAGTCCCAGCTACTCAGGAGGCTGAGGCAGGGGAATCGCATGAACCGGGGAGGTAGAGGTTGCAGTGAGCTGAGATGGCGCCATTGCACTCCAGCCTGTCAACAGAGCAAGACTCCATCTTAAAAAACAAAAACAAAAAAAGTGCCTGTTGTGTAGATAATATATTTTACCCACTCCGAATTCTGTGCTATTTACTACAATTACTAGAGGTCTAGAAAAGTGTTTTTTAAAAGTCACATGGCTTTGAAAAAAAGGTATCAGTAAGAAAGTTGTGATTTATATGGAGAAGAGAGAGAAAGGTCAGGAATGGAGGAGGGAGAGAGAGGAAACAGGGAGAAAAGATACTGCTGATCAATGAATTGAAAGTATTGCAAGCTCAAGAACAGGAGAATAGTGACCTTTCCTGAGGCCAGAACAGAAACAACTGGGACTGTAAACATGAAGGGTTAGGATTAGACTAAAGGAAGCACTGCCTTACTGGGGAGTCAAATGAGGCTACTCTTGAGAAAGACTGGAATCTACTGTTCTTGGAAATTCTATGCAAAGGAACCGTGAAAGTGTAGGGGGAGCCAGGGTAGAGAAGACTGACTACAATAATCCCTTGCCACTCTCCTCCCTGGCTGTTTCCTGCCCTCCCTTAACTGGCAGGACTGTCCAATCCTGCTCTCTGAATCAGATTTGATGACTCAACACTGACCAATTAGGCGTTAACACATCTATCTCTTGGGCTATCTAGCCATCTTTATGGAGAACAGGATCTTAAATCTCTGCTCATCGGGACAGCCAGAGGCTTTGCCTAAATGGTGGAAAGAGCTGTAGACATTTTTCATAATTATAATGACTTTTTACAGGGAGAGCCATAACTCCTGCTCCGTAACTCCAGGGTGAGAGAAGAGCCCATTGCAGATTCTGTGATGCGGGGAATGGAGCCATCTGATGGCTGTCTTCTCCAGGCAGTCTGTGCTTTCCTAATATGAACAACTTCTGGGAGCAAAATTCACAAAGCAGGATGAGACAGTTTCTATTCTAGGAGCCCTTCCACTGAGATGAGACAGGCTGTAGTCTCCGGAGGCATACAGTGAGTGACAAAAGGTCAAGAAATCAGTAAGTAGTACATAACCTGGCTAAGCTCTAAATATCTGTGTGTGGGAAGGGCATTTTAGTTACGGAAGGCTTCCTGGAGGAGGCAAATAAGGAGCTGAAAAGGAGAAGGTCATTCTTAGATAGAGGAAATGACCTTTTATTTTTTCTTTTTAGGGACAGGGTCTCACTCTGCCACTCAGGCTGAAATGCAGTGACGTGATCATAGCTTACTGCAGCCTCGAGCTCCTGGGCTTAAGCAATGGAAATAGCCTTGGGTAGAGGTAGGTGATTTTGAGATGTTGACCACCTTAGGAGCATAGATCTCATTATGGGTCATCTAGAGTCTTGCTATTTTAGTTTTCCAGTTGATTAATTAGCTCATATTCCTGTCACTCTCTCCTAATGATCCCCTACAGTACACCTCCAGCTTTATAAGAACTTCATGACACCCTACAAATCAGGCCTGAGATCTCCTATTTTACTACTACTCTGCTTGGTCCACCACTGTTCAATAACTTTTTAGTCTATTTCCTCTTCCCCTATAATGCTGAACATTGTTCCAAATTGCACTTCAGGCCATGATTTCAATTACTAGATCCTCAAATTACTAGATCCTCAAACTACTAGATTGTCTTTTTCCTCATCCTTCCAGCAATATACTGTTTCTTTATTATACCTAAGCAACTCTCATGGGCCAATAAGTGTGTCAAAATGTGAATGATCAGCAAACTCTGTTCTTTCCCAAGTCAAGTACCTGTGAGCCTTACCTTGTCTGATGCCTTTCTTTGGCTAATGGTATAGCATTAATGGTCTTCAACTTTCTTATGTTAATCTTACTGATGTGTGTTTCAGTCCAGGAGTTCCTGGCAACAGGGCCTGTGTTTGCACTTTTTCCTTCCTTCCACACCTGTCATAGCACACTTTAGACCCTGAATTCATATTTTCCAAGGTGCTAGAGATTAACAATTAGCTAATTTGATCTGTGTAGATAACTTTTGTTTTTCTGAAGCATGTTTGAAGAGTTAAAATATACATATTATTGCTTCTATAACCTCCTCCTTCTTCTTTTTCTTCTTCTTCCTCCTCCTCCTACTTCTCCTCCTCCTCCTCTTCTTCCTCTTCTTCTTCTCTTCTTCTCTTTCTCCTCCTCCTCCTTGTCCTTTATTGAGACAGATCTCATTCTGTCACCCAGACTGGAGCACAGTGGTGTGATCATAGCTCACTGCAGCCTCGACTCCTGGGTTCAAGTGATCCTCCTACCTCAGCCTCCCAAGTAACTGGGACTATAAGTGCACACCAAAATGCCTGGATAATTATTATTATTATTACTTTTGGTACTGAGCCTCACTCTGTTGCCCAGGCTGGAGTGCAATGGTGGGATCTCAGCTCACTGCAACCTCCGCCTCCCAGGTTCAAGCGATTCTCTTGCCTTAGCCTCCCAACTATCTGGGATTACAGGTGCGCACCACCGTGCCTGGCTAATTTTTGTATTTTTAGTGGAGATGGGGTTTTGCTGTGTTGGCCAGGCTGGTCTCGAACTCCTGACCTCAGGTGAGCCGCCTGCCTCGGCCTCCCAAAATGCTGGGATGACATGTGCGAGCCACCGTACCTAGCCTCCTGGCTAATTAAAAAAAAAAAATTATTTTAGTAGAGACAGGGTCTTACTGTATTACCCAGGCTGGTCTCAAACTCCTTGGCTCAAGTGATCTTCCAGCTTTGGCCTCCCAAAGTTCTGGGATTATAGGCATGAGCCACCGCACCCAGCCTGTAATCCTCTGTGGCTAAGTAAACACGATGTTATGAGGATAGGTATATCATAGAAATTGACCTTTGATATTCTTCTAAAAGTCTTTCTTTGTTCAAAACACAGAAAGGATGACTTATTGTGCTTCACTGATTTATTCAACAAGTTGCCTTATTTTTCATTGCTACGATTCTGGACAAAGGATGCAAAAATGAAGAAGATAAGGTCTTTACCTTTTAGGTGCTTTCAGGTTGTTGGGAAGATAAACAAGTAAACCGGAATTTGCAATAGAGCATGAGAAGAGCTGTGACAGAGGAGTGCCTAGGATACTGGGATGAGGCAGTTGACACCTAACTCTGGTGCAGGGAGATGTCATTTATGGGCCCAGCCAGCAGCAGGGGAGAGTGGTTGTAAAAGCATCAGACTAAGGCTAGCCACTAGGAAGAACTTCTCAATTAGATTATGATTTCTCAATCTATGCATTCATGCACAGAACCGTCACACGCTAAGTACCAACTATGTACCAGTCACTATGCTAGCTCCTATTTAGAGCGGTGGACAGAAAAATAAACATTAAAATACAATATGCTAAAGGCTGGGGTAGAAGTTGACACTATCTCAATTAAAGCCAGTTGAAATGTTATGCTGCTCAGAATGTGGAAGAGGAAAAAGCAGGGTAGTTTCAATGGCTTACCCTCTTACTCCTTTCAAGTCTGTGAATAGGTTGGTTCAAATTCCATTGCACAGTTTATTTATCATCTGGAATCCCAGTAGTTGAAGGATCCGGAATATATCAAACTTCCTAGGTCTCTGTCTGGACACCCTTCCTAGTTCAGGAAGCAATTAGTCTGAGAGAGACAGAAGTGAGAGTGTAGGAGCAGAATATATATCCTTTTAAAATAATTTAGTAACAACCCTAGGTAAGTGACCAATAATTTATAGAGTCTATTCTTTTTATAGAGATATTTCCTTGCTGCTCAACCAGCGAGCTTGCCGGGTTTAGAGGATTAATCTTTGACGTAGTAAATATGCTCAAGTTGTAATTCAGTCGCAGGGATAAAGGGAACTTAGACTTGTCTTGTATAAGGGAAAAAGTATTAAATGGATTTGTTGAGGACCCGCCGTGGTAGTTCTTATTGTCTCTTGTACCTCAGCATTGCAGCTTTGGAACTGCAAGGGACCTTATTAATCTTCCCATACAATGTCCTTATTTTACAGATGAGGAGACTGAGATTTATGGTACATGAGGTGGTGGCAGATCCAGGGCTGGAACCCACGTCTCTTGACTCACACTTTTGAGACTGCACTGTGCTGCTGCGCATCACAAACTCTAGCCTCACTTGCAAGGCTCCCCTTAACTGCCTTCCCCTCGGTTTTCTGTCCCTTCCTGTTGTCTATTTTTGGCAAACTGAGCTCTTCCCTGCCCTCCTGTCCGTGCCACACGTCCTCTGCCTCTGAAACCTCCTGTAAGCACTCCCCCTCCTCACGCTGGTTTGCCTTTACTTTTCTCTCCCTTCTGCTCCTTGCTTCCTCTCCAACCCAGTTCCACACTCCCTCTTGCAGGAAGCCTTCCCAAAATAACCCCTTCTTACTTGGAATATTGCTTGACTGTGCATCTTTTCAGCCCCATTGTTGGTTTATACCTGCTGCTTTTTGCTTAATAAGCATTCTGAAGTCATTTTTTTTTTTTTTTTTTTTTTTGAGACAGAGTTTCGCTCTTGTTGCCCAGGCTGGAGTGCAATGGCGCAATCTCGGCTCACCACAACCTCTGCCTCCCAGGTTCAAGCAGTTCTCCTGCCTCAGCCTCCTGAGTAGCCGGGATTACAGGCACATGTACCACCATGCCTAGCTAATTTTGTATTTTTAGTAGAGACGGGGTTTCTCCGTGTTGGTCAGGTTGTTCTAGAATTCCTGACCTCAGGTGATCTGCCTGTCTTGGCCTCCCAAAGTGCTGGGATTACAGGCGTGAGCCACCGCACCCGGCCTCTGAAGTCATTTTTCAGATATTTGTGTTCTGTCAATTTACTTAATGAGGAGCTTCTTAAGGGGAAGGTCCCTCAGAACACACACGGGGAGCTTATACTGCTGCCTGACTAGAGCTAGACCTAGGATAGTCTGAGAAAGTTCAAATGACCTCTGTATTTGGGGAAAGAAATGTGGATTTAGGGGTAGTGGGAATGCTGATCCCATTTAGAGGAAGTTAGCACCTATTTGAAATTCCTTCTTATGGTTATTTCTAGTCCTGGGATTCTGTAACCCTATGAACCAACTTGGATATGCCCTCACCTTATCTTGATGCTATTACCAATTTTGTGACCTGTATTAAATAATAAGACATCCCATAACTAGTAAGTGGCAGATTGGTGTGTCCACTGCAGGTTATAAAATAAAAAACGAGCTTGGTGGAGGGACCTTCCTATGTGTGATGCATTGTTAGGTGGAGCACCTGGCTGCCCAGTGGATAACCTCAGTTGCCGCCTGGAGGCCTCTACCTCGGGGAAGGGAGGCCTTGAGAGCCATTTTGACCCAAGTTCAAATTCTCTAGAACAAACAAGCCGATCTCTTGCTCCAAGCTCCAGTCAAGAGGCTCCAGTGTGTTTATTGACTCTTACATGACCCTGCCCTGGAGAACAAACAAGCAAGTCAACCTGACTCATTCCCTCCACCAACTATACTGTGGTCCATTGCTGGAGTTTGCCAGAAAAATCCCTCAGGCCCTGTGGAAAATTAGAGAGCCAAAGGTTAGGGCTCTCTGGTCATATATGCCTACTCTGTCTTCCCATAGAAGGTTAATCCTCCCTGGGGGTGCAGAAGACTAGCAGTGACTTCCAATTCACTTGGCTTCGGCCCTCTCCATTGCTTGAGGCAAATCAGCTTGCTTCACTGATTCATTCATTTGACAGATATTTATTGAACACTTGCTATATGTGAGGCTTTCCTCTCTTAGGATGGGAGCTTACTGATTTTTGCTATGGAGAATGCTGATGCTTCCATTTTTTTTTTTTTTTTTTGGAGACAGGGCCTTGCTCTGTCAACCAGGCTGGAGTGCAGTGGCGTGATCTCGGCTCACTGTAACCTCCACCTCCTGGGTTCAAGTGATTCTCCTGCCTCAGCTTCCCAAATAGGTGGGACTACAGGTGTGCACCACCATGCCTGGTTAATTTTTGTGTTTTTAGTGGAGACAGGGTTTTGCCATGTTGGCCAAGCTGGTCTTGAACTCCTGACCTTAGGTGATTGCACCCCTTAGCCTCCCAAAGTGCTGGGAATATAGGTGTGAGCCGCTGCACCCGGCCCAGTGCTTCCATCTTTTAACTAAAAGGTTTGAAGTGCCCTTTTCCTGACATCTTGTAAGAATAACAATACCTTTTCTCTCCCTTACCACCACTGGAAGAACTTAGTTCTGAACCCAAACCATCTCCTTTCATTAAGCCTTTGGTGGATCATTTTTATCTCTTGGGATTTCATCACTCCCTGCTCCCCATTTTCCTCCACAGAAGAGGAGGCAGCCTCGTGCTCGTCTATATGTGCTCAGCTTATTCCTTCTCACTGTTTTTAAAAAGAAGGAACCCAACTCAGCCCCTCCTCCTTGTGTTTAAGGGAGTGCTGTTTCCTAAACTGTGTAATCCTCAAAGCACTGAGGTTTCACCTGATGTTAGTAAGGGTTTCTAGAAAAAGCTTGAATCAGGTCATTTTAGGAGACAACGGATGAGACGAAATTAAAATCTTAAGCAGCAGGGCTTCTCAGAACCTTTAACATATTAATATTCATTTCACATCCCAAGAGGGAGACATAATTTGCAATATTTTCCAAATTATTAGACCATGGAAGCCCCTTTTAAAGAAAAACCTCTTATTTGTTCTTGGGACATTAGCATTCCATTAAATTCAATTTGAGAAATGCTGATGTGGTAGCAGGAATATTAAGAGACAGGAACCTGAACTTGCATCCCTCTTCGACACTCAGTTTTGTGACTCTGGAAAAATCACTTCTTCTCTATGGACCTCCATTTCTTTACCTGGAAAATGAGGAGGCTGAATTAAATTATCCTTCAGTCCTCTTCTAGTTCTGTACAAAGGCATCCACAGGAAGGCCCAATCTCCCAAGAACCAGAAACAAAATCTGAGGTGGATATCTTGACATACCAATGAAGGATATACAAATAATACAATAAAACATTAAACCAATCTGTGACTAAAGAGAGTTGGAGTAAATGCATTTTACAAGAAAGGAAAGATATTTGTGGGAAGAAAACATAGTTGTTTCATATGCAGCTGAATGTCTTAAGGGAAAGATCTGAGAAGGCTGCTTGGAAGAGGAGCATTGGTATCAAGAGAAGAAAGAGAGGATACTCTCTGCTGACAGGAGTGGGTGTGGAGAGGTGGGGTATCCCTGGTTTATGGGGCAAACTATTTGGTTGATAATTCAAAGAGAGTTGAAGAAAGTTCATGTGGGAATTATGATGGAATGACCCAGATCCTGGGAGTCAATAATGGTAAAGGAGCTTGACCTGGAGCACCTGGGAAGGTGGGTCAGTGCATATTTCATTCCCAGTCATTTGTGGTGAGGTCAAGGCTCCAGGGTGCTTGGACAAGACATGTGCATATGTGGATGGTCTTGGAGACAGACAGGTTCCCTAGTGGGTGGCCCAAACCTCTTGCCTCTTCTTGCATTGGGTGTGATGGGCTAGAGCTCTAGATTAAATCCATGCCTGTGAGCACTGTCACTAAGAGAAGATAAGAACTATGAGCAGAGACGCTTATCTTTATAGCTGTTCTGCTTTGATTTATATTATGTGCGTGTGTGTGTGTGTGTGTGTTAGGTCTATATACACCTATGTGTATGAATGTGTTTTTATGTAAGTGTGTGCTTGGACATGTATGTGGAAATGTGACCATGTTTTATATGTATATATGGGTCTGCAAAGTGCTTATATGTCTACCTACGCTGTGCCTATTGTAAAAAAAAAAGTGAGGTTTAATTTTATGTATGTGTGTAAAATGGTGTGTATACTACATCTGCCTATGGATAGTGGTCTAGTTTATATATGTGAGGCATGTATTAATATTATATTCACATTTGTATTTATGTGTAAATGTTTATATATATTTATATGTCTGTATCTTAGGTTGTATCTTTTTGAACTACTTATTTTTATATTTCTTTGTATTTAGGGGTGGGATTATTTCCTGAATTAAAAAAGTGTTTATTGAGAGCCTACTATGTGTGGGGCATATTCCTATGTATGTATATGGGGTGTACCTAAGTCTATAAATATGCTTGGGAGGTACACATGCCCTCATGTATATGCCATCAAGTTCATGAAATGCTTAAGTGTATACTGATATTCTCACCTATCTAATTTTTTTTTTTTTTTTTTTTTTGAGATGGAGTCTTGTACTGTCGCCTGGACTGGAGTACAATGGCACAATCTTGGCTCACTGCAACCTCCGCCTCCCGGGTTCAAGAGATTCTCCTGTCTCAGCCTCCCGAGTAGCTGGGATTATAGGCGCCTGCCACCACACCCGGCTAAGTTTTTGTATTTTCAATAGAGACGGGGCTTCACTATGTTGGCCACGCTGGTCTTAAACTCCTGACCTCGTGATCCGCCCGCCTTGGCCTCCCAAAGTGCTGGGACTATAGGCGTGAGCAACCGCACCTGGCCACCTATCTAATTTTTAAATCCTCCATTAAATGTCATCACTGTAATCTCTTCCTAATTATTTTTTGGAAGAAGCAAGAGATAACTAAAAAGATTGAGTATGAGCATGTGTGTGCATCTAATGCAGGTACGTCTGTGTGATGTAAGATTGTGCCCTCTATTTTTTATTTACTTTTCATTTTCGATCTCCTTCTAGATCTTTGTGCCATCTCACTCTGAGCACTTCTTGCTCCCATACAGCTTGGAAAAATACCTAAGACACTCCTTCACCACTATCAATGAATATCTTGTTTTCTCTTCCTGGTCTGTCCAACCCAGGAAGAAAGGATGAGAGACAGTTAACAACTGGTATTAAGCTCTAACTGTCTAAGAAAATGTTTCTTTTTGCCTCTCTCTGGCCCTATCTTGTCTATTCTTCCACCAGTTCTCCTAATCCCTCGAAAGAGAGACACAGCTTTTCTTTTCCCCAGAGAAAGCAGAGGGAGAGGAAGAGAGATTTTACTCCAAGGGAATCTGCTCTCATTTTATGGGGTTTGTCAATAATGTTCCTTCATCAAGATAGCATCTCAGAATGAAAGAGGCCTCTGCTCTTCATGAAAAGAGTTGTTTTTTCTTAAGGGGGGAGTGTAGGGGGCATTAAATAAACCTGTTTGTTAAAAAAGTACCTTTGCAGCAAGGAAATGTGTTATTATTGTAATTGTCTAATGCTAATTATACTTATTACTATAATAACCATTTTGTTGTAACAAATGATGTAATCCTCTTCATTTCTGTCACCGCCAGAGGCAGAGGTGAGTGGAGTGTCTTTAGCAAGAGCGGGGACTGGAGGGTGTTCTTGGCGGGGAGGTGCAGTCAGGCCTAGTGAAGGTGGGGAGCTTGTGCTGGTGGCTGGCTTTGCTGCTGAGGAGGTGAGCGGTGCAGGGCAGAAGATACCTGGACTGTTTCACTCCTCAGCCCTGCTTCTCTCTGGAACTCCATTCTAGGGCCTTTCCTGAAAGCATTTAATCATTCAGTCAGACCTCCATTTATTAACTCAACAAACACTCATTTGGTACCTGCTGTGTTCCATATGTTAGAGTCAGCCCTGGTGATCTAGAGTAAATCAGATAGGACGTTTACCGCTGAGATGTTCACAGTCTAGTGGTGGCAAGCATTTGTAAGCATGCAAACATGATTTTCAGTGCACTAGAATAAGGGTGGTATAGAGTATTTAGAGTGCTATGACTATATGCGTAGAAGAGGCAACTTATTCTGGGTACAGAAGCCTGAAAAGCTGGACCTTTTGGAGGAACACTAGGAGCTTGCAGCACAGAGAAGGGAGTTAGCATGTCCAGGGAGAAGGAACTATATTACTAAGGGTATGGAGGCATGATAAAGACTGTTTGTTTTTGTTAATATTAATAATAATTTAAAAATAATAAAAATAGCTCATATTCATATCATACACTGTTCTAGGAACTTGCATGTGTTGATTCGCTTAATCTTCACAACAATGCTATGTAGTCACTCTGTAGTGAAAATTAAGTGATCAATAGATGCAAAGTGCTTAGAACAGTGCCTAACATGAATAAGCTATTTTTATTATTGTTTTGTTATTACCACTTAACATATGCAAAAACAGAGACTTAGGTTGAGTAACTTGCCCTGTTTCACATATACAGTAAGCAACAAGCTTGGGTTTGAATCCCAGTTCTGAATAGAGCTCCAGTTTTCAGCCACTCTTGTAGTTAGGATATGGAGTGCATGCTAGGGAGGGGTGGTAATTTATAATAAGACTGCCAAATAGTTTGGGACTAGAGTGTAAAAGACCTTGTATACCGTTACAAGTTTTTAAACAGAGGAGTAACAAGATAAGACCTACATTTTAGAAAGGCAATTCCCAAAAACTAGGACTGTGTGGACAACTGGCCTACTGGATCTTCCCATCTCAAAGTGAAGCTGAAGGTTCAGCTTCTAAGATAGACAGCTCTTAGTCATACCACATTCAGCTCCATGGTTGATCCAGCCAACTGAGCTGCAGAGCTGCTCTAGCTGGCTGCCTATGAGATGTGGAAGGAAAGAGAATTGGAGCAACTCTCGGGTTAATAAACTCTGTGGAGAGGGCCAAACCACATTTCCAAGGCCCCATGATCAGTGTGTCTAAATGAAGCACAACAACATCTTGCTGATAGGCCTGACTTCCTTTAGTGTTAATGGACATCACAGATCTTCTCTAACTTCTGGGCTGCGGCCTTGTCTTTCTTGTTTACCACAATATCTCTAGTACCAGCAGAGGGGCTGCCAATGGCACATGTTAATAAATCTATGATATGAACGACCAGTCATTTGTCCTGGAGCTCTGAGTACCCCAAGCTTGGCTGAATGCTCCCACAATTAAGTCTTTCATTATTAATTAAACAAGTAGGCCAGGCACGGTGGCCCACACCTGTAATCCCAGCACTTTGGGAGGCCGAGGTGGGTGAATCACGAGGTCAAGAGATTGAGACCATCCTGGCCAACATGGTGAAACCCCATCTCTACTAAAAATACAAAAATTAGTTGGGTGTGGTGGCATGTGCCTGTAGTCCCAGCAATTTGGGAGACTGAGGCAGGAGAATCGCTTGAACCTGGGAGGCAGAGGTTGCAGTGAGCTGAGATCGCGCCACTGCACTCCAGCTTAGTGATAGAGCAAGACTCTTGTCTCAAAAAAAAAAAAAAATAATAATTCCTCCTGTTATTAGTGCTCTTCTCTCCACTCCACCATACACACAAACATATATTCCCCTACTTCTCCCCACTTATCACTTTGAGGTCTGTCTTTTCACCATAGAGGAGGGCATCAAAGATAATAGTAATAATGGCTAGTAGTCACTGAATGCCTACCAGTGCCAGGCATTGTTCTAAGCCTTTCATATGTTAACTAAGGTGTTACAACAATTGGATGAGGAGATACTATTCTCATTCCCACTTTATCGATCAGGAAACTGAGCTATGAAGAAGTCAAATAACTTGCTCAAGGTCACACAGCTGTTAAGTAGTAAACCCTTATCCTCTTCATTAGTGCATTGAAACATTGAAATAAGCATGCAAATCAGCTGAAGCCTTGTTAAAGTGCACATTCTGATTCAGTGACTCTATGGTGGGGTCTGAAATTCTGCATGTTTGGTAAGCCTCCAAGTGATGCCAGTGCTGTCCATCCATGAGTACATCTTGTGCAGTGAAGCTCCGTAGTGTGTTTGCAACCTCTCTATACCAACCATTTTCTGACTCCTGATGTCATGAGCTATCAGAGTTATTTCCTGACTTGTTTAAAAGAAGAAACTGGCACCTATTATGACATTTGTTTAAAAGAAGAAACTGACACCTATGGTCAGTTTCTTCCTGGGAGACAAAAGGGAGTTCCAACTGGCCAGTTATTTTGAATGTCTTTGGTGAAAAAAACTGATCCTAAGCAAAGGGAGATCGGCTCTAGACTTAATGGCTTTGAGCCCAGCTCATACTGCAGGCCCTGATCATGTCTACTGGTTGATGGCCCCTGGAGGAGTTTCCTCTACTTTTATTCCATTAAGACCACTAATTGAATTAGCCCTGGGTATTTAGGGTGAAGGTGTCCCCGCTTCAAGGCTTCCACGGTAGACCATTGATTAGCCGTGCCTCTGGAATTCCCAAGCTCAATGTCTGGAATTCTTTGCTCCTTCCAAATGCAGAGTTAGTAAGAGAAGGTAGGAAGACATATGAGGGCAAAGTTCCATGAAAAGAGTAGATCGATACATTTACTAACAAGTACATTTGAGGCCCTGATATTAAAATGAAATTATTTTATCTTAACCCCCAGGTCTCAGGTAAGCTGCAGGAATAATGGAGTCAACTCTCATTCAATGTCTTTTCCTAATCAAGACTGCCTTCTCCTGTATTCCCCAGCAAGATGTACTTATGAGACATAATTTCTAAGACAATTCTGAAGGCAGACACACATTTTTGGAACATTAAAAAAAAGGTTACATTAAAAAGTCCCAAATAAATAATTTTCACTTTTTAAAAACTGACTTGGCAAAAACTGTGTCACAGCCCTCCCACGTTAGCCCAGAACACTGGGAGTTGACCACAGCCATTCTGATGGGAAGCTGCATCTCTAAGGTCCTTTCTCACTTTAAGATTCTCTGATTCCATTCCAATCAGGTCTAGGGCTGTGGTACTCAAGTGAAGCTGCTAAGACCCCTGGGGGCAGTCATAGCTCCCAGACAGCTTGGGTTTTCTCTTGGAAAAACTTTAGGCAGTTCAACTCTTAGAGAGAAGGAACTCCCAGTGGGGGAAGCACAGAGCTGGTGTTGTGGGGTTTCTCTCCTCCTTTCCATTTCTTCTTGTCCCACGGCTATCCTTACAGTCAAGAGCAGCGTCATTACCTGCCCAGCTAGCACTAGCCACCTGAGTGAGTGTTTCATCTTCAGACTCTTCCTCATTTCTCCTGTTGAAGTTAAAAGCAAAACAAAACAACTAGGTTTTCAATTTTAAAGTACCTATTATGAATAACACATTGGGCTGGTTGCTGTGGAATATACAAAAATAAATAAGATGTAACATTTTTTAAGACAGGGAAAATGGCGTGTGTAGATGAAGGGAAGGGCCCAGGTAATGTGTCTACAAGCCAAGGAACACCAAAGATTGCCAGCAGAGCACCAGAAGCTAGGGGAGAAGCGTGAGGCGGGTTTTCCCTCACAGGCCTCAGAAGGAATCAACCCTCCTGACACTGTGATCTTGGACTTCCAGCCTCCAGAATGGAGAGACAATAAATTTCTGTTGCTTAAGCTACTTAATTTGTGATACTTTGTTATAGCAGTTCTAGCAGATTAGTAAAGATGCTAACTGTATAAAGGCAAAAAGAAAAAAAAAGAGTAGCCTAGTAGAGTAAAAGGTTATGAACTGGAATATGTTCTATGAGATAGGTACAGATAAAGTCCTATGGGGATTCAAAGAAGCAAGAACAAGTAAAATAATGTATATGAAAGAAAAATTTTATAGCTGTAAATACTCTGTGAATATAAATTTTTAACTTCCTCAAGCAAGGAAAAGAGAATGAGATTGGGAATCAGGAGGCCTGACCCTAGACCAGGGGTTGGCAAACTAAAGCCCGAGCTTGTTTTTATACAACCTTCAAGCTAAGAATAGTTGTAACATTTTTAAAAGTGTTGTATTAAACAATAACAGCAACAAGAAAGAGAACTGTGCAACGGAGACTGAATGTTGCTTGCAAAGCCTAAAATACTTACTGTCTGGTCCTTTATAGAGAAAGTCTGCCAACCTCCTGATCTAGACAAGATTTTGCCATAACTGTGTGACTATTGACAAATCTGGCTAAGGAATTGGGCCTTATCCAGTAAGTAATGGTGTTCATCAAGTGGATAAGATGGCTAGGTCTGTTGCTAGTAGAAGGATGAATTGGAATGGGAATCAGGCATAGAAATGTCTAGGAGGCAATTTAAAATTCTAGTCTAGAAAGCCAGGAGAGATGTCAATTTGGGAATCATTAGCACATATTCAGGGCTTGAAAAGAGAATGGATGAAAGCACCCAAGGACAAGACCAAAAATGGGAACTTGGGCATGCCCACTTTAAGGGAAGGAGAATAGAGCAAGAGAAGAGTGAAAGAGACTGAGAAAAAGTGATCTGGGAAGTAGGAGAACAAGAGACGAACAGCATCGCAGACAGAGTAGGTTGTCAACAATGTTAAATGCCAAAGAGAGGGAAAGTGGAATGAAGAATGAAAAGAAGCCTTGGATATGTCACTGGTGACCTTGTGACAACAGTTTCAGGAGAGTGGTAGAATTGGGAGTAGGGGCAGGATAGTGCCTTTCAGGATGTTGGTAGTCAAGGGAAGGATGGAGACCAGCTCATAGGCTGAGT
Organism: Piliocolobus tephrosceles; assembly: GCF_002776525.5. Classification (NCBI taxonomy): domain Eukaryota; kingdom Metazoa; phylum Chordata; class Mammalia; order Primates; family Cercopithecidae; genus Piliocolobus; species Piliocolobus tephrosceles. The sequence continues at coordinate 51,007,158 of NC_045443.1, forward strand.
GGAAGCAGAGTCAACCGAGGCAGAAAGCATCCATTTTGCCTACCATGCAAGGTACTTGAGTCTCCAATTAAATAATGCATGTGAAAGTGCTTTGCAAACTATAAAGTACTATGCTAATAAAAGGCATGATGTTGTTGTAAACTGAAGTAATTCTAAATTCTACGGTCATATGAAACCATGATTGTTCTCTTCCCTAAGTTTACAACTTAGAATCAAAGCATTTCTATTGCCCATCAGGTCTAAACTGTCCATTCTGGAAGACCTTTCTAGCAGCTGACTATGGCCAACCTCATCTTCCTATGCTTTTTTCTTTTCTTTTCTTTTCTTTTTTTTTTGAGACAGAGTCTCTCTCTGTTGCCCAGGCTGGAGTGCAGAGGTGCAATCTCACTGCACCTCCGCCTCCCGAGTTTAAGTGATTCTCCTGCCTCAGCCTCCTGAGTAACTGGGATTACAGGCATGTGCCACTGTGCCCAGCCCATCTTCCTATTTTTTGACTTCCCACTCTGGAACTGTCTGCACCAACCAGGTAAACATACTTTTCATCCTCCCCACAAGCCTTGTTTTCCTATTCTTTTGAGCTTTTACCCAGGCCATTTGCCTTGCTTTTAAAGCTTAAGAGTTGCTTGCTTTAAATGCTGACAGATTTAGGAAATAAGAATACACGGTGCCAGTTAAATTTGAATTTCAGATAAACAAGTAATTTTTAGTGTATGTCCCATGAAATATTTGGGCATGGGTATCCTGTATTTTATTTGGCAAAAGACACTTCCCCTCCTCTCTTAGTTTATCCATGTGTGTCTCTTTCTTTAGAACTCAGCTTAAAGCTCATCTCTGCTCCTTGACATGATAATTTAATAAAATAATATAGCTTTTTATCAACAAAAAGACCTAGAGTCAAACCCTGGCCCTCTACTTGCATGTGTGCGGTCTTCGTTCAATCTTTTTGTTTCTCTGAATCTGTAAATTACCTTTCAAGGCTCCTATTAGGATTGAATTAAACAACAGTTGGTTTATTTGCTTAAGACTTACATTGTTTTTAGTTTTGTTTTTGTTTTTGAGACAGGGTCTGACTCTGTTGCCCAGGCTGGAGTGCAGTGGTGTGATCTCCACTCACTGCAGCCTTGACCTGAGGATCAAGCGATCCTCTCACCTCAGCCTCCTGAGGAGCTGAGAACACATGTGTGTGCCACCACATCCAGCTAATTTGAAAACTTTTTGTAGAGACAGGGTCTCTCTATGTTGCCTAGGCTGATCTCAAATTCCTAGGCTCAAGTGATCCCAAAGTTCTGGGATTCCAGGCATGAGCCTCCAAACCCAGCCCAAGGCTTACATATTTATCTAAGCCTACAGATAATTTATTTGCTCTGTGTACCCTCTCTGCTTAGACACTCAGTTTGTACTTCTTCATTTGTATTGCTGCTTAGAGTCCTGAGGAGTGGGTTTTGCCTTTCCCATCAACCAGGATGCGAGCTATTTGGGTCATTCCTTCTAGCATCTAAGGCTGGCATCTACCCACAGGGAGCCTCAGGATAGGGATGGACTGATGGGCTCCCGTTCCCTTCTATCACAATCACTGGAGGGTTATATTCTCTAGGGACCTCAAAAGCAGGTCTTCCATCCCACTTGCTCTCAGCACTGCTGTGCTAGCTTTGCATGGGTTTTCTGAGTGGGTTGATGGTGAAAAAAGGTGTGGTAAGTCCTTTGGGGTGAGGGGTGGGGAATGGAGGGAAGCCGGAGTAATCATCATTACTAATGTTCTTCTCTGTGACTCAGATTAATTATAAATATTGAAATTCATAAGAGAGAATTATAGTGATGGAATACAGGTAGGAAGGTGAAGGCCTCTAGTGTATTTTCTTTTGAACTCCCGAACGCCCAGCCAGAGGACGTAACTTTATTTGCCCAGTTGGGCTTCTGTGTCTGCCCCAGATACTCCTAAGTGGCAGGAGCGGGGTAGAATCTGATGCTCCTGTTTCCTCTTGCCTGAAGCTGACTTGGAACCATCCTTAGTGTAATACCAATTCGCTTCCTCTCCCCTAGCTGCTGGGGATATGGGTAAGCAGCCAGGTTATCTACATCTCCCAGCTCTGATTTTTATCTCAAGCCCAGGAAAAAAACCAAAAAAAACAAAAAAACACAAAAAACAACCCTACACCTGACCAAACTCAGTAATAGAAAGTGGTTTTCTTTTTCCCCTTTCCCTTCCCTGGTCCCCTGGAGCTTATTTCACTGGAAGGGAACGCAGGTTGATGTATTTTTAAATGGCTTTGATTTTATCACCCTGCTTAATGATTTGGCACATTATTTATTAGATGGGGAGCTTCCCAGAGGGGCCTGGCCCATTAACGTATAAATAATGTGGCAAATAGTTCAATAGAGCCATAAAAAAAGTGATTTAGAAATAAATTGACCTCTGTTTGTTACATGTAAACGAAGGCCCAGGGTCATAATGTATTTCATGCCCTTAAGGTGGGATGGTGGGATTGGGGTGGAGAGGGATGAGCGGGGGCTAGTGCAGACACTGGGGGGATTTTTCTTCACGGTCCTTTTTTCTCTACTGTGGTTGAGGGTGTGGCAGGTGTGATTTGGGCTGCATGGGGTGTGTGTGCAGCTGGGTGAATAGTACTTATGGTCTGGGGCAGCCATGTGGTTGGTAAAAATGGAGCAGGGCTTGAGTTGGGAGTTTTCTCCTGGATGCAAATCCTGGTTTGTGATTTTGTCATTTTTGAGAAGTTAACATTTAACCCAGGTATATGGAAAGAGATGTGGATGGTTTGGATGGCTCCTCGTGTCTGAGGAGAAGCAGGAGCTGTCTTGGTACATTCAGGTCACTGTAATGAGCTCCTTTGATGGGAATGCTGTCCAGTTCATCTCCTTCTAGCACAGTGTGTAGCACATAGTGGGGCATCAATAAATGCCTGTTAGAAATAAGAAACACACATCCACATGCATACCATGATTGGCGGAGGGAAGAAATGGTGCAGATACTTCCTGAACTAGTGTTGGATGAGTGATGGGTATAATAGATAACATTTACTGAGATCTTAGTATGTAGCAGGCATTTCGTTATGCACTTTACATAGATAACTTAATTAAATGCTTTATATGTTTAGATTGTGAAATATGACACATATTCATAAGAGTGCATAAAGAATATATATGCATTTTAATGAATAATGTGGCAAATAGAAACAATCATGTAATCGCCATTCAGATTAAATTTTTTTTTTTTTTGGCCAGCACCTTAGAAGCCCCCTGTATGTCTCTTTCTGATCACAGTCCTTTCTCCTTCCCAGAAGTAACTATTCTGTATTTTGTGATAGTAATTCTCTGGCTTTTCATCATGATTTTATTACCTCGAACAATGTAGTTTGGCTATTTTTGAATTTTATATGAATGAACTTACACTGTGTATATTCTTTTGTGCCTTGCACTTCTTACTCCATGTTTTATTTGTGATGTTCGTCCATGTTGTTGCATGTAGTTGCGATTTATTTTCATTGCTATATGTATTTTATTGTATGAATATGTCATAATGTATCCTTTCTACTGGTGATGGACATCTGTATCCTTTCCAGTTTTTATCAGTTGAAAACAACACTGCTCTGAACATTATTGAATACATATCTTAGTGCACATGTGCCCACATTTTGTAGGGTATATACCTGTTAATGGAATTTCCAGGTTATGGGGTATGTGAACATTCATGTTTACTCGGTAAGACCAAATTGTTTTCCAAAGTAGTTCTACTGCTTCTCACTCTGACCACAGTATCTGAACATTTCTGTTGTTCTACCATTTTTGCCAACTCTTGGTAGTATCAGAGTTTTTCAATTTAATTTTTACAGTATCATATGATGTTTGAATTATTATTACGCCTATTTTTTAGGTGATTAAACCAAGGCCCAGGGTGTTTAAATTTAAGCAACTTGCTGGAAGTTATATAACTGGTAAATGGCAGAGCCAGTATTTGAACTTCAGCCTGACTTCATAAGCCCAGTTTTAATCTTGATATTTACACTTTGCCTTGATAATGAATACTTGATAGATTTTAGATAAATTGTATAACAAAATTTAAAGTGCATTTAACTTTGTTAAATAATTTGTTAAAAATTGTGTTAAATATTTGATAGACTGTCCTTCTTTATGCTTACTACCAGTTCGTGCAGTGGGGGAGGTGGCTTGATTCATGCTGGCAGTGGGGGGAAACCGTTTCAGGAAGAAATATTTGTGGGAAGGTATCTAACATGCAGTTGATTGTAAGATTTCCAAAAAGAGCTTCTGAAATGATCCAGAACCCCCTCTCCATAGGCAGGTGAAAGGTCTGTAAGCAACTCCAGAGGAAGAGACTCCCCTCAGGAGCTAGAAAGTCCTTTATTCAGGCTACCTTAATTCCTGCTGCTGTTTTAACTCATTCCCTCCAGTTCATTCTTCCAAAGACAACCCTTAATGTATGATCAAAGGCCCCCTTTCTGGTTTCAGGGTACCTTGTTGGCTGGGCAGAGTTTCCAATAGAGTCAGGGCTTTAGAGTGTCTTTCATCCCAAGAGCTCAAAGCCTCCCACGGACATTAACCCATTAATCACCAAGCTGCTCTTGAAGTTGAGAACTAATCAGTGGGAACCTCCCCCGCTTCCCAGGTAGAGAAACTGAGTCTATGACTTGTCCAGAACTGCCCAAGGAGTCAGGGTGGAGCCAGGCAAGGAACCTAGGTGTCCAGGGAGATTACCTCCTCTGTTGCCAATGATTCAGGGCTCCAATTTTCTGCACATTCAGCAGAAAAAAAAAACCTCACTGGAGAATGGTGAAAGTTGAGGCTGGTGGTAAAGGAGATCAGGTTTCTTCTAGGATTGCTGGGGAAAATGGCCTTGCCCAAGGAGATCTGTGTTCCTCAAGACCAGGGCTAGGATCATTCATTTTCGTATCTTTGGTTCCTAGATCTGTGTTTGGTAGAAGGCCCTTAAGAACTGTTTGCTGAATTAATGTGTGAATGAATGAATGAATCCATGAACAAATGGCAGGCTGGCTAAATTTGTCTTATGGATCTGGGACTCTTCCGTAGTCCCAACTTTTCCTTCTCACACTAACATCTTTGGGAAGGGGAATGGGGATGAGAGATTGAACTGCTGGTTGAACTTCTCTGGATGGGATGTGAGCCTGGGTGGAGGAGTGAGAAGAGATGCCATGGGTGGATGGGCCGGGGATGGAAGAGGGTGAAGTCTTAGGACTTCCTGAGACTCACCCTCAGTTTGCCTGTGAAGATCTGCAAATAAAACTAAAATGTAAGCTTGTCTCAGGAATTCTGTGAATTCCTATTTCTCACTTGCTGGAGTATTCATCTGGGACAGGCAACTTCACCAGTTGTAGCCTTCATCCATTCCACTGCAAGCAGCAGAGCTCTGGGTCATGTGGCCAGAAAAGAATAGGAACTTTATTTTCTCGTGTCCATCATCTTGGTGACATTCTTCATGTGCCCCTGTTTTGGGGGATCACTTACCATATATCACTTTAAAATGCTCTCAGTGTGTGCAGAGATCACAAAACCAGAGTTGTTTTTAGAGCTACAGAAAATCCCTAAGGTCATGGTTTACAAATTCCTGCGTTTGAGTAGAAGACACCTAACTCAGTTATGAGATGAGTTGGGGGAGAATTACCTTGTTTAGAATGTTTGTGTATAGGAGACTGAGGTGTGTATATCCCCACATAGGACTATAAATGCACATCGGTTTAACTGTTATATGTAAGAATCTATGAGGGAATGAACCAGGATTCACTTCTATGGGGAGTGGCTGTGGGGAGGTCCACATTTGTGAGGGTCCCCTTGCTTCCTTTGGGCCTGGTGGAGCTTTTCTCCATCTTCAGACCCTCCTTCTCCCTACTCCTCATTTGTTGCTGGGACCAGCCTGGCCAATAAGGTGCAACCCTGTCTCTACTGCTGGGGAAGCTCCTAAGGAATCTTGAGGCCGAGGATACTCACTCCCAGCTTTTCTCCTGGCTTGTCTTCATTTCTGCCACCCATCTGATCCCATCCTCATCCCTAGGCGGGCTCCCTGCCGCCTGCGTTTATCTCCCTGTTTTATGATGCCATTTAATTAGCTCGCACATGGTGGTTTTATGGGACAAACACGGCCTTGTTTGCCTTATAACTGGATTTCATGGCTCTGTGGAGACAGGTCAGGAAATCTCAGCCTAGCAGTGTTTGAAGTTTGGGAATGATGGATCTTTAGGAACCTAGGCACTTTGGGGATGGCCTTAAAGCTCTATCTTCCACAAACTGGAAAAGAGTCACCTCTCACTTCTCTAGCTCTCAATCCCACAGTCTGGGAAAGTGGGAAAGTTTTGCCAAACATTAGGGGCCAGGGATACCTGTCTTGAATCTCTTTTGCTCATGTGACTCTCATACGTACTACTTTTAGCCCCTAGGTAGAGTGGCTGTTATTATAGGATGGTTATAAGCTTCCTAAACATCAACTCTAGGAGAATAAAATACTGATATTGTAGGGCATACATTAAAATAGGGCTTGTGAGAAAAACAGAGAGAATTTCATTCCGTTCACAGAGGGATTTGTGAGTCAAGAGAGACAATTGGGGTGTTGAACCAAACAGGATTCAGCTAGATGCTAACTAGGGAAATGGGGGTTACTATGTATTATTTAGGACTACTTGGTTTATATTAGGAATACAATGTATTTTGGAGTTTTGTTTGTTTGTTTTTTGGTTTTGTTTGTTGTTTCATTAGTTGGTTAGGTCAGGAAATTCTGGGAAAATGTAAGAATGAATTATTGGGTGAGGCATGGTGGCTCATGCTCATAATCCCAGCACTTTGGGAGGCCAAGGCAGAAGAACTGCTTGAGGCTGGGAGTTTGAGACTAGCTGGGCAACATAGCAAGACCTCATCTCTACCAAAAAAATAAAAGGTTAGCCAAGTGTGATGGTACATGCCTGTGGTCCCAGCTACGTGGGAGGCTGAGGCAGGAGGATCGCTTGCACTCAGGAGTTTGAGGTTACAGTTAAACTATGATCACACCACTGTGCTCCAACCTGAGCAATAGAGCGAGACCTTGTCTCAATAATAATAATAATAATAATAATAATAATAATGATAATAATAATAATAATAAATTATCCAGAAGCATCCTGGACAGATGAGTTCCATCTGGTTTTCTAACATCTCTAGTGAATGAGACTCTGCCCCAGCTGCCATGTGTGGCAACCTTTTGCCATGGCAGCTTTCCTTCTCCCCTTGCCCCCAAGGTAACTAGTATACCTACACGGGCACACATTAGAAATGTCTGCAAGCAGTTCCTTGATAAATACATGATATTTTCTCAGCTTTAGACAACACATTTCTTTGGCTTCGTACTGTGAGTAACCAAGCCTGTGAAATCAGCACTGAGCCAACAGATGGGCTAAAGAAGCCATGAGAAATCTCTGCTTCTTCTGCTCTCCCCAACCCTCCTTCAGAGTTGAGATCCTAAACCTTAGGCCCTGGCTCCTGTCTTCTATCCGTTCTTCTCCCCCTGCTCACTCTTACTTCCCATCTTTCGCATCTTCTTCCTTGGGCTGTCCCTCTGTTCCACATATTTTTTGGGGTCCTGAAACTCATCACTCTGATTTCTCTAAAACCTTAGTAGAAAGATATGGATGCAAAGTGGCCTGGAAAGGGGTGAGCAGTACTTCTAGGAAAAGGGACATTGTTGAGGCAAATGTAAGTCTGGAATTGGGAAAAATGTTAGAGATAGTAGAAATCAGGGGAGGAGCACCCTAAATTATAACTAGAACTAATAAAAACATAGTAACCCAAATCTCAGACACACGGTCTTATTTCAATGAATTAATATATTAAACATAAAAAATGGGACCTTTAGACTGGGTGCAGGGACTCACGCCTGTAATCCCAGCACTTTGGGAGGCTGAGACGGGTGGATCGCCTGAGGTTAGGAGTTCGAGATCAGCCTGGCTAACATGGTGAAACCCTGTCTCTACCAAAAATACAAAAAAGACTAGCCAGGTGTGGTGGCACACACCTATAATTCCAGCTACTCGGGAAGCTGAGGCAGGAGAATCATTTGAATCCGGGAGGCGGAGGTTGCAGTGAGCCAAGATCACACCACTGCACTCCAGCCTGGGTGACAGAGCGAGACTCTGTCTCAAGAGGAAAAAAAAAAAAAAGATATTTAAAACATCATTCTTCCCACCTTCTGAAATAGTCTAGATCTAGTTCTATCTGGGGACAGAAGGTTAGACTGAACCTCTCAAAGAAGAGGACTCAATCTCTCTGGGGCCCCTGTCTCTAGAACCTACCTGGTCAGGATGTCCTCGGAAAATTTAGCCTAAATCTCTCCTGCTGCTCTTTGCAACATCTTTCAAGACCGGTGATGCATACAATTCATCTTGAATGTCCCCTCCTCCCTGGGAGCTTGTGACAGCACATCTCACCTGAGAAACCATTAGACTCCGAAAGTGTTGGGACTGGCCCTGGCACGCCTTTGCCCTTCCGTGCTGTCCTCTCTCCGGATGACTTCAGAGGAGGTGAGGGTGGTGTTCGATGGATGCTGCAGCCTCCCCCTCCTCTTTCACTGAATTGCCAATATATTTTCTCTGACAGTTTGCACAGATAGTTAAGATACCGTGTAATTACTGTTGCGTTTGAAAGCCAAACATGATTTATTTCTGACAAGCTCAGTCATCTTTGGGATGACTTGGTGTTTGTGTGTGTGTGTCTGTGTACGTGTGTGTATATTGGTTATGTCTTTTTGTAGCAGGAAAGTAGGTATTAGCCCCTATGTCTTTCTCTCACTCAGTTACCTTCCTTTACTGAATCAAGAATCAGTGGAGTATACAGAGCGCTGGAGGGGGAGTCCCTACCCTCAGGAGACTCCTGGTGTGATGGAGATGATGTGACACACAGCAGACGCAGACATGAAGACAAAGGCAGAGATCTGGGCAGTGATAGGGAATGGAGAGGGACTACTGAACGGAATGCGGCGGCTTGTCCACAGAAGCCATCCTTCAGGAAGTTTGTCAGGGAGTGTTTGCTAGAGAAGGTTTAGGGCCAAGGAGGGTGTCTTTGATGAGAGAAAATAGTGAGCTTTAAGGTAGAAAGAGGGAAATTTGCATGGAAGGAAGCCATTTTTCCTAGCTGAGGCAGAACGTCTGAATGATGGAGTCAAAGGAAAGTGGAAGCATGGGAAGAGGAGTGTCCCAGTGGGAAGAGGGGTCAAAGTGTTTGTTGGTGGTGTTTTGTCAAACAGCTGCTGCGAGGCGTTTAGGTAGTGCCTTTGAAATGCCAGGTCCACAGAGAGAAGGCTCCCACCTGTTGCAAGGGATGGGGCGTGACCAGGGCAAGGAAGAGATGAGGGCAGCTAGGAGGGAAGAGGATACAAAGACTGGAGAAGGCACTGCAGGGCCTTTCTGACTCCTGCTTCTGAGCTTGTGAAGAGGAAAGAGCAGTTGGTTCTTTTCCAGTTCCCTTCTAATTCCAGTAGGAGAGTTTAGGGTTGGATGAAAGAAAGGATTATAGAATTGCCCAAAGCAAATGCACCATTACGCTGTCTTCTGTGCCTTAAAATACGTGTGGCCTGTAAGGAGGGTATCTGCTCTAAGGCAGAAAGGTGCACAGGGATGGAGCTCATCTTCAGCCCCTGTGGTGGATGGGGAGTGGGGGAAGTTGGTGCTCTTAAGTGTTGCTCTCGGCGTCTCTGGCTCAGGCTTCTGTCAGTACAGACCTGCATCCGAACCCCGCCCCAACTGTTGATTATACCCCTTGGGATGCATCATTGCTAAGAAAGCAGATGTGCCAGATGTGACGTGTTTGAAAAAAAAACCCTCATTTCTGAGTCTTGAGGGGGGCAGCTCATCACCATCTTGCTGCCACTTATGGGGAGGGCAGCTGAGGTTGGGCTTATACCAGCTTTGTACCCTCCTAGTCCTTCCACAGAAGGGTTTCCAAGCACTAAAGGAGCCACATGTGGGGAAGAAGAGTGAGGAAAGAAGGAAGAGACACTGAGGCACCATTTCAAATGGAAGAGATTTGGGTGGCCCAGTAGTGGATGGGCTGCCAGCTAGTTCACCTTACTAGGTTGGGCTCCTCATGTAAGGAGATGTTGATATGTGTGCATGTGCGTGTGCATGTGCATGTACGTGTGTGTGTGTGTGTGAACAGTTTCTAAGTATGAGTTTCTAGGAATTCAACGCCATAGTACCACTCTGGTTTATCTTCCACCTTCTCCTGAATGTCCCCCATGACTTCCTGGGAAGCCTCGTGCTCCGTACCTCCCCGCTGCCCTTGCAGTTTTCCTAGTTTTATTTTCTTCCTGCCCTCAGAAATTGAGCTCAGAACTTGCTATGTGTCTTGTCCTTTGCCTGAGGGAGAACCTCTTGAGCCGTGCTGACAGATGTCTCAGTCTGGGAAGCCCCAGCATGCTTTGCTGAGTACCTCTCCGCCAAGGTGGCGCCCAAGGTACCCAAATATCAGGGCCTTGGTTCTTCAGTTACTCCCCCAGTCATTTCTCAATGCTGATGGGATAAAGGAACAATTCATTCAATAAGACAAGGAAAGGACTAGGGAAAAAAATCCAAGAAAGACTCTTGAGTGTACTAGAAAGTTCTAAGATTGAGGTCAAGGTAAAGTCACAAAATACTGCACAATGCCTGGGGAATGGATTTAATGGTTCTATAGTATCAACAACCCTTAGAAATGTTGTTGATTCCAGAAAGCCTCTGCTTAGATTCCTAGAGGTGATTCTTGATTACATCTTTGTTGATATTTCCTATTTTCTAAATTAGATTCTAACCCTTCTAATCTGAGCCCGAGAAAAGTGGACCTGTCACCAAGACATGTTGGAGGCTAACCCTAGGACTTGAATACTTGTAAGTTAGTAGAGTTCTACTGTTTCTACCAGCTAAAAGTCCCCTGACTAAACCAAATCCTACAAAGTCACTCTATCCCTAACCTTATCTTTAATTCTGATCCTGAAATTAACCCTAACCCAAATCCCAATTCTAACCCTGCTTACCTCTCCCCTCCCCGACACCTACTACCTAGAATGATTTGAGGGTGGGAGGGGCGGGGGAGGAGAGGGCAAGATGAGGAATGCCTCTGGGGAAACGGAGGAGGAGATCCAGCCAGAGCGACCTGGAGGAGCCAGTGTGGTATCTGGGAGCCTGGGGCATAATCCTGGTACTTGCCAAGCCATGAGTCACAACATCATTCTCCATGGCATTTTGTTGGAGGGTGTCTGGGCTGGCAGCTGGTAAACAGTCTTGCTTAGAATAAGGTGTGCCCCCCCACCCCTCTCCATAATTTGGGGGAGAAGGGAAAAAGTCTTCTGTCCTGAGGGTCCTTCTTTCCTCTATTCTTTTAGATTTCACAAGACTCAATCAAAGCAAGAGGAAATACTTGGTCCTTAGAAATTCTTTGTCCCCAGTTGCAGGGAAATTATAGAGAGACGAAATCATTGAGAATGCGGAGTCTTTAAGCTTCCAAATGTGAGAGGTGCCCTAGTCCAGCCCCTAAGCATCATCCCCCCAAGTGTCATCCCCCTGAGGGACGCTGGGTTGCCCCATTCTGCCCTGTGCCCTCTCATGGCAATGCCCATGTTACTCCACCTCCCTCCTACGGCAGTCACTGCCAAAATTCAGATAGGCATCCACTGCGGCTGGATAGAGATCTTTATGGGGGTAAACCTGTGCTTGTGGATAAAATAGCAACTGGAAACACCTGGACCTTTTTTCTGAACTTGGTACCTATCCCATCTAACATCAGTCATGATGCATCAGTTTTCTATCTACAAAATGGGACCAACTCTGAGCCTTACTCTTGGGGAAGGTTTAGAAGGAGCAGGACACTAATGACTATTTTCTGACATTGAGGGATGATGTTTAGGGTTATTATTGTTTATTCCTTGAGGATGCAAGACAGCCATCATCCTGACTCTAAACATATGTAGTTCATCACAATTGCTGTCTTTGGGGCTCAGAGAAGCTCTGCTCCTTGTTTCCCTATCCTTAGCCCATATCTGCCAATCCTACTATTACTGTTTATACTACAAACAGGACTTTGGGGAAGGAGGGTGCCTGGTTGCTTGATGTCTTCCCTCTAGGCCTCATTTTCACACCCTGGAGCAGAATTTATACACCGCTCCTATTACAGATTTAGCTGCTGTCCCAGCATCCTTTGCCGGGTTTAGAGGTTAGAAATTCTTTAAAGCCAGCTAGGAACTGACAGTTGCAGGACCTAACTTGCAGTATGTTATAAGAGACCCCCAATGCTTCATCCTTTGAATGCCACACGGTAGTCCCTTAAACGAAGTCTTCTCAACTCCCGGGTGCTACCCACTTGGCAAACACCAGTGTTTCAGTTTGTTGAGGATTTCAAAAATACTGTTCAATTTAGAAAAAAAGCCAAATGTATAAATCAAACTATGTAAATCAAAAGAGGTTTGGTGTCAGAATTCCTGCCAACTGCCTCCTTTTCTCTCTCTCTCCATAACACTGAAACATGGGAGTAACAATAATACCTAACATTTAAAGAGCATTTTACAGTTCCAAAGTGTTTTCATTTATCATCATTCGATAATAACCCTGTGTGCTTGGAATTCTTGCCCACATTTTACAGATGAGAAAACTGAGGAACAGAGTGTTTAGTGAGTTCCTCAAGGTTACAAAACTAGTAAGTGACCCAGCTGGCACTTGATCAAAATGTAGTGACTGTTGCAAGGAGGCTGAAGGTCTTTTTATTGTGCAACTATGGAAGAAGGGGTTAGGGAGCCCTTTCTGAAGAACGTTTCAGGATGGGGAATACAGAGTTTCTAATTCACAGAAATGTTCCTAACTCATAGAATCAGGATAAGATGACCTCGGCCTGGGGCCCAAAAGATACTAGGTGTAAAATATAAAGTAAATCTAACTGTAAGGTCAGGTAAATACTGAGAAAACGGAGAAAAAAATGCCGTCATTTATGTGCAGGTAGTATCTTATTGCTGAAGTTTTGAACATTCTAAGCAGTCTTACTTAGAAGGAATCCCCAGAGGCTAATCTGTCCAGGGTCCCATCTCTAGGCCATACTGTTAACATGTGGTTGGATGCTCTGTTCTTTTATTTATTTATTTAATTTTTAAATTTTCCACTTTTATTTTAGGTTCAGGGAGTACACGTGAAAGTTTGTTGCATGGGGAATTGTGTGATGCTGAGGTTTGGGATAGGAATGATTCCATCACCCAGGTAGTAAGCATAGTGCCCAACAGATAGTTTTTCAACCCTCATCCCCGCCTTCCTTCCCCATTTAGTATTCCCCTGTGTCTATTGTTTCCATCTTTATGTCCATATGTACTCAGTGTTTAGCTCCCACTTATACATGAGAACATGTGGTATTTGGTTTTCTTCCCCTGTGTTAATTTGGTTAGGATAATGGCCTCCAGCTGCATCCATGTTGCTGCAAAGGACATAATTTCATTCTTTTTTTTTTTTTTTTTAATGGGATGCCCAGTTCTTAAAGATGTCAGGGGAACAAGAGCTCATGTTCTATTTGACTATTTGACTCACCTATTATTAACTTTATCTTAGACCCAATCTAAATATCTTTTGCTGTTATCCCACTAGTTCTGTGTCAGTGGGAGTAGAGTAAAGCTTTCCAATCTCCACCTCTCTCTCTCTCTGCCACTTTTCTGCTTAGAAACTTTTGCTGGCTTCCCACAACCACCTTGTTGAGTGCTCACTATGTGTCACGCACTGGTGCTTTATACACACGATCTAATTCAATTGCTACATCAACCCTGTGAGGTAGGGGCTTTTTCTTTCTCCATTTTAACATAAGGAACACAGAATAGTTAAATAATTTGTCTGGCATCTCATGACCAGAAAGTGGTGGAGCTGAGAAACTCTGTATATATTAAAATGTATATTTCATGTCTCCTGATGGCAGGACTTGACATCTGTTGTACCAAACACCAAGCATAGCCCTCTGTTTAGTAATGGTCAATAAATGCTTGCTGATGACTATGTTGATGAAGAAAAGAACAGTTCCATGGCCAAAATAATTAGGAGGAAGGGGAATCTTAATTTTGACTATCCAATTTGCCTAGGAGAACAAACTTCTTGATTCTTATGGACTTTGGTGATGCCATTTCAAGAGCCCCTACTATGTGCAGAGCTCTCCATTCAGTGGAGGAGCCTCTAGGGCTAAGACCTGATTTCTGTCCTGAGGGAGCTCACAGGCCAACGGAGGCAACTGCACTCAGATCTAAGACACAGACATTTTTACTAAGTTAATGTGACCGTTGCAGGTTCTGACAGTACCCGAGAGTTTGTAGGCTCTGGTTTGCTCTGATGGTAGGAGGAGATGGTACAGGGAGGTCACAAAGACTGATGCTCTTTGGTTCTCCAGTTGTCTTTCAGGAGGTGTAGCCTGATTGTGGCCCAGGGATCTTGTCCGTTCTGTGTGGTATGCCTCCACTGTGTGGTCTCCAGTGAGCTGCTCAGCAGGTAAGGTGGGCTGGTGATGATTTACCCCCAGAACAAGGTGAAGAGATGAGAGGACAGGAAGAAGCTCCTCAAGGCCAGCAGAACTGAAATGAGAACCAAATGAATCCACCTAAATGTCTCAGCCTCACAGGGTGCAGGTGGAGAGGAGGCGCCATTTCTGTCAGAATGACCTGGTGCTCCAATCGCGCCAATGTGCCTCCTCTCACTCCCACCACCCTCGCTTTGCTTAAGCACCCTGCCCTGAAGCAAGAGCTGAGATGTCAGTTTTTGGGGAAAGTGAGATGCAGCGTTGCCTGACAAATGGGTGGGTCCCCCCCACCCCGCCCAGTTTATGAGCCCGGGATGGCTCCTCCCTTCTAACACCCTCCCTGTCTTTATGACCCTGCGCAATCTTTGATGTCTTCTTCTTGTGAAGGGTGGTGGGGGAGAAAGAAGCCAACCTTAGCCAAAGAGGCCCTGCCCACAATAGTTGTCGGGTGAGGGAAGGGGCTCCAGGGAGTAGGGCAGGGATTTTGCACAAAGAGCAGTAAGTTGGACAAGCTGACACACTGACCATCCTTCCAGATCTGTATCTATTTGGAAAACGTGGGCACTACATTTGGTCTCTTTCATGGCAATAGAAAGAACATGCTTAGACTTTGAGCAAGCCAGACCTGGGTTCAAATCCTAGAACTTCAACATTCTAGTTTTTTGACCTTGGGCAAGTTTCTTAACCCCTTGAGCTTCAGTTTCCTCATCTAAATTAAGTAATATACTATTAATTTCATAGGATGTCATGAAAAACTAACTAAAACATGCTTACATAAAGCGTCAACATCCATCAAGTGTCTTGCGTTCAAACTTGTCCCTCTAATTAAAAGATAACATTTATTGACAGCAGGGATGTCAATGGCTTGCTGCCCTCCACACCCCTCCACTTTTTCCAACACCACAGACCTCTTTGCCTCTGTTTTATGTAGAGAGGCATTTTTTACTGAAGCATGCTCCACTTTCCTTACAAATGCACAAATCCCAGGATTTGTGCCAATCTTTTCTGTCTTCTGCAGGCTCCCATCTCAAAAGCTACAAAAAGAAAAGGTGGTCAGAGAGCTTCTCTTATCCTGGAGAATCCTGTAACTCCCTCTTTACACTTGGCAGTTTTCCCTCTTCTCTGCCATGTTCCCTCTCTCCACCATTAAAATGATTTTATTTGCTTTGCTCCTATTCTTATCCATTTATATATTATTTTTTATTTTATAGCTACCCTATAATGGTCTGGGGCTACCCTTCCTGAATCACCAACTAGGCTTACTTTAGGATTTAATTTGGTTTTATTAAAATTAACAAAATTCTCTCTGGGCAGGTGTAGACCTGGGCAGGGCAAAGTTCTCTGGGCTGTTGACTGTGAGGCCCCTCCCCACCAGTAGATTTCCAGGCCTCTTCAGTTTTGCATTCAGCCACAGCAGGTGAGTGTTTCTGGTGCATGTGGAGTGTGTGTGTGTGTACGTATGTGTGTCCTTACCCTATTTTGTCTTATAAAATCTCAGAAAATGGGTTTCCCACTCCCACTACCTTTACTTATCCACATCTGGACTCCTGTTGGGAGCAAATGCTTGCCTACATTATTTTTGCCTTTTCTAAATTCATAAATAGGAATTTAGAGGAATCCCAGGTAGCTGGTGTAAGTGCATCTGAGACCAGTGAATACACCACAGGTGTCTGATTTGGATATAGGGAGGGGGTGTGTGTGGGTGTGTGCATGTGTGTTTGTCTAAATGTAGCTGGAAGTGTAGATGTTTCCGCAAGTGGCTAGACACTACAGTCTCATAGAACTATGAGAACACAGATTTATACTGCCTAGGGAAAGGCTGTAATGTATCTTAAGAGGTGAAAGAAGCTGCCTACAAGAGGCCACAATACCTACTCTGGGGGGGTATAGACACATCCTAATATGTAGATTCTATCAGAGATCATTTTTGGTGTAAACTATAGTAATAGATTTTAGGCTGCTTTGTATCTTTGCTCTTTTCAGAAAAGTAGTGTAAGAAAAGCTTGGTGGGGGAAAACAGATTTCCGTTTTAAGTTTTCCAATATATTACCTTTTCCCTTGAATAAAGGTATCTTCATTAGGATTCGGAAATTTTCACTTTAGGGGGGCTGCACCCAGAAGTAGTAGAAGAGGAAATAGGAATCAAAGCAAATGAGAATGGTGACACTGAAAAGAAACCTCCTGAATGGGATTTCTCATATTTATCTTGGTGGTTGGTCATTGTCTGTCCTCCAAGGCCACCAACCCACACAGATCGCATTGAGAGGTAGAACTCAGGCAAAACTTCTCCCCCACTTCTGTCTTAGTCTAGTTTTCCTGCTGGAACAGGACATTTTCAGTTCATCAGAGCTTGCGCCTCCCTCCAACTTAAGATCTAGATGAGTGTTTTCCCACCTCTGTCTATCTACTCACATCCCAAATATCTCCAAAGAAACTGGGGAAGAGCTCTCTAATGGGGAACATGAACATTCCACTTCTCTATTAGAGAATCCCACAAAATTAGGTCAGACAGCTGCTGGACCAGGAGCCTCTGTTTCTCAGTACCCTGACTTTTGCTCTCTCCCCACTGCTTTGCTTGGCTGGAATCAATTGACATTGAACCTGCCTATTGCATTTAAGAGAAGTGGAAGTAGAGATAGGGTTTTTAAAAAGTTAGCTTCTTGTTAGGAAAATGCAAGGACTCAAGTGTCTCCCTAAGGATCTAATTTTGAATCTACAGGGTTGAATGAGAAACTAGTCCATTTGAGGCAGCCTAACACGGGGCACTTGAAAATTGACATTTTCTCACCATTTGTCCTTTCCTTTAAAAAAATGTAACTTAGAAGAATATGATTATCCTAAAACATTTTATTTTTTAATTAAAGAGGGTTCATTATGCTACCCGTCTCATCTCGTCCCAGAGGAGGAAAACCCTGTGTTCAGCAAGTTTGCTAAGAAATAATTATAGGTTCAGATCTTCCCCAGGCCCCGAAATTCAATTAAAATTTTTTTTGTTTTAAGTTGCTAGCAGTCACATGGTATGTATGTGTGTGTGCATGTGTGCGTGTGTGTGTGTGCATGTGTATGCCCCAGTTTTCCTTGTAACTGTTCTGGGAATGGGTTCTCAAATGTGACAATTGTCTTCACATTCTCAGCCCAATTTCTTTGGCTATATCTATGTGAGCAGATATTAATATGGTGAAAAATCTTCTGCAAAAGGAAGCTTACTTTGATTTTTGTTGGCTTAATTTTTGGCTAGAATCACCCCAATTGTCTACCAGTCCCCAGTTCCTGGTATACTTCTCTGCCTTATACTGAATTAGGTCAGTGTAAATTAGTGGCTGTCAATCTTCACTGTGGATCTGAATCACCTGGGGAACTTTTAAACCATGAAGATGGCTGGGTCCCACTCCTAGATGTATAGAGTCAACTGGTGTGCCATGAGACCCAGGCATCCATATTTTTAAAAAGCTCCTTGGGTGATTCTAACGTGCAGCCAGGGATGAGAACTACTGGAGAGATGGCAGCTGTATTTGGATCACACAAATGATGTGAGATTTGGTTGATTAGTAAAGACACCCAAACAGGGTCATGAGACTCAGTTTGACTGTCTGCATTGTTCGGCTCACTGTATAGTTATTTTAGGTCATGTAAGCATAAGGGCAGAGCGTTACCTGTTTATCCAGACTCTGAGTTATATTTAAACCTAGATGGGAACAGAAAGGATTCCATAATTTTCCCCCTACCACCTCTTTCCCCTTTCCAGGAAAGGTGACAGTTCTATTGAAGCTCTATCCCTGTTTATATACAGAAGGACATAAAGATTATTTAGGGAGGACAGTGGACCTTCCATAGGTGACAGGTGCTGTATGGACAGGCTGGCACACCTAGGACATTCCAGGACATGGGGATGTATTTATGAGTTCACTTAAGCCATGGCTGACCTCTCCCACAGTTTAAAGAAAATAGCTAAAAACCGCCCCCCAGGCTTCAGGACACAAGCCCTCCTGGCAGCCAGAACTATGGAAACAGTGTGAGTAGAGCTGTGTGAGGCCAGATTCTTACCATATAATAAACCAAAATAGACATGTTTAATGGAAATCTAATAAATGAATTAATAACGTAAATAACACAAATGTGCCTATGAATCCCCATATATCTCAGCCTATAAACATATAGGTTTATATATATTAGTAGCTTACATATTGTGTATGCATGTGCGTAGATTTAAATAGACTGCTGTATAAATTTATGTATGTAATGACAATAGCCTTATGGGGCATGGAAATAATTATGAAGCTATTTCAGGCATATTTTTTGAGAATTGTAGCCATTTTAATATTTTGACTGAAAATTTTATCAATATTCTGATGCTTCCAAGTTATTTAGATTTATAAAGTATGTATACATTTTCTATTTTGTGTACAGATGTTCGTTGTTATCTATCTTAGCTTTTTCAAAGAGATGGTACTGAATCTGTGTGTAGATAGCCAAAGTGGGCAATTCAGACACAAATAATCTACTTTGGGGTTTAGGTAATCTGAGTTTACCAGTTGTATGAATCCAGTTCTAAACTTTTCACTTATTTGGTGCTATATAGACATAGCCTCTGTAATTTGAACCAGATGAATGCACTTCATTTTACTTTTGAGGATGCATGTGTGTGAATAGCTGCTAGGACCTTTGGGTCAACTTTTACTTATCTGCACTCTTGGAGGGAGAGAGTAGAAAACTACCCAAGAAATAGCTAAGAAAAATAATTTTAATTTGGCTTTGTAATGAAGTCAGAATCTCAATCTCTGTCTCTTTAGCCTGCTCTCACATACAGGTGCCAAATAAGTGAATACACCCACACCCACCCACACGCACACACACACACTCGCTCTTTTGTCAAATTATCCCTGATATATTTCTGGGCTTGAATGACTGCAGCTTGATGGCCCATGAAGGGGAGGAAGTGAACCTAACTGATCTCCAGAGACAGTGATAGACTAGCACACAGTATCCATATATGTCGATATGTGCTAACATATGTAGAGATATGCTTTTGTCCCCAAAGGCCTTAAGAAATTGTCTACAAACCACTATAAAATCCTTATCTGATTTCTATGCCATTTCTGCTTGTCTGATTAACATAGTTTAATTCTGCATCCAAAATGGAACAGATATTGGAATTGTGTCTCCCCAGATCACCTCCCAGAGCTGGGGCTCAGGGTCACACAGTGGACAGTAGAGGGTGGGAAGGAAGCCATCCACTACCATCTTCCTGTCCCCCGTGGGTAGCTGGAGCTCAGCCGACTACAGAGGCTCTGGAAACTCTGCTTAACAAGTCCATTTATGGTGATATTTTATGAAAAAGAATATAGATGAGTTTTAATAAGACTCTTCTCTCTCTGAGCTGGCTCTGCAACAACTTAGCTTTAAATATGCATCTCATTCTCCTAACTGCTTCTCTTAACTTGTTGGCAAGACCAAACTGAGGCATGTGGGGAGACAAAAACAAACCTGGCCTTGGAAAAAGACAACCCTCTCCAAAGCCAAGATTGGCTACCCATGGATGAACTAAAAAGGGAGTTTTCTAGATTGTTCAGTCTTAGATATCCCATTTCATTAAATATGTACAACATGAAATCAACTTTGTTGTTTTCTTGAATCCAAATCTCCCTTTTGGCAGGGCTGTGTAGGAAAAGGGAGTAGGACTGCTCTGTGAGTTTCATAGAGTTGCTGTTTCATCCATACTACTGGTGATCCACTAGTTACAGTGGGCACATATCAGCTTTCCGGTTTTCACCTGTGAGATATACAGTCACATATTATATGAGTTTGTGCCAGCACAATGAAGTGGGGTGAGGAGGATTGAACCGGCTCCTCATTTATTCATTCAATGAAGGTTTATTGAGCCTGTACGATGTACCAGGTGCCGTGCTATGTTCTGGGATGGCAAAGAACAAGATCCTTGCCTACAGGGTACTCACTGAATTAGCAGAAGAAATCAACATATCAACAGATAATTATAATATAGTGTTTTAAGTGTACTGGTAGAAATAATGCACAGGGTATTATGAATGCACAAAGGACCAGAATCTAATCCAGTCTTTGGAGTGGGGACTGCGCAGAGGGTGGCCTCTTGAGCAGCAGATGGCAAGCACTGGAACTTTATTTTATTCACCTTTGTATCTCCTAGTCCTAATGATGGTGCCGTGTTTGCGCCATGAATTGACCAAGGATTTAAGTCTCTTTAAATGCAGTGGCAAAAGCACTGTAATAGGAGTCAGGAGGTCTGGGTTCTGGTCTAGGCTCTGCTATTGCAGTTGGTGGCTTGGCCATGTCACTGCTTGTCAAGATGAAATTAGAGGGAGATCCTGGACCAATACCAGGCCACCACTTCCCTCTTTAAATAAAATATACTGCTGCTCCTTCCAATATGTCTGTAATGTATAAGAAATAAAATCAAAGTTTTCTTTCTATAATCCATTCATAAAGTAGTTGTCAGCTCTCCATAATTTTGTCCTTTTCTAGTTTCATGTGGCACTTTTAAAAGTTAGGGCAGATTCACTAGTACTAAGGAAGCTGGAACCTGGGAGAAAGTGAGATCATATTAAAAAGCCCATTTGGCTTAGTTCTGCCAGTGCTGAAAAACAGTTTAAACCCAGCCTGCACTTAGGGCAGTGGGGCAGCAGAGCCTGGGGTCCTCACTGTGTCCTCCATAGAACTATTGTTTGCTTCTCTGCTTGAGCCCAGCAGAGAGCGAGGCTGGTGGCCAAAGTGTGCTGACCTGATTGCAACAGGAGGGCTTGCATCCCTCATGATCATGCTTCCGCTTTCTTTTTCTTGAAGGAAGGGAAATAAAACCCAAATGTTGTACATCTAATCGAACATCTCAGTATTATAGCTGGAGGGCCTGATCCTTTTTATAGTATCCTTTGCTGTTTACCTCCAGAACACCAAAACTCTTATTTACCTTCATCTTCTTTTCTGTAATATGGGGGCTGTGTTGAGGGTGGCCTCTTGAGAAGCAGATGGCAAGCACTGGAACTTTATTTTATTCATAATTCCTGCCCTACTATTTAATGTGTGTTTCTTTTATAGTACTTACCAAAATTTATAATTTATATTTGATTAATATGTCTTTCTAACTAGATGGTAAGATTCATGAATGCAGGGATTGTATTTGTTTTCTTCTCCATTAATTCCCAGCATCTATTATGATGTTTCCAGATAGTAGTCACTCAATAAATACTTTATTTTTTACTTTTTTAGACATGGGATCATGCTCTGTCACCCAGGCTAGAGTGCAGGTGCATGATTATAGCTCACCTTAACCTCAAACTCCTGGGCATAAGGGATGCTCTCGCCTCAGCCTCCCATGTAGCTGGGACTACAGGGGTACACCACCATGCTGGGCTAATTTTTTATTTTTTATAGAGATGGGAGGTGTCTCACCATGTTTCCTAGGCTGGTCTTAAACTCCTGGCCTCAAGCGATTCTCCTGCCTCAGCCTCCAAAAGTGCTGGGATTACAGGCCCTGCCTGTGCTCAGCCTCATACATACTTTTGAGTCACTGTGCCCAGCCTCATACACACTTTTGAGTAAATGGATGAATGGTGTTTTCAAAGTCGAGTATTATGAAGTATTTGAAATCACTTTGAAAAATTGTAAAGGAGAAACATGTAAAGCATTGTTTCTTCTCAACTAGATTGTAAGTTTCTTCATTTTAGGAACTGAGTCTTATACTTTTTATTTCCCATCAATCTAGCATTTTCACCTACTAGGTACTCTGTAAATAATTATGCTTATCACTATAGTGTTTAAAAGAGTATCATAATACTTGCAGCAAACAACCTGAAAATGAATTTAAGAAAAAAAATCCCACTTATAATACCATCAAAAATAATAAAATCCTTAGGGATGAATTTAACAAAAAAGCACTTAACAAAGAAGCACAAAACTTATACTCTGAAAACTACAAAACACTGTTGAAAGAAGTTAGAGAAGACCTAAATAAATATAAAAACATCCCATGTTCATGGCAATATTTTCCAAGTTGATCAAAAGATTAAACACAATCACTGTCAAATCCCAACTGGCTTCTTTGCAGAAATTGACGAACAGATCCCAGGATTTATATAGAAACCCAAGGGACCCAAAATACCCAAAACAATCTTGAAAAAGAGGAACAAGATTGGAGAACTCACATTCCTTATTTTAAAACTTACTACAAAGCTACTATCAAGACAGCATGGTACTGGCATAAGGATAGAGATATAGTTATCCAGTGGAATAGAGTTAAAAGTCCAAGAATAAACCCTCACATTTTCAGTCGATTGCTTTTTGACGTAAGTGCCAAGACAATTCAGTGGGGAAAAAAATAGTCTTTTCAAGTAGTGCTGGGACAACTGCATAGCCACATGCAAAATAATTAAATTAGATTTCTATTTCACATTACATACAAAAATTAACTCAAAATGGGTCAAAGACCTAAATCCAAGAGCTAATTAAAATGGTAAAACTCTTAGAAGGAAACATAGGTGTAAGTCTTTGTGACCTTGGATAATGCAATGATTCCTTAGATAAAGGCATAATTTAAAAAATAGATCAAGAGGACTTCATCAAAATTAAAAACTTTTGCTTCAAAGCACACCATTGAGGAAGTGAAAAGACAACTCACAGAGTGGGAGGAAATATTTGCAATTCATATATCTGATAAGAGAATTGTATTGGCTGGGTGCGGTGGCTTACACCTGTAATCCCAGCACTTTGAGAGGCTGAGGTGGGTGGATCACGAGGTCAGGAGATTGAGACCATCCTGGCTAACACGGTGAAACACCGTCTCTACTAAAAAGATACCAAAAAAAAAAAAAAAAAAAGATTAGCTGGGCGTGGTGGCAGGCGCCTGCAGTCCTAGCTACTTGAGAGGCTGAGGCAGGAGAATGGCATGAACCTGGGAGGCGGAGCTTGCAGTGAGCCAAGATCGTGCCACTGCACTCCAGCCTGGGCGACAGAGCAAGACTCTGTCTTAGCAAAAAAAAAAAAAAGATCTGAATAGAAATTTCTTCAAAGAAGATATACAAATGGCCAGTAAGCATATGAAAATGTTTCCTACATATTCCTAACATTATTAGCTACCAAGAAAATACAAATCAAAACCACTATGTGATACCACTAGGATGATTACAACAGTAATAAAAACAAGGTAATAATAAGTGTTGGTGAGGATGTGGAAAAATTGGAATCCTCATACGTTGCTGGTGGGAATATAAAATGATGCAGCCATCTTGGAAAACAGCATTTCCTCAAAATGTTAAACCTAGAGTTATCACATGGCCCGGTAGTTCCACTTGTAGGTATATACCTAAGAGAAATGAAAACATGTATCTACATAAAAACTTCTATATGAATGTTCATGGCAGCATTGTTCATAGTAGCAGAAAACCCAAATGTCCATCAATTGATAATGGATAAATAAAATGTGGGACATCCATATAATAAAAAAGAAATGTGGCAATAAAAATGAAATGAAGTATTGATATATGCTATGACATAGATGAACCTTGAAAACATTATGCCAACTGAAAGTAGCCAGTCATAGAAGACTACATATTGTATAATTTCATTTATATGAATTATTCAGTGTGTAGGTATGCTCTATATTTGGGGTAGAGGTATTCAGGGCATAGGTAAAGGTATAGGTATATGTTATATTCAGGGTGTAAGTTCAGGGTATAGGTAAAGCTATAGAGACAGTAGATTAGTGGTTGCCCAAGGCTAGGGGTGTTGTGGGGAATAGGGAGTGACTGCTAATAGATACAGGTTTTCTCTTTAGGGTGTGGAGATATATATATATATATATATAAAATTATATATATATATAATTATATATAAAATTATATATATATATAATTATATATATATATAATTTTTTTGATATGGAATCTAGTTCTATTGCCCAGGTTGTAGTGGCACGATCTTGGCTCACTGCAACTTCTGCCTCCCGGGTTCAAGCGATTCTCCTGCCTCAGCGTCCCAAGTAGCTGGGATTACAGGTGCCTGCCACCACACCCAGCTAATTTTTGTATTTTTAGTAGAGACGGGGTTTCACCACGTTGGTCAGGCTGATTGGTCTCAAACTTCTGACCTCTTAATCTGCCTACCTTCGCCTCCCAAAGTGCTGGGATTACAGGCGTGAGCCACCACACCCAGCCTATGTCTTCATTTTTCTATCAGCTCAGTGCTTTGGAGCATAGAATGAAAGTTGTAGGCAGATTTTTCTTTTCTTTTTTTGAGACAGGATTTTGCTCTGTGGCCCAGGCTGGAGTGCAGTGGCACGATCTCGGCTTACTGCAACCTCTGCCTTCCGGGTTTGAGCAATTCTCTTCCTTCAGCCTCCCTGAGTACCTGGGATTACAGGCATGTGCCATCATGTTCAGCTAATTTTTGTATTTTTAGTAGAGACTGGGTTTTGCCATGTTGCCCACACTGGTCTCAAACTTCTGAGCTCAAGTGATCTGCCCGCTTCAGCCTCCCTAAGTGCTGGGATTACAGGTGTGAGCCCGTGTGCCAGGCCAGTAGGGTGGATCTTAAAGGAGAAACAAGAGGTGGAACAAGGATGAAAGGGAATTCAATTTGCTGAGTTTTTTTGGGAAAAGCTGAGAAGCGTGTTCACTATCCTAGCCAATGTAATTAGGTAAGGTTTGTGTCAAGACTCCAAATGTGACTGTTTTTTATTGAGCTTTCTAGTTTTGGTTGTGGTGTTTGAAACTTAATTAACCCAGCCACCTTCTTTGGGTCCAGAGACACTAAAAATGTGAAACATCGACCTCTTGTCCTTAGTCTCCTTCATCTTTCTGAAGATCTGGATAATTGGTGGGTGTGGAAGAAAGCCAGGGAGAACCTTGTGTCTGTCTTGAGAATGGAAGGGTGACAGGAAACCAGGGAGTGACTCAGGAAGACTGGAGTCTAGAAACACAATGCTCTGAAGACTTCCCTGGGTATATAATGGGAAGCAACTCGGATGTCTTGATGACTGCTTGAACTACTATGCTGCAGTTTCTATTCTAATCTTTATTTATGTCCTTTCTCCAGGATCCAAACTTCAGTGACCTGAGTACCTATCACACCTATTTGTTCTGAATAGCCCCTTTGAACAGAGCCTTTCTTGACAGAGAAAAGGAGTATTGGTAAGTGTGGGAGGCAGGGAGATCTAGCAAAAAAGAAAAAAAAAAAGAATTATTAAGAGCTGTAGTCATTGGGAAACTCTCAGCCTGATGGGGAAAACAATAATCAGATTTAAGAACTAAGAATCAACAAATATAAAGACTTTCTTCATTAGAACAAAAGCTTCCTTGATGAAAAAAAACATTGAGCTAGATTTTAAAGGACCTTTAGAATGCATATTGTGGCAAAGGAGAAGAAACTCCACCCACGGCAGCCAGCGTAAGCATGATGGAGGAAGAATTTTCTCCCATGATGTTGGGTCTCAGTCACAGGAATAAGTGCTGCCCAGAGCTAGTTAGCTGTGACCCTGTTCCGGCATATCCTGAGTGATTTGATGTGACTATCTGAAGTCCAGTTAAGGGTCAACTGACGGAGCAAGTGAGGGGATCCTAGGAAATAACAGTTTGGCTTGGGTCTTGACTGGAGAATTCAGTGCGTTTGAAGTTGCCTTTAAGAGGAGTAGAAGTAAGAGCATTAGGAGCCCTTGCTGGCGTGTGGGTTACCTACACCAAAACAGATTTGTGTTCTGCTCTCTGGCCAGCCCTATTCTTTGCTCTTCTTATCCCAACTTGCCTAATTGATACCTTGGCCGATGGTGTCATTAACAATGCTTGAATAATAGCCTGACTGGCTGATTTCAAAATGAGAGACATGATTAATATGTCGGAAATCCAGCTAGGGGGAGCAGGAAAGGGGATGTCCCAAGGAAAAGAAAATGGGGGAGGGGTCCTTCATCCCCTTACTGCCAGTCCACTGTCTTCAGCAGAAGGGAAGAACTTGGGGATAGGAGTCTGACTTCAAGTCCTTCTTGGTTTGCTGATCCCTCTCCATTTCCCCTCCCTTACCTCCCCCAACAGCACACGTTCTGACACCTACAAGCTCGTTACATGATGATGACCTATATTTTTATCTTTTTTATGAGCATCAAACACACATCGTCTTGCAAGCACATGTGTTTTTTTCCCCTGTTGACGTGTGAGTGCCTTTGATGGTAATTTATTGTAGGGTTGAGCAGCCAGGTCTTAATTGTACCCTAAAATTGCTTACCATTTTGATGCCTCCAAACCATCCCAAAATGTACCTTTTTCCTACAGAAGGGTGTGGGGCAATCTCTTTTTTACTGTGTTCTATGGTGGAATGTGAAGCTTAAAGAGAACATGAGGGAAAGATTCCCTAGCTGGGTTTCAGGGATGCCTTGGTCCCCAGCTTCTAATTGTAGCTGGGCTGTATGAAAGTTCTGCTCTACTCAACAAAATTTAGACTCAGTTTTTCCCTCATGGTATAGGGTCAACATGACTTCACTGGTAGCTCAGAATGGTCAATGGGCAGTTTCTACTCCAGCATTCAGACTTTTGGGGGAAATTTCCATTGTGGCCACTTGTATCTGTGACTGTAGATGGGATTAGAAATGAGAATGTTGGCATTAACCAAGGGAACCTGGGCTATGAGAAGCAGCATATCAGGCCTTCCGCAATCTCCTGTAATAACCTCTACCTCCACATCTGACCACTTCTTCCCTTGGCTTAGGTAGAATTCAACATTCCTGTGTACAGGGGAATAGAGGAATACCAAAGAATACCAAAGCCCAACAGAACTTAGTGGTTTTGTTTTGTTTGGTTTTGTTTTATTTTTGAGACAGGGTCTCACTCTGTCACCCAGGGCAGAGTGCAGTGGCGCAGTCTCAATTCACTGAAGTCTCGCCCTCCCAGGCTCAAGCCTCCTGAGTAGCTTGGACTATAGGCATGTGCCACCATGCCTGGCTAATTATTTTTTTCGGCAAAGACAGAGTCTCACTATGTTGCCCAGGCTGGTCTTAAACTCTTGGGCTCAAGCAGTCCTCCCACCTCGGCCTCTGAAAGTGCTGGGATTACAAGTGTGAGCCACCATACCTGGCCAGAGCTTAGTTTTTAATTATAATTTGAGTTTGGGCCTAATAGTCTCCTTTGCTGTGGCCTCACTTTGTCCCTCAGTGCAATAGACAGCGTCATACCCTAGCACACTGACATTCATTACAGAAGGATGAGTCAGTGTTCCAGAACAACTAGAAATGTAACCCATGTCTAATGAAAATATAAGGAGAAAAGAAAGACTGAAATTCCTATCATTCCCTCTGGAGAGGCCAGGGGTAGTATCCAATATTAACTGCTGTGCTGCTATGCTGGAAACCGGTCTACCTACAGACTGGATCCGTGTTAGCTCTTGCTACGGACTCTCCGTTCCAGCTGAGTTCATTCTTCTGTCTCTCACACATGACGCTCATTGCATGTGCTTGTTCATACTTGCCTCCAAACATGTATACAGGCCAGTTTCCTCCTTACCTACTCCAGGTACTGTTTCTCCATCCTCTCTGTCCAACTTTGTCCATTTTCTTTGTAGCTACTCGGTCCTGCCTGAGCTCACTTCCACCAGAAAACCTTCTTAATTGGCCTTACCTGGCTCTGAGGACTACACTATTCTATAGTTCCTCAACATTGTGTTATTTGCACTTATTTCTGTGATCTACTGTCTGCCTGTGTCCATGGAGGGATGTTGTGTATCTGTCTCAATTAGCCTCCTGACTGAAAGCAGCGCTATTACCGTCACCTTCTTCAGTGGATTAAAATCTCTTCTGTTAAAGGCCTCTCTCTTCTGAGAGACTTTACACTCTTTCTTGGTGTCCATGGCAGTGAAGTTGTATAGGAGCAAATGAGCTTGAGAAAGACAGCAGCTTCCATGATGGAGTCCATGTGAAATCTCATTTTCC
The DNA here is from genome assembly GCF_002776525.5 of Piliocolobus tephrosceles. Taxonomy (NCBI): domain Eukaryota; kingdom Metazoa; phylum Chordata; class Mammalia; order Primates; family Cercopithecidae; genus Piliocolobus; species Piliocolobus tephrosceles. The sequence goes on from NC_045443.1 coordinate 51,035,605, forward strand.
TATAATAACTAGGACATTAACTGGTTCTCAAACTTCAGAAAATGAGTCAGTTATCTGGAAATTTCAAAGAAATATGGTGCATCTATCTTAATTCCTGGTTTTCCAATATACAGGTAATACAATTAGAATTCTGTTACTTGATCTTCAGAGCCCTCCATGGCGACAATAATATTGGGATCAATATTCTTTTACATAACCTAGACTACAATCTCATGGGTCTACTTGAGTTTCTTCAACTTGTTCTGTACCTCTGGACCTTTGCATATGCTGTTCTTTCTGTCTGGAATGCCATCCTTTCCTCATCAGCTTGCCAAGATCTGATCCTTCATTTAAAGCCTAGCTTAAAATCTTCTCCAAGATTACATCCTAGATCTCTCTAGCAAGAATCATTTCTGACCCTCCTGCAACTATAGTGTCACATTGTTTGAGTCTCTATTATACTACTGTTTTGTACTAGAATAATATTTACATATTTATTTATCTCTTTTACTATTTTGTAGGTTATGGGAAGGTGGAAATTGTATATATTTTTTCTCTTCTTTTTTTCTCCTCCTTATTCTCTGCCATCTTGTATCAATTTCAAACTAACTCCCCCAAGATTGTTTATTTTTTAACTGTATATCCCTTTACATTTCTGGGCTTAACGTAATGCTTTGCATAGGCAATGCTCAAGAAATATAAATTAATTTGGATAATAGAGCCAGGTTTTTTTTTTTTTTTTTCTTGTTTTCAACTTTTATTTAGATTTCAGGGCTACACATGCAGGTTTGTTACAAAGGTATATTATGTGATGCTGTGGTTTGGAGCACAAATGAACCCTTCACCCAGGAAATGAGCATAATACCCAGTAGGGAGTTTTTCAGCTCTTAAGCCCCTCCCACCTGTAAAGAGACAGAATTTACACTCTTCCTTGGTCACCCATTTTTATGTCCATGGTAGCAGAGTTGTATAGCTTTATCAAGCTCGTCTTCATTCCTCGGTATCTATTGTTTTCATTTTTATGTCCATGTGTACCCAATATTTAACTCCCACTTATAAAGTGAGAACATGTGGTATTGGTTTTCTGTTTCTGTGTTAGTTTGCTTAGAATGATGGCTTCCAGATGCATCCATGTTGCTGTAAAGGGCATGATTTCGTTCTTTTATGGCTGCATAGTATTCCATGGTGCATATGTACCACATTTTCTTTATTTAATCCACCATTGATGGGCACCTGGGTTGATTCCCATGTCTTTGCTATTGCAAACAGTGCTGCAATGAACATAGGGGTGCATGTGTGTTTTTGGTAGAACAATTTACTTTCCTTTGACTATATACCCAGTAATGGGATTTCTGGGTCAAATGGTAGTTCAATTCTTAGTTCTTTGTGAAGTCTCCAAACTACAGAGCCAAGCTTTTTATGTTTATTTTGCTCTTACAGTTGCTTCTCTAACCATGTCACCATTTTGCTCTGTCTTTGGATATTCTCTAGCTCTATTCATGGTAAAATCCAAGGGCATCTAAAATAAGACTGCAGATGGAACTGACAGGCTTGAGAATCAGTTCAACAAACTTGAACACAGATTCATCCTTGGAAACTTTTTGGACTGGTTTGAGATTAGCTTTCCTGCTTGACAAAGGGCATTTGAAGGGTTGTCTGTGCAGGTCCACTCAGGGAGAAACCAGGATCAAGGGAGAGACAGTTGAAGATGAAAATAAACTGGTTTCTGGGAACAAGGTCAATTTGAGGATTTTGTGTGTCAGCAAAAAGGGCAATGTATTTGCATAAAAGTATTCATTTCACTTTTGGCACCAAGCTGACTGTTTTATGCTACAATAATGTCACCGACAGCAGTTTTCTTGTCAGGTGCCTGAGGAAGGGCTCACATTTTGCTCCCGTTTGTTTGTTGGTAAAATGTGAAGAAAGGAATGTTTTTTTTGAGCGCTTTTGTTTCATATGCTTAAGAAAAGACAAATCTAAGTCTCCTAGGTCTCTTACCAATTTCTCCCATCAACTACTCACGTTCCCACCATTTCAGTTCTCCTGACTTTCAACAAAGCCTTTTCATGCTAAGATAAGCTATTTAACTGCTTCCCCTTCCATAGTTACCCTGTCTCATTTCTGATGGTCTACACGGCTGTTCTGATCAGTCCTACTCCTGTGTGCTTAATCCTGTAGCTTCCTTCTTGCCAAGCTCTGGTCTATTATCTCCTCTTCCTCCTCTGGAAAGTCTTCTTTAACTAGCTTCCAGAAATGTCCTTACCCCTAATTCTCCCAACATTGATAGCGATGATGGCACTCCAGCATTAATTCTCTGTATCTCGTTTATCTGTATCTTGTTTTCCATTGTACAGGAAGCTTCCCCATACTGATATTCCTTTTCCTATTAACCAGAGTTCATATTCATCCCCATGGCTTCCAGGTCCTCTAGTCAGAGAAATCGTTGACTGGCTTTCTCTTGCTTGGAAAGTCAACCAACTTTAGGAAATGACAATAAAGAGAGATTTAGAACCTACTGACCCTCTCAATCCCTTCCTTCCCCTCTCAGGCCCCCCTTTCAACCTTTCCTTCCTTCCACAAATGCTGGCTGAGTCTCTGTTATGTGCTAGGTGCTGCTCTAGGTTACCATGCTTCTCCCCTGTATAAAGCTTATACTCGATACTCTTTCTGAATGGGAGTTTAGATATTGGTCTGATACTTGAAATACTTAATCAAATGCTCCCAAAGATGTCATAAGTGTGAATTCTGATGGAGTACAGAATTAGGATATCTCTTCTCTGTAAGTCATTCTCTCCATTCTTGAAATTGCTGTTCATCATTGGACCATCTTTCAGAACTTGATACAGAAGAGTTTTTGTGTCTCATTCTGTGATGAGCAGTTAGTCCATCTCAGAAATAATTTTAGCATTTACTGAAGAACCCCAAGGAGTGGAGTGGGGAAACTAGATAGTCTAATCTCCCACTGTTCCATAGAAACACACACATATGCACTCACCTGCAGGCTTATGTAATTACATGTTGTTGAAATGAAATGGCTAAGTTAAACTGGAGTAAAGAAGTAATCTCAATTAGTTGCAGTTAATAAGGGAAGACTGCAAGAAGAGGATTTGAACTGGGTTTTGATGGGAGATTGTGGAAAGTAGTCTGTGAAGACAGCACTCTAGGTGATGGGAGACATTCATTGTTCAATCTGAGGCTTAAATGTGAGAAAAGTCAGGCTGTGGGGGTTGGTGAAAGGGTTATCTTGCCTGAAGCATAGCTCTAAGTTGGAAAAGTCCAAAGAAATGAGTTTAGTTAGAAATTAGGATGAAATTGCTAGAGGACCTAAATGACCAACCTAGGATGTGTCTTCCTGGCTGAAGGCAGGGCCATAAATTTGAGGAGGGCTAAAATATTTATTCTTCCCCTTAGCTTTTGAGAACAAAAGACTAAGGTTTCTGGGACTCTGACTTTATGTGACTAAGGTGCGCCTCTTACATTAAGTAAAGCATAAAGACCAAGTATAATGTAAACCCAGTGTCTAGATTTTTCTATAATATTGTTTTATGTAGTTATCTGTTCTAATGAACTCCACACTTTGTTTTGCCTGGTTCTATTCTGTAATCATATAATGGCCTGCGGAATTTAACTTAACCAACCACATGCTCCTTGCATCATTCAGCCTACCCATTTTTTCTGTATGAAAACGTTTCACAGTAAAGCAAAGAAACTTTTACACCTGGCATCTGTCCCTTGACCTTTAACTTTCTGGAGTGACCATACTTGAGGGAAGGAAATACCACCTAGAAACTGCCCCTGGATTTTTCCCAGCCTTCTGCGCAGAGGTCTTCCAAACCTGGCTTATGCTAACTGATGGCAGAGGAGAAGAGTCCCAGTCCTAGCTTCCCAACATTTTTTTTTTTTTTTGAGACAGAGTCTCGCTCTGTCACCCAGGCTGGAGTGCAGTGGCGCAATCTCAGCTCACTGCAAGTTCTCCCTCCCAGATTCACGCCATTCTCCTGCCTCAGCCTCCCGAGCAGCTGGAACTATAGGCACCCGCCACCACGCCCGGCTAATTTTTTGTATTTTTTAGTAGAGACAGGGTCTCACCATGTTAGCCAGGATGGTTTTGATCTCCTGACCATGTGATCCACCCGCCTCGGCCTCCCAGAGGATTACAGGCGTGAGCCATTGTGCCCAGCTTCCTAAATTTTTATGATATTTCCACCTGGAACCTCTGCTGGAATTTCCTCTGAAGCAAAACAAGAGGTGGTCACTTTTCAGACTGTTTATGCAGGGATGAGGAGGAAATATTACAATGTGTCTACCTCTTATCAAGAAAGGAATTAATTTTGTGGAGAAAGAATGAATAGAATTAGCAAAGAAGAGCTAGCAAAGAAGAACTTTCCAACAGCGTGGTTTACTGAAGGAAACTGGGCAGTTCCTCTATCTGAGGATCTAGAAGAATGGGGTCAATTAGCATTTGTCTGCAGATTTTGAAGGCAGCAAAATGAACAAGAAGACTCCCCAAAGCTCTGTGTGCAGGCCTAAGACTCAGTGATTTCATAATGGGACATAGAGAGAGGAAGCAAGGGTGACTCAAACCCATCTATTGAGGCCTCTCTTCCCTATGGTTGCGTGCACCTCTGGTTTCTCAAAAAAAAAAATTTTTTTTTTGCCTTGTCTGCTTCAGAGATGGGTGGCTTTGAGGAAGTGAAGATAAAATTTATTCAACCTAGATGTGTAAATAGAATTTTGTGACCAATTTTGACATGACTTTTATACCTAGACTTATAGCCAGGGGTGAATTTTCATACTGGAATAGGGTCAACTCTTTATTCCTGATTTGTGCATTATCCACTTTGTGGATTTTTGCAAACTCCATACTTCCACTGCCTTGGGTTTGACAGAAACACTGAGTCAGAGCAAGCATCAAGGATAGACACATACAAACACAAAGACACACATCCTGTGTTTGTATGTATGAGTACGAGTGCAGGTATCCAAAGATAAAGCAATGAGGATTTATTTCACTTCTCTTTTCTCTTTGTAACACTAATTACATTTGTGAACCTGTTTAATGGTGGCCTCTACTACTAGATCGTAAGCTGCATACTTATGCACCACTGTGTATTTATCACTTAGCATAGGACTTGGCACATGGCAGACACTCAGCAAATGACAAAATCATGTGGCCTCTGCTCTCATCCACTGACTTAGATAATGAGAAGTGTCTCCTCCTCAGGGACCAGGAGGATGCTCTGCTATGGCAAGTGGAGGAATCAGAGATGAGCCATGGAGCCTGTGATCTGATCTCCCCAGTGAGGCTGTCAGCCCTAGGGTAGATTCCTTGTTGACTATCCTTTTCTCATCACTGGCAGCATCTTATCACAATACTTGGGGCACGGGCCAGGGAGTTACCCAGGTCTGAGGATGGGAGGAGTGAGTCCTGGCTATCAGGATAGACATCTTATTCCAGCTGCAGTTGTCCTAGATGTGGCCTGTTTCCCAGCCTACTGACCTTTAGGGCACAGTTGGGGGTTGGGAGCATGAGTCAGAGAGGAATGTGGGACTGGTTGTTTGGGAGTTTCACTCTGTGGGGAGAAGCTGGTTCCCCATGCCTATCAGTTTTCTAATGGCATCTCCAGAGGCAGAGCCTAGAAACAATTACTTGAAGGAGTCAGATGAAGCACCCACACTTTTATGGACCCCTAGGATGTTGGCAGGAAGATAATTTATACAGTTTTTAACAGGCATAGGACAGAAAAGTATTGTAGAGTATTTCAATAGAAATCTGAGGCTGGGTACAATGGCTCATGCATGTAATCCCAGCACTTTGGGAGGCCAAAGTGGGAGGATCACTTTAGCCCAGGAGTTCAAGACCAGCCAGGGCAGTATAGTAAGACCCCATATCTACAAAAAATAAAATGTTAGCCAGGTGTGAGAGCACATGTCTGTAGTCCCAGCTATTCAGGAGACTGAGGTGAGAGGATTGCTTGAGCCCAGGACGTTGAAGCTGCAGTGAGCCCTGTTCATGCCACTGCACTCCAGCCTAGGTGACAGAGTGAGACCCTGTCTCAACGAAACAAAACAAAACGGAACACACACACACGCACACACACACAAAGAAAAAAAGAAGAAAGGAAAATTTAAGATATCCTCTTATCCATACTTCTGCCTCCATCCCAGGTAAGTACAAAATCTCTCTTTGAAGATTTTCTAAAGTGAGGGGGTTCCACTGTTAGGTGACCATGGTAACCACTACACCACAGCATACTTATGAGAGCATTCCACTGTTAAATCTAGCCGAATCTAGCCTGCAACATGGAAGCCATGACCAGGACAGTGGAAGTGCAGTGTGAATTATCCAAGCAATCATTTCCTCATTCCTTGGGTGGGAGTGGGCAGACACACCTGGGAGACCCTCACCCTGCCTCTCACGATGCTCTGCTTCTTCATACAGTGCACACAGTGGTGGAAAATGGCAGCAGGGGCAGAGAGGCGCTCATTCTGGAGAGGGGACCTATGAATCTTGTAAATATGATGACATCTGCAAGACAGACTCTTCAGCCGCCTGGTAGTCTGTAATTGAAGCCAGGAATTCAGCACACGCTCAGACACACCCAGCCTTCACCATGGGTTCCCAGAAGCAAGTTCTTGCATAGCCACTAGGCTGGGAGGACCCTCACTTAACCAACCCTCCCTGACAAGCTCCAAGGCCTCAGAGTTGAATTCTAAATTTCCAACTTAGTAATAATTTTTTAAAAATTGCATGATGCCGAGGCTTGGGGTATGGATGATCCCATCACCCAGGTGATGAGCGTGGTACCCAGTAGATAGTTTTTCATTCCTTACTCCTCTCCCTCCCTCCCCTCTCTAGTAGTCCCCAGTGTCTGTTGTTGCCATCTTTATGTCCATGTGTGCTCAAGGTTTAGCTCTCACTTATAAGTGAGAAGATGAGGTATTTCGTTTTCTATTCTTGTGTTAGTTCACTTAGGATAATGGCCTCCAGCTACATCCATGTTGCTGCAAAGGACATGATTTCATTCTTTTTTATGGCTGCATCCAACTTAGCAACAATTTTTATCCCTCTCTGTTTTCATTATCAGCAGTGCCTAAGTTGTTCATGCTGGTTGTTCTCAGGTGCTAACCTCTCCTATGAGTGAGATCCAAGCTTCATGGAAGTATCATGGGAAAGTCTTTCATTTTGGTTTAACTGAAATCTGTTTTTGTTATAATCATCAGAGTCTAAAATTGATCAAGCTAGAAAACTTCTACACTGCTCTGAAGTCCCAGGCAAATAGGCTGGAGGTTTTTCCTGCTGTTCTCCACCTTTCTCCATAATGAGATGCTTTGTTTCCATGAATTGGCTCTGATCCAGATTTCTAGACTCTATGACAGGACATTTCATCCCTCCCTCTGCCTCCAGGCAGGACTGAACTTAACTCATCCTAGGCTGAAGGGTGTCTCCTTTAGACCTTATTTCAAGATTTCCTGACTCTTTGGCCTCTTTCAGTTAAAAGCACACAGCTGATTCCTGATGCCCAATCTTAATTTCCTAATGGCAATTCTAGCTCATTTCTTTTCATTGTGGAAAGGAAGATCCATATCTCCCTCATACCTTCCCAGCTAAAATTGTCTCACTTTTTTATAATGTTTCTCAGATATTAATTTGATCCCATATCTTCCTTGTGCTAGAGGAGGAAAATTAGTGTTATATGAAATATGCCCCATTATCTGAGTATTGTTGGCCTGAGCTAGTATTCCATATTTTTTATCACTTTTGTTATTGTGCTCCTCACCAACATATCTCATCCTTTCTTTGCACTGAGACTTCAAATATCAGTTTCATCTACCTGGAATGCCTTTCCCTCTCTCATCAGTTCTGACCTTCCATTACTTTCAAATCCTGTTCCATTCTCCCTCTCTAGACGATGTTGCCTAACTCTGCATTCTCTCTGTATTCATGATTCTTCTGAATTCCACTAGCAGCAATGTAAAGAGTTTCATTCAGCTGGCCTCAACGTCTGCCCTTGCCTCACTCTCTCCAAGCATGAAGCATGGATGAGAAGAGTTCTAAGAACTTGCAGGGAACCAGTAGCACAGTGTATAGCAAGTCAAGAACTTGGGAGTTCTAGTGTGGGTCTATAACCTTGTGCATCTCATAACCTCTCTGGCCTTTCTGCTTAATTATGTATGGACAAGGAAGCATTGAATTAGGCCATCTCGAAGAATTCTTTAACTTTAAAAATGTTGTGAATTTGTGCTTTCCTCTCTTGGTCTCTTTCAATATCATGGACAGAACTCTACAAGCAGGGAAATCACAGAATAGGAGAATATGAACTAAAAGTCATAGTTGATAGGGAAAAAACTTCATTTTAATATGGAGGTAGTGCTGGTCACAATAATTGGAAATTTGTCGTGAGAATGGGGGCAGGCTGCTGCACCTCTTTATCCTCTTGCAATTTTACAAACATTGCTGTAATGTGTTTTAAAGGGTAGGGAGGCCAGGCTCAGTGGCTCACGCCTGTGATCCCAGCACTTTGGGAGGCCAAAGTGGGCCAATCACTTGAAGTCAGGAATTTGAGAACAGCCTGGCCAACTTGGTAAAACCTCATCTCTATTAAAAGTACAAAAGTTAGCTGGGCATAGTGGCACATGCCTGTAGTCCCAGCTACTCAGGAGGCTGAGACAGGAGAATTGCTTGAACCCAGGAGGTGGAGGTTGCAGTGAGCCAAGATTGTGCCACTGAACTCCAGCCTAGGCAACAGAACCAGACTTTGTCTCAAAAAAAAAAAAAAAAAAAAAAAAAAAAGAAAAGGTAAGGAAGTGGAAGTGGCTCTGGCCTAATTTCTACATCCTCAGCACATCAGCACAGTGGCCATCAGGCATATCCTAGCAATATGCTTGTACTAATGTAAAAAGGTTGCTTCACCCTCATTCAAGTCACTGAAGGAAGATCCTACATTAAGTTCTTACTCATTTTTTTCTTGGGAAATTCCCAAGTCTTATGTGAGTAGAGAAGACCATTTCTATCTGGAGTCCAAAGGTCTTCCTTTTCTAAATAGAACTTAAGTTTGTTCTATGATATGTTGGTCATTATGCTTCACAACAATCCCTGAAAATCAAGACTGTAAAAGCAGTAATTTATAAGGTTATGTGGTCTTTTGTGTGTGTGTGTGTGTGTGTGTGTGTGTGTGTGAGAGAGAGAGAGAGAGAAACAGAGAGAAAGAGAGAGAGAGAGACAGAAACTCATGTGATTGTCACTGTGGACTAGAGGAGTCTTAGAGAAATGTCATACTGACCATGCCACTTACTCTAATCAGGGATAGACTCACGTGTTATTTATTTTGAATTACATTATCTTAAGCAGCAGGACAACTTAGATTTTATTCAAAGCTTAAGAGCTAGAGGAGAGAGAGGAGGGAAAGTAGGTATAGAGCATTTATTAAATACCTACTGTATGTTAGGTATTGTGAAAGACTTTATATATCATATATACTCAACATAAGGTGAGATTTTATCTTCCCAAACTACTTTCTCAGAAAAGAGGAAGTTACTTTATATTTGAATTCTTACAAAGTCTCATATTATAGGGTACTTTCTCAATTACTTTTTAAGGAAGACACATTAGTCTGTAAAAGCAAAAAAACAAACAACCTCTTCATCCCAAAACAAACAAAAAACAATCAATGAGGGTTTGGATTACCTATAGAGGCCATTTGATGGGATTTTTTTTAAGTGGACTTCAGTTTCTGGGAATGTGAAAGGCTTGGGCTGGGTTATTTGAATCAACTTTCCTGCTGAAAATAGCTTTAAAATGCTGGATAAAATAGTTAAGACATCTTAAAAGCATGAAAGAGCCAACAAAATAGTAAGGAAATATCGGGTCAAAATCTAGTTGAAAGTGAAAACTCAAAGTGGTAAGTGAAGCAAAAAGGCTACTTTTAACCAGAAGGTATTTGCTGATAGAAGCAAACTTGCACTCTGGTTTTGATGGTTGGTCTGAGAGCGTCAAACTCGTGGCTGGCCTGAAGTTAGGAATCTAATAGGAGACTGTTCCCATATAAAACTGAAAAATCAAAGAGTTATACCTTTAGTGTAAGGGTGAAATAGAAGTAAGTCTAGGCTGGGCATGGTGGGTTATGCTTATAATCCCAGCTTTGGGAGACCAAGGTAGGATGATTTCTTGAGCCCAGGAGTTCGAGACCAGCCTGGCAATATAGGAAGACCCAGTCTCTACAAATAACAAAATTAGCTGGGTGTGGTGGCACGCACCTATAGTTCCAGGTACTTGGGAGGCTGAGGCTGCAGTGAGCCATGATTGTGCCACTGCACTTCAGTCTGGGTGACAGAACGAGACCCTGTCTCCAAGAAAAAAAAAGTAAACCTACCCTCGCTGCCACATCTCCAAGGGACTATAAGAAAGTTTCCTTGGTGCTGAGCAGAACTGAAGGAAAAAGTCCAAGCCAGCCTGATTTGCAGCCCAAATTTATATCACCTAGGTAGTAAAAGAAAACCTCAAACCTTGAATTTAATTTTAAATGATTCCAGATTAGTAGTTCCTTTGGGCACCTGGCAAAAGCAAAGGCAAATCCTCCTTCAGTGAAGACCTCTTCATCCTAAGCCTCAAAAATCTCCACAAGTAATTCTTCAAAGGCAATGAGCAAATAAGCACATAGGGAGAGAAGGCACCATGAGTGAGAATCAGCAAAAACAACAGACAGCAGAAACAGATGCACAAAGACTTCAGAGATTGAAACTAACTGTCCGGCACACGTTAAAAAACAAGCCTGAAAATAGTTTCAGGGAATGTAAAAAATGATCTAGTGGATTTAAAACAGAACCAAGTAGAAAGATTCTAACAGCAAATTTGACCCAATTGAAGAGATAATTAGAAAACTAGAAGACAGGTCAAAAGAAATCCAGAATGAAGCACAATGTGGTGAAAGTATGAAAATATCAAAGAGAGTTGAGATATATGGAAAATAGAGGGAGAAGACCCATATCAACCAATAATTAAGACTCCAAAATTAAACAAGAGAAAGGATAGAACAGAGCCAATGTTTGAAGAAATAATGACAGGATTTTCTTAAACTGATTACAGTCACTAAGAGGCCCAGTGAATTCCAAGGAAGATTAAAAAAAAAAAAAAAAATCCAACCCTAACGTATGTTAGTGAAACTACAGAACATGATATATGAAGAGAAAAATAAGGAGATAAGAAAAAAGATAAAAATAAGAAAAATAAGGAGATAAGAAACTTCTGCTTCTGGTCACAAAGAAGTAACTGACATGGAACTCGTCCTTCCGTCCTAAACAAGTGCTATATATATGAAAATATATATATGTGTGTATATATATGTATATATATTTACTGAATGGGTTTAATAACAGATTTGACACTATAGAAGAAAAGATAAACGAACTTGAAGATGTAGAAAGAAACCATTCAAACTGAGGCACAGATAGAAAAAATACTGAAAAACAAAAAGAAGGCATTAATGACTGCAGGGACAGTATCAAGTAGTTTAATATTTATGTAATAGGATTAAGAAAATTTTGATGGAATAATGGATAGCTTCCTCTCAATTTAATAAAAACTATAAACCTATAAATTTAAGAAGCTCAGTGACCCTAAGCTGGCTAAACATAAAGACAACTACACCAAGGCACATCATAATCAAATTGCTGAAAAATTTTAAGAGTAGCTAGGGAAGATATATTAAATATAAGGGAACAAAGATAAAAATTATTGGAGATGCTTTGTCAGAATCAATGTAAGCCAGGAGACATTGGAAGAACATTTTTAAAGTACTGAATGAAAAATATGTGCCAACCTGAAATTCTATGTCCAGTTAAAATGTTTTTCAAAGTAAAGGTTAATAAAGACTTGTTTCCACACAAACAGAATCCAAATGAATACTGAGTGTTAAAGGAAGATTATTAGGTTGAATGAAAATGATATTGAATAGAAACTTGGACTTACAAGAGTTTCAGAAGTGGTAAGTATATGGGTAAATATTAAGACATTTTCTTGTTTTTAAATTTTCTTTAAAATTTAACAGGGCAGATCACTTTGAGCCCAGGAGTTCGAGACCAGCCTGGGCAACATGGCAAAACCCTGTTTCTGCAAAAAATATACAGATTAGCCACACACAGTGGCACATGCCTACAGTCCCAGCTACTCAGGAGGCTGAGGTGGGAGAATTGCTTGAACCTGAGAGGTGGAGGTTGCAATGAGCTGAGATGATGCCACTACACTCCAGCCTGGGTGACGGAGTGAGACCCTGTCTCAATAAATAAATAAATAAATAGATAAATACATAAATACATAAATTTTAAATGAAAGAAAATTTTAAAAAAGAATAACAAGTTATTTAAAACAAAAGAGAAAACAATGTATTTTGAGGTTTATAACATACATAGCAGTAAAATGTATGATGATAATAGCACAAATGAAATGGAAGCAAACTATTGTCCCTACTTTGTGTGTGAAAGGGTATGTTATTTGAATATAGGCATTGATAGTTAAAGTTGCCTAATATAAATCCTGTAAAATAATCAATAAAATAACCAAATGAAAAAGTATAGCTATCCTAAAACTTATTCAATCCAAAAGAGGAATCCTAAAACTTACTCAATTAATCCAAAAGAGGAAAAAGGAAACAAGAGATGATTAGATTTAATGTCAACTATATTGATAATTACATTAAATATAAATGGTGTAAACCTTCCGATTAAAAGCTAGAAATTGTCAAATAGAATAAATAAGCATGATTAAACAATATGCTGTCTACAGGAAATGCATTTTAAATATAGAGACAGATAGATTAAAAGTAAAGGGTGGGAAAAGAGGTAACATGCAAACATAAATAATAAGAAAGCTGAAGGTGCTATATCAATCTCGGGCAAAGGAGACTTCAGTACATGAAATAGTAAGACAGATAAAGAGGGACTTTTCATAACGATAAAAGGTTCAGATGATCAAAAGGAAATAACAATAATACTAGTAAACAGTTGGCAAATTACAGAACATCAAAATACATGAAGCAAAAGTGCCATAACTATAAAGAGAAATAGACAAACCCACAATTAGAATAGATTTTAAATTTTGTTCTCTCGGGAATTGATAGAACAAGTTGTCATAATATCACTAAGGATTTAGAAGACTTGAACAACACAACTAACCAACTTGACCGAGTTGTCCTTCATAGAACATTACCTGCAGTGATTGCAGAATGCATGTTATTTTCAAGTATATATGGAACAGTCACCAAGGTAAACCATTTTGCTGTACCATAAAACAAGCATTACTAAATTTAAAAGAATTGAAATCATATACAGTGTACTCTGATCACATCAGAATTGGATTAAAAAGCTAACTGAAAGTATATCTGAAAAATTCCCATATTTTAGAATATTAAACATAATATTCCTAAATAGTCCATGAAATAGAAATCACAGGGTAAAATAGAAAATACTTTGACTATTAAAAAATGAAACACATAACTTGCGCAGAAAACAAGATGAGATTGGCATGGCTTTATTTGTTTTTTTTGTTTTGTTTTGTTTTTTTTTTTTTGGCTTGACTCAGGATTTAAAAACTGGAACGGTGAAGGTGACAGCAGTCGGTTGGAGCGAGCATCCCCCAAAGTTCTACAATGTGGCCGAGGACTTTGATTGTACATTGTTCTTTTTTTTAATAGTCATTCCAAATATGAGATGCATTGTTACAGGAAGTCCCTCGCCCTCCTAAAAGCCACCCCACTTCTCTCTAAGGAGAATGGCCCAGTCCTCTCCCGAGTCCACACAGGGGAGGTGATAGCATTGCTTTCGTGTAAATTATGTAATGCAAAATTTTTTTAATCTTCGCCTTAATACTTTTTTATTTTGTTTTATTTTGAATGATGAGCCTTCCTGCCCCCCCTTTTTTGTCCCCCAAACTTGAGATGTCTGAAGGCTTTTGGTCTCCCTGGGAGTGGGTGGAGGCAGCCAGGGCTTACCTGTACACTGACTTGAGACCAGTTGAATAAAAGTGCACACCTTACAAAAAAAAAAAAAAAAAGAAACACAATATATTAAAATTTGTGAATGTAGCTACAGAAGTATCTAAAAGGAAAACTATATCTGCAAATGTTTTTATTAGAAAAGAAGAAAGATCTCAAATCAATTATCTAAGATTCCATTTTAAAGACCTACAAAAAGAAGCACAAAAATGAAGCAAAAGTAGAAGAATGAAATAATAAAAATTAGATTGGAAATCATTGAGATAAAGAACAGAAAAATAATAGATAAAGTCAATGATATCAAGAGCAGTATCACTGAATAAATTAACAAAATTGATAAGCCTGTAGCTAGAAAGATTATGAAAAACAAGATACAGCTTACAAATATCAGGAATGAAAAAGGAGATACCGTAAATCAATAGGCTTTATTTTATTTTATTTTATTTTTATTTATTTATTTATTTTTTGAGACAGAGTCTTGCTCTGTCACCCAGGCTGGAGTGCCATGGTGCCATCTCTGCTCACTGCAACCTCTGCTTCCCGGGTTCAGGCAATTCTTATGCCTCAGCCTCCCAAACAACTGGGGTTGCAGGTATGCGCCACCATACTCAGCTAAGTTTTTGTATTTTTAGTAGTGATGGGGTTCACTATGTTGGCCAGGCTGGTCTCGAACTCCTGGCCCCAAGTGATCCCCCTGCATTGGCCTCCCAAAGTGCTGGGATTACAAGCATGAGCCACCGTGCTTGGCCGATTCAACAGACTTTAAAGGCTAATAAGTAAATATTATGAACAACCTTATGTTAATAAATTTGACAGATGAAATGGACAAATTTCTGATAAACACAAGTTACCAAAACTGACACGTAGGTTGAAAATGTGAACAACTCTAGCTCTATTGAAAAAACTGAATTTATAATTTTAAAACCTTCCCTTAAAGAAAAACACCAAACCAAGATGTCTTCACTGGTGAATTCTATCAGACACTGAATGAAGAAATAATACCAATCCTGCAAATTTCAGAAAATAGGAGAGGAGGAAACACTCCATAACTCATTTTATGGTGCCAAAATTACCCTGACAGCAAAACCATACAAAGAGATCATAAGAAAATAAACATATAGTTTAATATCTCTGATAAACACAGATATAAGAATTGTTAATAAAATATTAACAAATTGAATCCAGCAAAGTCAGTTTAACATTTGACTATCAATCAGTATATTTCACCATATAAACAAAAAAAATGGAGACACCATGTGATCACCTCAGCAGATTCAGAATAAGTACTTGACAAAATTCAACGCTAATAATTCTCCAGACTAGAAATAGAAAAAACTTTTCTCAGTCTGATAAGGAGCATCTACAGAAAATCTACAGTTAACATTATATTTAATGGTGAACACTTTCCCCCTAAGATCAAGAACAAGGCAAATATGCTCATTCCTATGAGTTCTGTTCAGTGTTGTGCTAGAGATCCTAGCCTTTTCACTAAGGCAAGAAAAGGAAATAAAAAGCATATACACTGAAAAGAAAAAAGTAAAACTGTTTTTATTTGCAGGTAACATGATTGCATATATATATAAAATCCAAAGGAATCTAGAAAAAATCTGTTAGAACTAATGAATTTAGATATGTTGCAGGACATAAAGTCAGCATGTGAAAAAAATCAATTGTATTCTCATATTAGCTATGAGCAATTAGAAAATAAAAAGTTTAAAACTATTATCTATAATAACATCCCAAAATTCATGAAATATTTAAGGATTAATTTGACAAAATATGTGCAGGACCTGAACACTGAAAACAACAAAACACTGCTGAAGAAATTAAAGAAGACATAAATAAAGTGAGATATACTGTGTGTGTAAATTGGAAGATTCAGTATTTTTAAAGTGTTAATTCTCCCTAATATGGTTATTAAAGAAACTAAATTTAGAAAGAGTCAGTGCAATTTCAATAAAAATCCCAGCAGATATTTTTTGTAGATATCTACAAACTGGTTCTAAAATTCATATGGAAATGTAAATGACCTAGAATAACCAAAACAATTTTGAAAAAGAATGGTTGGAGGACTTACCTGAATTCAAGATTTACTATAAAGCTGTGGTAATCAAAACACTGTGATACTGACATAAAGATAGATAATGGGATAGAATAGAGAGCCCAAAAATAGAGCCATACATTTAGTCAAAATTATTTTCCAATTTTTTATTGTGTAAAATACATATAACATAGAATTTACCATCATAACTATTTAAATGTACAATTCATTGGTTTTAGATAAATTCATAATGTTTGTTTTACAACCATCTCCATCATCCATCTCCGTAACTGCTTTCATCTTGTAAAACTGAAACTCTATATCCATTAAACAATAACTTCCCATTTTTCTTCTCCTCCAGTCCCTAGAAACTACCATTCTACTCTCTGTTTCTAGTATTTTGTTGGTCAGTTTTGGATAAAGGTGCCAAGGTATTTCAATGAAGGAAAGGATACTATTATAACAAATTATGCTAGACAACTGGATATCCATCACAACAACAACTTTGACCCTTACCTCACATCATAGTCAGAAATTAGTTTGAGATGGAGCAAAGTCTTTTCGAGAATAAAACATAAGAAGGAATCTTCACAACATTGGGATAGGTTAAAAATTTCTCAGGACACAAAAAGCAAGATCCATAAAATTTTTTAAGTATGAATTTGATTTTGAAATTAAGAACTTCTGCCCTTTGAAAGAGACTTTTAAGCAAATGAAAATATATATGGATCTTTTCTCATGGTCTTGTGTTGATTATACAAAGGGTGATGTTTATATATATACACATATATGTATATGCGCGATATGTATATATATGCAATTCTCCTGCTCAGCTTCCCAAGTAGCTGGAATTACAGGCACCTGCCACACCCAGCTATATATACATATGTCTCTGACAAGGGACATGTGTAGTCCTTTGTACAGACAAAGAACTCTTCTTACAAGTCAACAATAACAAGGCAAACTAATTTAAAGATGGACAGAGACTGTGAACAGGCTTCACAAAAAAGATACGTAAATGCTCAATAAATGCATAAAAAGTTGCTCACTATCTTTAGTCATCAAGGAAATGCAAATTAAAGTCACACTAAGATACCACTACACACCACTAGAATGGCTCAAAATAAAAAGACTGACAATGCCTGTTTTATTTGACCTTGTATGAGCCCTTCCAAACTAAGGTCTTTCATCTTCAATTTTGGAAAGTGTTTCTTCTTTGTTGCTTTAAATATTTTCTCCTCCACTTTTCTCTCCTTCTGGGGCTTCTATTGTTAGATTGTTGGACCTGCTATTTCTAACCTTTATAGTCTTTAGATTTTCTTTAAAGAGAAAAAACTATTCTTTCCTGCTACCTACTGTGGAAGCCTGTTCTTTATAACTACTCATCTTTGAATGAGATAAGTTTTCCCTGTATCACTATTTATAGGAAGACTGAGTGATTGAGAGCTCAGAGTTCCAGGCTAAGATAAATTTTTCTTATATCTCAGGTTTATGTATGAATTTTTTCCTTTATATTTCCCCACCCAATGGATATAGGTTGCTGTAGGACTAGTCGGGAGGCAAGGTTTATCTTCTCCCTCCATCACACTGCTTTCTGAAAATAGGCTTGTTTGTGTAATTCCTTCAGCCCCACTTCTTTTGTTTCTCTGAAGCAAAGTAGGTCTTGGAAAGCTCTTGCTGCCAGCCTGTACACCCTTCTGTGAGAGATTTTGGTTGTATTGAAGGTGTGCTCCTAGAAGCAGTGTACATACTGATTCTTTACATCTGCAACTAGGTGCATCCTCTTTTCTCACCAGTCCTGTTCATGGCTACTCCTTTTGATGCCTTTCTATCTATTTCTTGGTTCATCTTTCTTGTAGCTTCATTGAAGATTTCTCATTATCCTTGTCATTTTTTAAATTTTTGGCGATTTGCAAGAGGAGAAAAGGAATATGTCATTTTTATACTGCCATCTTCACGATGCCGTCTTTGAACAGGAAGTCTAAGCCATCTTAGACATTCTTGTATTTTCAGCTTGTAGCAATTCTTTCAGGGAAGTAAGTTCTATTAGTCTGCCAACTGAACATAAAACAGTTTATTCATTTGTTTCAAAATGTGCTTCTCTTGTTCCATTATTTCAGGATTGGCAAATATTATATTTACCCAAGGATAGCCATCTTGAATTTAAATATTTTCACTATGTCCTACCCTCCAAATTTTATCTTTTTACATAAAGATCACTATTGTCATAAGCCAGCCTCTCATCCTCTTCCATGGACCATCTCTAACTTTATTATGTGTCTTAGAGAAGAATCTAAAAGTGAGTTCATTATCCTATGTGTGGCCACACCATTCTTTTGTACAAAGTCACCCCTGAATATTGGTTTGTGAGCATTCTAGTATTCCTGTGCTGCCAATGCCACAGAGCAGGGCTCTGCCCTCCAATGACAGATGACAGTGATCTTTAAAAAATAAATCAATGATAATATTATTATGTGTGAACTTGATCCTCTCATTATGATATTAACTGGTTATTTTGCTCGTTAGCTGATGCAGTTTCTTCCTAGCATCGATGATCTTTACATTTTGGCATGTTTTTGCAGTGGCTGGTACCGGTTGTTCCTTTCCATGTTTAGTGCTTCCTTCAGGGTCTCTTGTAAGGCAGGCCTGGTGGTGACAAAATCCCTAAGCATTTGCTTATCTGTAAAGGATTTTATTTCTCCTTCACTTATGAAACTTAGTCTAGCTGGATATGAAATTCTGGGTTGAAAATTCTTTTCTTTAAGAATGTTGAATATTGGCCCCCACTCTCTTCTGGCTTGTAGAGTTTCTGCCAAGAGATCCGCTGTTAGTCTGATGGGCTTCCCTTTGTGGGTAACCCGACCTTTCTCTCTGGCTGCCCTTAACAGTTTTTCCTTCATTTCAACTTTGGTGAATCTGACAACAACATACCAGAATCTCTGGGACACATTTAAAATACTGTGTAGAGGGAAATTGATAGCACTAAATGCCCACAAGAGAAAGCTGGAAAGATCTAAAATTGACACTCTAACATCACAATTAAAAGAACTAGAGAAGCAAGAGCAAACACATTCAAAAGCTAGCAGAAGGCAAGAAATAACTAAGATCAGAGCAGAACTGAAGGAGATAGAGACACAAAAAACCCTCCAAAAAATCAGTGAATCCAGGAGTTGGTTTTTTGAAAAGATCAACAAAATTGATAGACTGCTAGCAAGACTAATAAAGAAGAAAAGAGAGAAGAATCAAATAGATGCAATTAAAAATGATAAAGGGGATATCACCACCAACCCCACAGAAATACAAACTACCATCAGAGAATACTATAAACACCTCTACACAAATAAACTAGAAAATCTAGAAGAAATGGATAATTTCCTGGACACTTACACTCTCCCAAGACTAAACGAGGAAGAAGTTGAATCCCTGAATAGACCAATAGCAGGCTCAGAAATGGAGGCAATAATTAATAGCCTACCAACCAAAAAAAGTCCAGGACCAGACAGATTCACAGCCGAATTCTACCAGAGGTACAAGGAGGAGGTGGTACCATTCCTTCTGAAACTATTCCAATCAATAGAAAAAGACGGAATCCTCCCTAACTCATTTTGAGGCCAACATCATCCTGATACCAAAGCCTGGCAGAGACACAACAATAAAAGAGAATTTTAGACCAATATCCCTGATGAACATCGATGCAAAAATCCTCAATAAAATACTGGCAAACCGAATCCAGCAGCACATCAAAAAGCTTATCCACCATGATCAAGTGGGCTTCATCCCTGGGATGCAAAGCCAGTTCAACATACACAAATCAATAAACGTAATCCAGCATATAAACAGAAACAATGACAAAAACCACATGATTATCTCAATAGATGCAGAAAAGGCCTTTGACAAAATTCAAAAGCCCTTCATGCTAAAAATTCTCAATAAATTCGATATTGATAGAATGTATCTCAAAATAATAAGAACTATTTATGACAAACCCACAGCCAATATCATACTGAATGGGCAAAAACTGGAAGCATTCCCTTTGAAAACTGGCACAAGACAGGGATGCCCTCTCTCACCACTCCTATTCAACATAGTGTTAGAAGTTCTGGCTAGGGCAATCAGGCAAGAGAAAGAAATCAAGGGTATTCAGTTAGGAAAAGAAGAATCAAATTGTCCCTGTTCGCAGATGACATGATTGTATATTTAGAAAACCCCATCATCTCAGCCCAAAATCTCCTTAAGCTGATTAGCAACTTCAGCAAGGTCTCAGGATACAAAATCAGTGTGCAAAAATCACAAGCATTCTTATACACCAGTAACCGATAAACAGAGAGCCAAATCAGGAATGAACTTCCATTCACAATTGCTTCAAATAGAATAAAATATCTAGGAATCCAACTTACAAGGGAAGTAAAGGACCTCTTCAAGGAGAACTACAAACCACTGCTCAGTGAAATAAAAGAGGACACAAACAAATGGAAAAACATACCATGCTCAAGGATAGGAAGAATCAATATCTTGAAAATGGCCATACTGCCCAAGGTAATTTATAGATTCAATGCCATGCCCATTAAGCTACCAATGACTTTCTTCACAGAATTGGAAAAAACTACTTTAAAGTTCATATGGAACCAAAAAAGAGCCCTCATTGCCAAGACAATCTAAGTCAAAAGAACAAAGCTGGAGGCATCACACTACCTGATTTCAAACTATACTACAAGGCTACAGTAACCAAAACAGCATGGTACTGGTACCAAAACAGAGATATAGACCAATGTAACAGAGCAGAATCTTCAGAAATAATACCACACATTTACAGCCATCTGATCTTTGACAAACCTGAGAAAAACAAGAAATGGGGAAAGGATTCCCTATTTAATAAATGGTACTGGGAAAATTGGGTAGCCATAAGTAGAAAGCTGAAACTGGATCCTTTCCTTACTCCTTATATGAAAATTAATTCAAGATGGATTAGAGACTTAAATGTTAGACCTAATACCATAAAAACCCTAGAAGAAAACCTAGGTAATACCATTCAGGACATAGGCATGGGCAAGGACTTCATGTCCAAAACACCCAAAGCAATGGCAACAAAAGCCCAAAATTAACAAATGGGATCTAATTAAACTAAAGTGCTTCTGCACAGCAAAAGAAACTATCATCAGAGTGAACAGGCAACCTACAGAATGGGAGAGAATTTTTGCAATCTACTCATCTGACAAAGGGCTAATATCCAGAACCTACAAAGAACTCAAACAAATTTACAAGAAAAAAACAAACAACCCCATCAAAAAGTGGGCAAAGGATATGAACAGACATTTCTCAAAAGAAGACATGCATACAGCCAACAGACACATGAAAAAATGCTCGTCATCACTGGCCATCAGAGAAATGCAAATAAAAACCACAATGAGATACCACCTCACACCAGTTAGAATGGCAATCATTAAAAAGTCAAGAAACAACAGGTGCTGGAGAGGATGTGGAGAAACAGGAACACTTTTACACACTTGATGGGATTGTAAACTAGTTCAACCATTATGGAAAACAGTATGGCGATTCCTGAAGGATCTAGAATTAGAAGTACCATATGACCCAGCCATCCCATTACTGGGGATATACCCAAAAGATTATAAATCATGCTGTTATAAAGACACATGCACACGTATGTTCATTGCGGCACTATTCACAATAGCAAAGACTTGGAATCAACCCAAATGTCCATCAGTGACAGACTGGATTAAGAAAATGTGGCACATATACACCATGGAATACTATGCAGCCGTAAAAAAGGATGAGTTTGTGTCCTTTGTAGGGACATGGATGCAGCTGGAAACCATCATTCTCAGCAAACTATCGCAAGAACAGAAAACCAAACACCGCATGTTCTCACTCATAGGTGGGAACTGAACAATGAGATCACTTGGTCTCGGGAAGGGGAACATCACACACCAGGGCCTATTATGGGGAGGTGGGAGGGGGGAGGGATTGCATTGGGAGTTATACCTGATATAAATGATGAGTTGATGGGTGCTGATGAGTTGATGGGTGCAGCACACCAACATGGCACAAGTATACATATGTAACAAACCTGCATGTTATGCACATGTACCCTAGAACTTAAAGTATAATAAAAATAAATACATAAAATAAATCAATGAAAGTCATTCCTTGCCTTCTGGAATCTCCCTTTCTAGAGTCTAGTTTAGGAAAGTTCTCTCTCTCTCTCTGACACACACACGCACACACTACCACCACCATCACCAACAACAATAAAAGACTTAAGAACACTTAATAATATGTAAAAAGTGGTAAAGTAGCAAAATGAAACTATATTTGTAACTGCTGTGGAGTCACAGAGCAGTAGCATTGTCACTGTTGGGTTAAGGGAAGTCGCCCTGCAAAGAGGAAGTTTCACGTGGAGTTTAGACAAACGATAGTTTAAGTCCTTGCTGGGCAATTTATTAGCTATATAATCTTGAACAAAATGACTGGTCTTTCCAAAAACCAGTTAACTCTGTCGTAAAATAGTATCTGCCTCAAAGAGATTTTTTAAGTTAACTGCGATGACACATGCAAAACCCTTAGCACAATGCACGGCATGTAATAAGTATTCAGGAAATCTCAGCTATTATTATTTTTATAAGGAGAGAAATCGAGTTACTGCAGAGGAGGTGAACATTTTTGGCATGAAGGCCTGAGGTTTTGCATGAGGATGTCATATATGAAAGAGAGGAACTAGAGTACTTAAACCAGAGAAGAGATTCCATTTAGAAAGCCGTTAGATGGAGGTGTGGTAGTGGGTGGGAATGGTGAGGAGGGGGAGCTGTACAAAGGATGAAGTAAGGCCAAGTGGAAGAGCTTTAATTTGATATGATGAACAACAGTAGCTACCGCATAACAAGGGGATCCCGTGAAAGCAGCTTTCACGGATTCCCTGGGACTGCATTCCTCAATAAAGTATTATCACATACATTTTTACTTCTGTCTCTGATTTTTAGAGAAACTGGGCCAAGAAAGAATAAACTCTATGAAATACTATGATGGAGGAATGAGCACTTGGTAATGGTGTAACTGTGTATGGCAAAGATTAGGGGGAAGTTTAAAGATTAGCTCCAAGTTTGTGGGCCTGGGGACCTAGGGATGGACGTGGAGTGAAGGTAATTTTCATAGTGGTGAGGAAAGGGGGAAGTTAAGAATCAGCCCTAGTGCTCCTTATGGTATCAGAGGAACTTGTCTATATCCCAAATACGTGATTTAAAAGTCTCTGGATCTCCTGGGTCAGAGTCCTCGCCCTGTATCCCTTTATCGCTCTTTGATAGGTCAACATTTAATATGAGGTTGGGACAATCTGAGTTTGACCCTTAACTATTTTATGGCATAAGGTTTAATAAAAAGGAATCCAGTTAGGATGACAGACTTATGAAATCACTTTCCCAATCTTTATTTTAATATATAGTTTAACAACAGAAAAACCTAAACATAGCACTGCCATTTTTTTTTTTTTTTACAGAGAGAGAGAAAAAAAAAAGAGCAGATGGAAGTAGCAAAGTCATTTGTCTAAATTGACTGTAATGAGACCAAAGAGCCCCTCCCTTCTAAAGCAGATACAAAAACAAAAGCAAGGATTTTAGTGTGAAGGAGAAGTTTTCTCTGGGAAAACATTTGAAAACCTTTATTTCCAAGCCTACCAGTCAATAAATATTATCCCCCATTGTGAATGAACCCCCATATGAGGTTCTCTGCAGGTTGGTACTAAAGAAACCCTAGGCATCAGACATATTCTCACAGAACATGAAATGTGGTAGGAGGTATAGGTCTCATGAGAATAAACCAAATCAGGATACTTACACAGATCTATCAAGTCCAGTACAGACTGAAATATGCAGCGACTCTCCACCCAAAGTAGCTCAAATCTAACATGCTCAGAAGTAGAACTCACCTGCTCTTTCTTTTGTAGTTCCTATTTCAGTTGGAGGCATCCAGTTGCTTGTGCCAGAAACCTGGTTATCATTCCTGACTCCTTCTTCTCCCTTCCCCTCCCTGTCTATCATTATTTAAATGACCAAATACTATCGGCTTTAACCCAAATGTTTTTCAAATCTGCCTCTAGGAGAGGCAGCCTGGGTAAACAGTGGTGTTGGCCAACATTATTCCAGCTTAGATATCTATGGGGAGGAATCTTTTAGACTCACATTTCTTTTCTAAGTGAGTGAAATACAATGACTTTCAAACCTAACAAAATCAGGAACTTGTCTGCACCCTTCCATCTATGGGAAATTGACATGGACTCCTAAAGATTGCTGTGCATGTCAAACCAAATGGAAGATAGAAAAAGTGGTTGATACACTGGGACCTCTTGGGGGGTGGGGACAAGGGGAGGGAGAACATTAGGACAAATACCTAATGCATGTGGGGCTTAAAACCTAGATGATGGGTTGATAGGTGCAGCAAACCACCATGTCACATGTATACCTATGCAACAAGCCTGCATGTTCTGCACATGCATCCCAGAACTTAAAATAAAATAAAATAAAATAAAAGGTGGTTGAGGACCCAAAGGACCCTCCACAATGTCAACACAAACACATTTTACTGGACAACCTGAAGTCTTCCTATGACTTGGTACTGCATGTGCTAATCTTGGGAAAGTCAGCAGCCAGAACTTTGGGAAGCAGAGAATTGGACACATGAGCTTGATTATTCAAACAAATGATTTGATACCCAAATTATCTGGATAATTGCCTCCTTGTGGTCTAGGGCAACCTGACCCCCCCTACTCCTGGAGCCATAGGAAATCTGAGAGTCATAATTGCCTGTGAGAAACTAAATAGAGTGTCTGAGGGGGTGTCTGCAGAGTAGGAAATGAAAAGACTGTTCAAAGTGGCAAATGAGTAACGTGTTCATTGTGACAGGTAGAAAATCAGCCCAGGCTGGGAGTAAGTCAGGGGAGTAAATTTTGGTTGGTGTCTGACAATTTCCTCATCCTGTCTATTTTTTAAACTTTGGTCAATTCATTCCCAAGTAACCCTCACCCAGTGTTAATTTCTTGTTTATTCTATGCTCACATAGCACCAGGGGACTGTCTGTATCACATATTTGCACTTATTCATATGCTGCTTTGTAAATGTTTTTAAGCCCTTTTTCTATATGTGTGCCGTGTTTTCTGAAGTGGATTTATGTTCTTTGATGTAGGCTCTTCAATAGTCATTTCTCACTTTCCTCTCATTTGCATTTTACAGCTCTGTTCATTTGATGTTGTCTCATAAAGACCTCCATGTAACTTCTTAATACTTTTATCTATACTTTGCCCTCCTTCTGCTGTTGAGTAAAAGTATGAAAGCGATGCTGCATGTGCAGTCAAGATATACTACACACGCTATTAGGTTTCTGCTTTACAATGATCTCCTTTAAGACAACAACTCGAGCAACTCTGCATCTAAAAGCCTGGATTCCTTGTGCACACTTTGTGTCATTGTCCATGACGCACAACAAGCTGAGCCCCTTCCTGTTCCCACACAACAACATGGACTTTGCCCTACTCGGCTTGGAAACCCCTTTCCCCTTCTGCACTTGGGAAGTGAGCAAGAAACTCATGCTTCAAACCCTAGCTCAGAGGGTTGAGAACCTAGCTCCTCTCCCAGGCAAATATTCACTCATCTCATCTGCTCCCAGAATACTTTTTACAAACATTTTCTGAGGCCCATGCCCATTTTATAAAGGTTTTTTTGTTTATTTTGTTTTCAAATTGGTCTTCACCAAAATACATACTTCAAGACCGCAGCTTGTTTTTTTTTATAACCACATCACCAAATACTGCAGCTATCACACAATAGACACTCATAAAATGTTGGAGAATAAATATTCAGGGGATAAGTTCTTGTGTGGAATGTTGATAATTCTCTGTTCTATATTCCCATCCCTCCAAGGAGCCTGCCAGGATGAATTCTTCCAGCTTCATTCTTCATACACCTTCTCTGCCTCAAGAATCAGTGTCCTGCTGGTCCCAGTCTGTCCCTGCTGTCATCCAAACTCTTCCATTAATTGACAGAGGCCGAATGGGGCCCCGAGGTGCTTTAAATAAACCATTTGTTCATTTATAAGGTATTTATTCCAGTATTTGTCTCAATATTTATTTCGTGTCTATCCTGTGCCAGGTGCAGTTTGTTTTACGTGCTGTTGATATACCAGTTAATAAGATAGTCAAAGTCCCCATCCTCCTGATGCTTATATTTTAATGGTTTAGTTTGGAGAGTGAGCTGATGGACAGATTAAAAATGGAAAGCAAAGCTTTTTGCCTACGTTGTCTGATCAATTCAGTTCAAAGCTATATAAATCTTCATTTTTCTCCTTGAGTTTGGTAATTGAGTCCTATCTGCGTGTATCTTTCTGTTATCATATTTCCAGAAAAAAAAAACAACAACATATACCATGGCCACACTTGTCCCTAGCACCTATGCCATGTTATAGACACTTACACCTATACATATATACACTACATTCAACAGCTATACAATGTATACACTCACTGATCATCCATTCACCCAAATATCAAACCTCCCAAGGTATAAGGTACACCACCTTCCCCTCCACTAATACACATCCATTCTGATGCATTTCCTTCCTTCCTTCCTTCCTTCCTTCCTTCCTTCCTTCCTTCCTTCCTTCCTTCCTTCCTTC
>NC_045443.1:51062296-51078206 GCF_002776525.5 Piliocolobus tephrosceles
TTCCTTCCTTCCTTCCTTCCTTCCTTCCTTCCTTCCTTCCTTCCTTCTCTCTCTCTCTTTCTCTCTTTCTGTCTTCTTTCTTTCTTTTTCTTTCTTTCATCTCACTCTGTTGCCCAGGCTACCGTGCAGTGGCACAAACATGGCTCACTGCAGCCTCACCTCCTGGGCTCAAGTGATCCTCCCGCTTCAGCAGCCTTCTGAGTAGCTGGGGCCACAGGTTTGTGCCACCACACCTGGCTAATTTTTTAATTTTCATAGAGACAGGATCTGGCCATTTTGCCCAGGCTGGCCTCTAACTCCTGGCCTCAAGCCATCCTCCTGCCTGAACCTCCCAAAGTACTAGAATTACAGGTGTGAGTCACAACACCTGGCCTGGATGCATTTTCTAATGCATGTGCATGTAGATGCACATAGAACAAACATGACTACACACACTCGCACGTGCGCATATAGTGGCAGTTAGTAAAACACTTTTGCAGAGGGCCTAATGATAACTTTTATTTCTTTGTGTGTGGTGATTTGCAATTTCTAAATGTTTTCCCATCCATTGAACTCCTTTGAGCTTCCTACCAAATTCTCTAAGGCAATCTATACCCATTTTCTATTTAAGGAAACTGAGGATGAGCAAAAACAGAGGGAGAGAAAGAGAAAGATCCGTATTTACTGAGGAAATGACTACAGCACGCATGCGTGAACACACACACACACACACACACGCACACACACACATACACACACACACAACCTGGGCCTGCTCACAGGGCTGCGCATTTTTGCACATATCATCTCTATGAAACAGCATTTTACCCATCTTACAGATGAGGTAGCTTTTGAACTATATCAAGAAACATTGCACAGACCCCTATTTTCTCACGAGTTCAGCAAATTGGCATTTAAGTCATCCCAGATGGGTATTGTAAGGGGTATCCTAAGGAGTACCAAAGAGGAGAGTCTTTTCCATCAGGATTTTTTTTTCCTCCAGCTGAGTCCCAGCCTCCTTAGCTTCATTCTATTTCTTTGTGGTTTTTACTTCCTCAGAAAGAATGAAGCACAGCTGCCAGTTGTCCTCTGAGTAACTCTTCAGAGATTTGAAGTCTGTTATACTGTTGAAAACAGGCATCTCCCAGTTCCCATCACTTAATGTTAGAGTGGACTTCATAATTAAGTATTCCTCAGTAGAGGCTCAAAGCCATAATGTAAAGAACAGCCTTCTTTTTCATTATCTGGACCCAAACACATGTTTCACATAAGCCAGATAACCTGACAAAAATCTACTGACTTGCCCACCAGTGTTGAGTGTGGATTTGTATAAACAGTCATGGAGGACAGAAGGCTTGGGATCCAGTTTTCAGCATCCTTTTTTATAGCATGCCTCCCTGCCTTTCACATCCTAGCCTTCTCCCCCAGACTTTCCTTGCTTCTCTCCACAGATCTAAGTTTACCGCTTTTCCCCACTCTTTCCTGCCACTCCTTGTAAAGTACACACACAGAAGCACACACATGGAATCTTGTCCATGGCCCATCACTTTGGTCCTTTACTCCCTGACTTGGTTTTTCTCTATTTAGTTTCTAAACATCTTTCTCGCCTTATCTCTGGAGCTCAGCAAACTGCCTCCTGGTTCTGTCCTTGTCTGTCTTTGCCATGGTCTCTGCTTCACAAGTGCTTTTCAATCTCCCCCATGGTACTGAACTCTCCCAGTGGGAAGAGACTATACCTCTTCCTTCTTTTGAATTTTCCCTCTGTTCCCTGAAAACACAATGGCCATCTCAGAAGTGACTGACTTACACAAGATGTGATGATCCTCCAGGTCAGTGGATTTTTTTTTACAAGTTTTATTTTGTTTTTAATTGTCATGTAATAATTGTACATATTCATGGGGTACCGTATGACGTTTCCATACATGGATACATCATGTAATAACCAAATCAGGGTAATTAGCAGATCTTTCACCTCAAACATTTATCATGTCTTTGTGATGAAAACATCCAAACCCCTCTCTTCTACCTATTTTGGAGGTATTTCTTAAATTCCTATTTAAGGCCTTGCTCTAATTTTGGATGTGAATTCAGCTTTAGTCAAGAACAATTTTTCGTGCTTATGGCATTAGCTCAGGATGACAGGGAAAGTGTAAGAGAGGAAAAAAATATGATTCTGTGGATGAATACAATTTCTTGGGCCAATTAACTGAGACAGTTAACATGCTGATTATATTTAAACTATCCAGTGATTAACTTAGGGAATTTTATAGACAGTTCAATACTCTCCCAGCATAAGGAATAAGCCAGTTTATACAAAAGAAGAGAGAAAGAACCCTGAGATATATCTATCTCTGATGATGAATATGACAAATGAAAGATGGGGACATTGGAAATTTTTCCTTAAAAATTGTATAGTTCAGAATGAAGGTACAGATAGTCAACCTCCAAATGTTGGGGCATGTATATTACCTCCAGGACATTTTAAATCCTGATTTGACCATTCTCTGCCCTTCAGCATACACCTTGGCTTCCCTACCCTAGTCATTCCCAAGTTGACACTGCAAACCCTTTCCAATGAATGCTTATGTAAATCATAATTGCTAAGGCAACTCCTTGGGCAAAAAACAAATTTGAAAACTAGTCTGATGATCTCTGTTTTTTTTTATTGCCCACTTTAATTTTATTGGCCAGGACCATGGTTGCCTGGGTTTAAACCAAGACTATTGAGTGCCTGGGATAGGTATGGTAGAGGTGGCAAGGTGAGGTCAATGCAAGACATTTCAAGAACTAATTGTGTTACTTGAAGTGGATATGGCTGTCTGGATCATCTCTATACCTACTCTATTTGCTGCCTGAGATGCCCATTCTGCCCTATACCTCATGGTTCAATCTTTTTTACTTCACCTTTTCTATTCTCTCGTTTTCCCACCCGCACCTTTTCAGGACTGCTATACGTACACACACAGGAAAAACAAACAAACAAAAAACCTCCTTTCCTCCTTCCCTTCCTTTTTTCCTCTCTTTTGGTCACTAGATGCATATGTATGGTACTGAAGGTGCCTTCTGATGTTGTCAACTCAGTCATGCAATTGGTCATTTTAGTGGAGAGTTGGGGGGGGTGGGGAGTGCTTCCATGAAAGGGCCACTTGATCAGGTAGCCCAGCACAGACATACCATCAGCTTGTTCTCTCTGCATACATTTGCTCCTATTATTCTGTTTCTCTGTAATCATTCATCTATTCAACAAATATCTGTTGTATGCCTACTATGTGCTAAGAATTATACTATTCCTGTGTTTTAATAGTGACATGGTATTGCTGTTTCTTTCTGATTAACAGATATTTTCAAAGCTGAATGAAGAAAGCCATATTAGGAAAACAGTTATAAGATGAAGCTGATTTTTTTTTCTCATCTCTGAAGGCTTTTATTAGTGCGAGGTGGGCAGGAAAGGAGGAACAATATGGCTGGTCAGAGATCCCTTTCTCACACTAGCTCCTGCCCTGGATAGCAGGGCAGTGGGTGGGAGGTAGGGGAGTGCCTATAGTCATAGTCCCCCCCACCAATCTTCTTACCCTCATTTTCTTGCCCCAGGGCCCCCCAACTGAGAGGGAGTCTGTCATTGTAATTAAGCAGTCTGTAATCAACAAAGTCCCATTAAGAAATAATGAGGCCAGTAATGCAGTGGGTGCCATTGGTGAGGGATTAGTGAAACTCATGTGGTTTCCTGCAACTCTCTCACTTTCTGAGGAAGTGTTGGGGAGGGGGTGGGTGGATAAATTGTTGACTCAGCACTATTAGCGTTAGTCCCTGCACTCTCCCCCATACTCTCAAGTTAAACACCTTGCTGAAGTTGGTTGGATGTGTTAGGTGGGACATGGCTTCCAGCTCTGATAAAGGCATGTATGTGAGTTCCTTGTTGGCAGAGTTACATCATAGTCATCTCTGCATTCCCAGTGCCTGGCACATCATAAGTGCCCAATAAATGTTCCATGAATGCCAGGAGAGGGTGGGTTAGAAGTACACATTGAGCCTAAGACCCAAATGTCCCACCTTCTTGCTTAAGACATTCTCAAAAAGATGGTGGCTTCATGAGCATCTGGGTAAATATGAGTGACTGAAGAGGATCTTGGTACTAAGGACTTTAAGCTCTTTTCACACTCTTCGCATACTGAATCTTGCCTTTGTTGTAATTACCTGTATATGAGGGCATAAGTTCTTAGAGGGATATGACCATTTTATATACTTTTATATTCCACAGAGTGTATGTTGGGTGTAAAGCTCTAATGTATATTTTGCAGCAGCAAGGATTGAAACTAGACATATGGAAAAGTTGCCATGCCAGAAAGTCAATGCCAAAGTTCCCCAGAATACCCTTTTCTATTAATTTTAGAGTCCAGTAAAATAGTAAAAGCTAAATTGGGAGGGAACTAATCAATCCGGAGTTTCCCAAAATGTATTATATGATCTGTGTCAGGGGACCTTGCTCTGTATGAAAATGTAGTTCACTCACCTTCCTAACGTGAATCCCGTGGAGTCTAAAGAGTCTTATATGTGGCCAGGCACAGTGGTTCGTGCCTGTAATCCTAGCACTTTGGGAGGCCGAGGCGGGCGGATCATGAGGTCAGGAGTTCGAGACAAACCTGGCCAACATAGTGAAACCCCGTCTCTACTAAAAATACAAAAAATTAGCCTGGCCTGGTGGTGTGTGCCTGTAGTCCCAATTACTTGGGAGGCTAAGGCAGGAGAATGGCTTGAACCTGGGAGGTGGAGGTTGCAGTGAGCCAAGATTATGCCATTGCACTCCAGCCTGGGCGACAGAGCGAGACTCCATCTCAAAAAAATAAAAAAGGCTTACATGTGGACGCAGCAGAATGATCTCTCCAAGTGTGTTTCAGCCCAAGGCCCCTGGGAGCTTATGCAACGTTAGCATCTTTTGAGCTTGTGGTTTGTATTATTTTCCTCAGCCTAGAACCAGAGGGCCCAGTCAGGAAACTGAAGGATTAGCAATCCATATTATTCATTCCTTTGCTTTCACAACACCGCCTCTAAGTTGTACAAACTTTTCTCAAGCAAAAACAGTTCATAACTTCTTTCAAGGTAGAAAATTCTTCTAAAGAAGGAGTCAATATGGAGTGGGTGTTATGGACACTTACTTCAAGTCATATAGATTTGGGTTTTAACCCAGGACAGTTTCAACGCATTCTCCTGTTTACTTAAAAAAATTACTTAATCTTATGTCTGAAATGGTGCTAACAATACCTATCACACAGTTTGTGAGGATTAAAAGAAAAGAAGGTATATAGAGCACCTCCTAGCACTGTGCCTGGCTCACAGTGAGTACTCAAAATGGTAGTTAAGGAGAATAGAGCTAAATCCAGCTTCAGTCTGTCCTTTTCCAGTATGTGCTGCGTAATTTTGCCTAGGTTTATGTGAGCTCTGCGATTGTTCCTCATGTGTCTTTATGTTTTGTTTCTCTACTTAGACTGTAAGAACCTCTTACCAGGATCTGATATTCTTTCGTATTATTGAATTCCACAGAAGTCTTTAGGGCAGGACCCCTACTCAGGCATCAAATAATTATAATTGGTCCATCTGCCATTTCAAGTTCATGAAATGTGTTATTTGATCTTCTACTTCAGCGGAGCTTGCTCTGTATTAAGATACAGTTTATCTACTTTTCTTGAGTGCATTCAGTGGAGACTAAAAAGCCTTATATGTGGTTTGAAGAAAAAAGAAGATCAGGAACATCAGTGTACCTTGAAGGTGGTAGAAGAGAATAGAGAACCTTCAAGGCTGGGTGAGAAAATTGGGCCTGTTAGACTTGACTGAATCCATGCATTGAATAGAGTCCTCTCTTCCAAGGCTGAGGGCATGAGCTTTGCAAGTTTGAGCACACAAACTCTTGGCCTGAAACCACCGCTTTAG
This sequence comes from Piliocolobus tephrosceles, assembly GCF_002776525.5. NCBI lineage: Eukaryota > Metazoa > Chordata > Mammalia > Primates > Cercopithecidae > Piliocolobus > Piliocolobus tephrosceles. Next base: position 51,068,201 of record NC_045443.1, read on the forward strand.
AATGAGCCTGGCACTAGGAGTTATCTCCATAATCTCCTTCCCTTCCCCAGACTAGAGTTATTTTTCCCTTCTTTCTTCTGATGATAAGGATATAATCCTGGCAAGAGTTGACTATTTCCCCAAAATTATCTGTTCATTTTTACCATTATTTGGTGTGTTATTCATTTTTGGAATGATTTGCAGTGAATGTTTTATCATGGCCCAGCATGCTCCTGTTATCCTGCATACTTCAGCACAGCCATCTCTTCACTCATCATTTGGCGAGGGCTAGAATAAAACAAACCTTCTGAATATTTATTCCTCTTACAGAAACCCTTCTTGCTAAGTCAGACCCCTCAGGGAGCACCTTCCTATGTTGTATCTGAAATCTCCTGTTTTGGCTATCAGTATCATAGTTTGCTACCAGAAGTATGGATAACTGAGACAAAGAACCCTCCCCAAAACGGTGAAAAGCCTTAGAAGCTTTTGGTTTAAATGATGTGAAGATGAATTCCTGAGAATTTAGATGCCTCTCCCACCCCTCTTCCTTCTGGCCTCATGATGTCCTGCCATTCGTACATTTGAGACATGTGCCAAAGAATATCTACCCATCCTGTGCATCTTCACATGGAAGAATGCTGGCTGATTTCATGTGTCCCACAAGGGGATGTGTTGATTCAGATAGTGGGCAGCAGAAAGCCTTTGCTATTCAGAATTTGGAAATGGGAGAAATGGAGCCAGAAAATGTTTATAGAACAGTGAGAGAAGAAAAGGAAAACTACCCAAGGTACAGCTGACCTGTTTAAAAGCAGAATATACTTAAGATACCCCAAAGACTGAGGCTTTTGTAATATCAGTGATGAGTATTAAAGGTAAAAGATTCCTGTTTTCAAACAGAGATATTCCTAAACCTACCAAGCAAAGGAGAATTGTGGTAGGAAGTTCTTCTCAAGTCTAACCGTAATCCCTCCAATGCTAGTTTATTTGCCTATATTAATGTGTTGCTTTGTAATTGTTCTTAGGTTGCTTTTATTGTGTGTGTTTTGCCTTCACAGGTAAACTCCTCCAGGGCAGGACCTGACGCTTCAGAGGAATTTTTTAATCCTTCTCCCCAGAAATGCCCACGTCAAGGCCATAGTAGAGGAGAAGCTCAAGAGCAATCCCTAAGCAACCATACTTGGAAGCATCCTGCATCAGAGGGATTTGTTCCAGACTCAGATTTAATCCACTACTTCCTTTTTGTAAGACAAGTGTTGTCTGAAGGAGTCTGTGTGTGATTTTGAGACGAAAGGATTGCAAAACTCAGCTCCCAGGTTGTCTCGTATCTGATTCTTCGAAAGGGAAAAAGAAGTGAACTTTTCTGCACAATAGCTGAGCAGATAGGAGAGAAAAAGCTTGAAGATTCACAATGGAGCAAGGCTAATTGGAGCCTTCCTCAGAGCAGCTCAACTCTCCCAATTTTACGTATCCCATTCCTTGCCATTCCCACTGTAATTCTGACTTGGCAAGAGCACCACACTGAATGTTCTCAAAGTACTTTGTAGACTTTAATTAGTTCTGTGGGAAGTCAGGCAAAGCTCAGCCTTCATTCTGCCAACAGAGACAACAGTGGTGGGTGTGGAAGGAAGGCAAGAAGAAGACGGACACCCAAAGCAATTGTGCAACTTACTGAAGGCCATGTGGATAGAAGGAACTGAGTTTAAAACCCTGAGTCTTGATAAAAGTGTCTTAGCCTTCCAGATTCCTAAACAGGTAGTGGGCTCATCCTACTAACCTACTTTGCTAGGGTGTTGTTGATGAATGCTTATAAACCCTGTCCTAGATGATAGGTTTGGAAGATTGTTAAGGAAAGCATGTCATTAAGTCCCTACTCACCCCCTCCTCGACAAATAGCCCTGGAGGGAAATGAATGTTAGCCAGAATCGGAGGGCCTTCACTTCAATGGGATGAACAGAGATTCAACAACAGGAGAAATGTTCCAATGGTGAGGGAAATCAACGATGCGCTGGGGGTGAAGGGTAGAGGTTGGGAAGGCCTAAACAGGTGACCCATTGCCAGACAGCCCAGACAAGATCATCATGGAATAGTTGATTCCCATTAGTCACTGTGGATGATTGTTTTCTTAAAATTCAGGACACCATTTTGTAGTAGTTTTCCTTCCTCTCTTTGTAAGAGCAGAAGACCTCTCTGGGGCCTATCACAAGACAAGTGGGTGTTTGCAAATGAGGGTCATGGTTTGAGCCTGAATTGCTCTGTGCTTCTCTAAAAGACATGGTTAAGAATTTGGGCTCTGATGTTAGAGACCTAGATTAAAATCCTTCCTTGCCACTTCCATCAGTATCAATTTGGGTAAGTTTCTTAACTTCTCTAAGCCTTGATTTTCTCACCTATAAAATGGGTATAGTAATAGTGCCTAACTTAGAGATTTGTTGTGAAGGTTAAATGCAATTATTCAGGTAAAGCCTTAATGGAGCATATGTAGTAAGCACTTAATCCATCTTATCTACCAATTCTTCTCTGTGTGGGTTACCCACTTTGGAGATTATCCCCAGTAATTTCTTTGGTCAAGTCCTGATCTCCCTGGCCTCTTGGCTATCTTCTCCCACCATGATCAGTGAGAAGTTGAGGAACACTAATACCAAATTCTTTTTCATGTTAGTTAGGAGAAAGCAGAATTACGAAGGTCAACCTGCTGGTGTAAAAAGTATTACATAGATTAACCCTGCTCTACATATTAGATATGTTCTCAAAATGGCTAAGTGGCCATTTTTATATTGGGTAATCTTTAAATGACTTTATTTGCAAGTCTGAGTAATATACTCATATCATAGAAACAAGAATCACAGTTAAGAGAAGGGAAACTAATATTTGAGCTTAAGACACTTTCCATATCTAAGTCTAATTGAATCCTCGCAATCACCTGATAAAGAGGGCTTATTATTCCCATTTTATGTGTTAAACAACCAAAACTCAGAGAGGTTAATTAATACCCTCAAAATCACTCTTCTAGGGGTGGTGGAGCCTAAGTTTGAATGCAGCTCTGGCTCCCAGACCTGTCCATTTTCTACTAAGTCATGCTCAAAGGCATATTCTGCTTTTGTTAATGGTCAGCCTATGTGCATTTAAGTTTCCCACACAAATTCCAGAAGAATTTTGTCAGTCAATTCATATGACCTTGAGTATTAATTTAGTTTAAAAATCTTTCCCCTTATGATTTAAAAAATATTAACTTTAAGAAATTATCTGCCACGTGCAGGATTATCATAAAATTAAAAAAAAAAAAAGAAATTAGCAGCTGGTTGTGGTGGTTCATATCTGTAATCCCAGCACTTTGGGAAGCTGAGGTGGGAGCATTGCTTGAGGCCAGGAGTTCAAGACCAGCCTGGGTAGCATAGCGAAATTCTGCCTCTACAAAAAATTAAAAATTAGCCAAGCATGGTGGCACACGCCTGTAGTCCCAGCTACTCAGGAGGCTTAGGCAAGAAGATTACTTGAGCCCAGAAGGCTCAGGCTGCAGTGAGCTATGCCCACTGCATTCCAATCTGGGTGAGGGGTGAGAGAAAAAGAAAGAGAGAGAGAGAGAGAGAAAGGAAGAAAGAAAGAAAGAGAAGAAGAAAGAAAGGGAGGGGGAGGGAGGGAAGGAAGAAGGAAGCAAGAAGGGAGGGAATGAAGGAAGGAAGGAAAGGGGGAAGGGAAGAAGGAAGGAAGGAAGCAAGGAAGGGAGGGAGGAAGGGAGGCAGAGAGGGAGGCAGAGAGGGAGGGAAGGAAGGAAGAAGGAAGAAAGGAGGGAGGGAATGAAGTAAGGAAGGAAGGGAAGAAGGAAGGGAAGGAAGGGAGGGAGGGAGGCAGAGAGGGAGGGAAGGAAGGAATAAGGAAGGAAGGAGGGAGGGAATGAAGGAAGGAAGGAAGGGAAGAAGCAAGGAAGGAAGGAAGAAAGAAAGGAAGGAAGGAAGGGAAAATTATCCACATTTGCTTCCATTACTATGGTTTGTCAAAAGCTGACTGTTGAGTCAGGTGCAGTGGCTCACACCTGTAATGACAACACTTTGGGAGGCCGAGACAGGAGGATCACTTGAGCCCAGGAGTTTAAGCTCTCGTCCTACAAAATATAGATAAAAATTAGCTAGGTGTGGTGGTGTGTTCCTGTAGTTCCAGCCACTTGAGAGGCTGAAGCTGGAAGATCTCTTGAGTCTAGGAGTTCGAGGCTGCAGCAAGCAATGACCATGCCACTGCACTTCAGCCTGAGTGACAGAGTGAGGCCATGTCTAAAAAAAAAAAAAAAAAAAAAAAAGCTGACTGTTACCAGATAATAAAGAACACACTATATGATTCTAGAAAATGCAAGCTATTCCATTGTGACAGAAATCAGATCAGTGGTTGCCTGGGCAGGGTGAGGGCTGGAGGAGAAGATGGCAAAGAAACTTCTGGGGATAATGTATCTTGAATGTAATGATGATTTTACAAATGTACACTTAGGTCAAAATTTATTAAAACTTTTAAAAGCTGACTGCATATTAGTCATCTACACACAGAAGAAGTAATGCTGCATCAAAAGCAAAAACAGAGCACTGATTTCCCTGCAGCTCATTGTATATAAACATACTGCCTTCTACCTACCAAGAGGGAAGTTGCTCCCCTAGACTGTGAGCTTTCCACCGGGAAAGGTTGTGTTTTGCTTGTCCTTGAGTTCCTAGCATCTAGTGTAGTGCCTGGTACATCGGTTCTCAATAAATGTTGAATTGAACTAGATGTTTCTTTGACAGTTTACACTGATTCCATAAAGCTCAAATATTTAAGTAGCTTACTAACTATTAAGCAGATTTCCTGAACTGGCAGGAAGCTTTTGTAGATGTTTCAGTGCTCAGGGGTTCTAATTTTGCATGTAACCATAAAAATGGGAAGAAATGACACTGATCTTAGCAGATCTGAGTTGTTTTGCTGTCAACCAACTTTGGGAGTCTCCAGGTCTACTCGCAAGAAAGAGTTTCTGAGAGACCTGATGATAGATAAGACAAACATCTGGAGAACGGAAAGTGTTTTTAAGATGAGCAGTTGCAGATTGCAAGTGTGGTTTAAAATTGCAATCTCGTTAATATATGTAAATGAGAAAGTACATGTACTAGGGTATTCTCACACCTCACATCTCCTATTCACCCTCAATAGGTCAGCTTCTCCCTTACATGTCCCCATCTGATGCTAACTCCCTTAACTTCTCTTCCCTTGGCCCCTAAACTTTATTATAACCACCCAGCCTTCCCTCCACATCTCTTATACTAATTAGAGAAAGATGTAGCCTTACTTTTAGATCAATCTCTCCACCTCTGTTCAAACACCATATTCTTCTTTCTCCTGTCCTTGGCCCCATTCTCATTTCCTCACCCAAAATAAGTTTTCCTTGAGTCTCTTTTCCCTAAAAATTCAATTCTCTTTTACTCTTCAACCCATCATCTTTCCAGAGCATTCCTTCTCTCAGTTTCAGGCTCACCATCTGCCCAGTCTCTCAGGCTAAAATCTTCGCAATTATCCTCAACTCCCTGTCTTCCTTATCAAGTTAATCACTCAGGCCAATTGAATTGCATTTCAGAAATATCTCTTGAATACATTTCTCCTTTGTCTCCTCTTTGCCTGGCTTTGGCTCAGATTTTGGTAGCCATTGCCCTGAACTATTGCAATAGCCACCATATACTTCTTTCTACCAGATGCCTTTTCTTTTCCAGGTCAACTTCTACATCACCACCACCACCTGAATTATCTTTCAAAAAATGAATCTAATTGGTTTACTTCTCTGCTCAAACTGTGGCTCTGCATTGCTGATCAAATAGAGACCAAGCTCTTGGGCATGGCACTAACTGCCCATCAATCCTACTTTGCATTGCTTACCCTAGGCTGCTGCCACATTGAGCTTCCTGCTGTCCCATGCCCTGTGATGCCACAAGCCTCTTCATATGTCGGTTCTTCTGTCTGGAATGCCCTTCTCGTTCTCCTCCTGAGAAATTCCTACCTGGTCTTCAATGCTGCCTAAACAGCACCACTTCTGAGAAGGCAACATTGATGTATTGCTCTCTGAAGAGTTAGATGCCCCTTCTTCTGCGTGCCAATAGCATTATGTTTTATATTTCCATTTTAACACTTGTGTTGCTTTACAGCTTGTTGAAAAATCTCTTTCTTTACCACTACTCTACAAACTAAGCTCCTTGAGGACAGGAATCAAATTTTATTTGTCTTTGGATCCCCTATGTCCAGGGCAGTGATGGACATGTAGTAGAGACATTTATTGAGTGAATGACTGAAGCAGCAGCAGTTTTCTCCTGAGCAGTCCCAGGCAGTGGGTATAAGGTTAACAACACCTTTTTCTTTTAATATGCAAGAGAAAGTATATTAAGTGAATAGGCTACACTAGCAGGGTAATATACCCCAAAGACAACTACAAATGCTATGTGCTTTTCCCTTATTATTTGGATCAACTGACATTGTAGATTACTATTTGGGTGAACTCTGCCTCCTTCCTGTAATATTGATCTAATTGAGTATATAAGTCCTTCTCTTAGATTACCCACACCATTGTGCCCCTTGCCTAGCATAAATAAGTGGGAGTTACCTGTAATTGCTGTCTCATTCTGGGATAACCAATTTGGGTGCTATATCCTGGACAATCATGAATCATACATAACAGAACTTGGTATGGGTTCTCCAAAATTTTCCTTGGCTGAAATATGTATTTTAAGTGTTTGCTGTTTTCACCTTCAAACTCTGGAAACTTTTTCTTTCCGTTTTGTTCACTCCCATATCTCAAGCAATTGTAACAGTGACTGATACATAGTCGGTACCTGATAAATGGTTTTCGAATGAGTGAAAGCATTTTTATTATCTTCAGATATTTCATACATATAAAAGAATATATATAACTTAAATATAAGATGAAATAATTAGGACATATACCCATGTCTACCACATAGCTTAAGAGATAGATTATTGTTAATATTGGTGAAGCCTGTTTGGTGTCCCTATCTGATTATATCTCTTTTCATTCCCTTTGGAGGAAACCTCCACTCCAGATTTTGCATTTATCATTCATCGCATTTCATTAGGTTTTGGCTACATATAGATTCTTTAAAATATGTTATTTAGTTTTTAATGTGTTTCACCATGTGTAAAATTCTGTCATAATATATGAATTATTTGGCAACCTGCTTTTTTCTCTCAACATTATGTTATGACACTCATCCCTATTGCTGGATATAGCTTTATTTCATTTTTACTGCTGTATTATACTTAAATAGATAAACACATCACAATTTATTTGGCTATTCTCCTGTCAATAGTTAGTCCAGTTGTTTTCAGGTCTTTGTTTTTTATAAACGATACTGTTATAAATATTATTGTACATGTCTCTAAAAATATATGTACAAAATTTTCTCTAGGATATATATTTAAGAACTGCTGGACACAGATAACTTTATACTCAGTAGTGAAACATTGAAAGCTCTCTTTCTAAGAGCAGGAACAAAGCAAGGATACCTGCTTTTGCCACTTCTATTCAATGTAGCACTGGAATTCTTGGCCAGAACAGTCAAGCTAAAAAAAAAAGAAATAAAAAGTCAAATGATCTTTGACAAAAATGCCAAGACACATAATGGTGAAAGGATTATCTCTTCAACAAATGGAGATGAGAAAACTGAATGAGAAAGAATGAAACTGGACCATTACCTAAGGCCCTGTAGAAAAATTAACTGAAAATGTGTTGGAGACCCAAACATAAGACCCAAAACTATAAGACTCCTAAAAACACATAGGAGAAAAGCTTCATGACATCAGATTTGACAGTGATTTCTTGGACATGACATAAAAGTACAGGCAACAGAAGCAAAAATAGGCAATTGAAACTACATCAAACTTAAAAACTTCTGCACAGCAAAGGAAACAATCAACAGAGTGAAAAAGTAACTTATGGAATGGGAGAAAATATTTGCAAGCCATATGTCTGATAAGGGATAATATCCAGAATACATAAATAACTCCTACAACTCACAAAAAACACAAAATATAGTTTATTAGAAAATGGGCAAAGGACTTGAATAGGTATTTCTTCAAAGAAGAAATACAAGTGGCCAACAAGTATATGAAGAGATGCTTTACATCACTAATCATTGGGGAAATGCAAATCAAAGACACAAGGAGATCCTGGACAATTGTGAGTCACACCTAACAGAACTTGGTATGGGTTTTCTAAACTTTTCCCTGTGTGAAATATTTATTTTAAGTGTTTCCTGTTTTCATCTTTAAACTCCAGAAACTTTTTTTCTTTCTGTTTTGTTTACTTCTCTTTGTTGTTTTGTTCACCACCTCACATCTGTTAGGATGGTCATTATTTTAAAAATTAAAAAATAACAAGTGTTGGTTAGGATGTGGAGAACTGTAACCCATGTCTACTGTTGGCAGGGTGTAAAATGTTGCAGCAGCCATGGAAAACAGGATTGAGGTTTCTCAAAAAATTAAAAATATAGGGCGGGTGCAGTGGCTCATGTCTATAATTTCAGCACTTTGGGAGGCCAAGGTGGGCAGATCACCTGAGGTCAGGAGTTTGAGACCAGTCTGCCCAATATGGCAAAACCCTGTCTCTATTAAAAATACAAAAAATTGGCTGAGCGTGGTGGCTCAAGCCTGAAATCCCAGCACTTTGGGAGGCCGAGACGGGCGGATCACGAGGTCAGGAGATCGAGACCATCCTGGCTAACACGGTGAAACCCCGTCTCTACTAAAGAATACAAAAAACTAGCCGGGCAAGGTGGCGGGCGCCTGTAGTCCGAGCTACTCGGGAGGCTGAGGCAGGAGAATGGTGTAAACCCGGGAGGCGGATCTTGCAGTGAGCTGAGATCGCACCACTGCACTCCAGCCTGGGCGACAGAGCGAGACTCCGTCTCAAAAAAAAAAAAAAAAAAAAAAAATACAAAAAATTAGCCGGGTGTGATGTGGTGGTGGGCACCTGTAATCCCAGCTACTCGGGAGACTGAGGCAGTAGAATCGTTTGAACTCGGGAGGTGGAGGTTGCAGTGAGCTAAGATTGTGCCACTGCACTCCAGCCTGGGCAACAAGAACGAAACTCCATCTCTAAATAAATAAATAAATATTGGCTGGGCGTGGTGGCTCACACCTGTAATCCCAGCACTTTGGGAGGCTGAGATGGGCAGATCACGAGGTCAGGAGATTGAGACCATTCTGGCTAACACAGTGAAACCCCATCTCTACTAATAATAATAAAATAAAAATATAAATATAATTACCATATGATCTAGCAATCCCACTTTTAGGTATTTATCCGAAAGAATAGAAAATAGGGTCTCAGAGATATTAGCAGTTGTGTTCATTGCAGTATTACTCACAATAGCCAAGAGGTAAAAGCAACCTAAATGTCCACCAACTGATAAATGGATTTAAAAATGTGGTATATTATCCAGCCTTAAAAAAAAAAAAGGAAATATTGTCATATGCTACAGTATGGATGAAGCTTGAAGATATTATATTAAGTGAAATAAGCCAATCACAAAAAGACAAATCCTGTGTAATTCCACTTTTATAAGATATCTAAAACAGCCAAACTTTTAGAAACAGAAAGTAGAATTGTTGCCAGGGGCTGTGGGGAGGGGGAAAAGGATTGCTTGTTCAATGGATACATAGTTTCAGCTTTGCAAGTTGAAAAAGTTCTAGAGATCTGTAGCACAACAATGTACATATAGTTAACACTACTGTACTATAAAGTTAAAATGGTAAATTTTAAGTCATGCGGTTTTGATCACAATTAAAAAAAAAGAACTGGCAGATGATGGGATATGCATATCTTCAACTGTAGAAGATAAACCTAAATTGTTTCCAAAGTGGTTATGCCAATGTACACACTCACTAGCAGTGTGTAAGACTTCCAGTTGCTCCATATCCTCATCAGCATTTGGTATTATTGTACTCTTTTCCTCCTAAACAATAGACAGCCAGGTATATACTTCTTTTTTTTTTTTTTTTTTTTTTTTTTTTG
>NC_045443.1:51078306-51093113 GCF_002776525.5 Piliocolobus tephrosceles
TTTTTTTTTTTTTTTTTTTTTTTTTTTGAGACGGAGTCTCGCTCTGTGCAGTGGCCGGATCTCAGCTCACTGAAAGCTCCGCCTCCCGGGTTTACGCCATTCTCCTGCCTCAGCCTCCCGAGTAAGCTGGGACTACAGGCGCCTGCCACCTCGCCCCGCTAGTTTTTTTGTATTTTTTAGTAGAGACGGGGTTTCACCATGTTAGCCAGGATGGTCTCGATCTCCTGACCTCGTGATCCGCCCGCCTCGGCCTCCCAAAGTGCTGGGATTACAGGCTTGAGCCACCGCGCCCGGCCTATACTTCTTAAATTTTACCAATCTAATGGATTATTTTAATTTGCATTTTATTGATTACTAGAGTTTGAGCATCTTTTTAGCTATTTATTGGCTATTTGGATTTTCACTTAAGTGAATAATCTATTCATGTCTTTTGCACATTATTCTGTTGTTCCAGTTGTCGTCTTATTACTGATTTTAAAAATCAATTCTTTATATATTCCATGAACAAATTCTTTATAAGTCATTGAGTAGCATGTATCTTTCAGTTTGTGACTTGTCTTGTAGCTTTGTAAATGGAGCCTTTAAAGAAAACAGGTTTTTAATGTAGTCGAATTTATTCATCTCTTCCATTATGATTTGTTCTTTTTATATCTTATTCTAAGAAATCTTCCCCTACCCTGAGATCATAAAGACATCCTATGTTTTCTCCTAAAACATTAAAGTTGTGCTGGAATTGATTTTTGAAGAGGTATGAGAACTGGGAATAGAAATCAAGAGAGGCTTTCCTTCTTTACACAGAAGGCAGGTGTCAAAGGTAATCTATCTGCATAGAATTAGAGCTGAAGCTGCTGCCGAGAAAGTTGGTTTAACCTCAGGAAGAGTTGTCTGTCCATGAGGGTTTGCAAAGTTTCAGTGACTCACTGAAGCAATGGAATCTGTTTCATTTTCTTTGGTGGCAGGAGTTGGGTTCTTAGAGGTTATTAATACTAGAGAGATTATAGTTCAACCAAGAGGGGAGAGGTGAAGAGGCAAGGGACAGACAAAGTGACTCTCTGGTTCTCTGTAATCCCAGCACTTTGGGAGGCTGAGGTGGGTGGATCGCTTGAGGCCAGGAGTTCGAGGCCAGCCTGGCCAACACGATGAAACCCTGTCTCCACCAAAACATACAAAAATTAGCCAGACATGGTGGCACACCTGTATAGTCCTACCTACTTGGGAGGATGGGCAGGAGAATCACTTGATCCTAGGAGGTGGATTTTGCAGTAAGCCGAGATCGTGCCACTGCACTCCAGCCTGGGTGACAGAGTGAGAATCTGTTTCAAAACAAACAAACAAACAACAAAAACAACAACAAAAAGTGTGTACTACACTATCCAGCATTCTCTGTCCCTGCCTCCCTACTTCCCTTATCCTTCACCTGAAACTTCCTATTTAGTGGAAACAAAATAATCTCAACAGAATATGGCAAAAATTACAGTAGGAAGGATAAAAGAGAGCTACAAATACTCTACTTGATGATCAACAGCAGACTAGACTCACTTTCCCTAGAGCCTTTCCAGGTCAAACTATGATGGCTTTGAGTGGGAAAAAGAGAAGATGACTTCTAGAGATGACCTCTATTTGGATCTCTGTGGAGGATATTTTCTGAGTCTTATGGTTGGGTCAGCTGAAAAATCCTTCTTGTGCTTCTTAACTTAGGGTGGCTGCCCCAAAGAGGAAGTTTCAGAAGGAGTCAGTGGAGGAGGTCTAGGGTAGAAAAGAAGAAAACCTGTCCTCTGGAGCAGAGCAGAAGGAGTGGAGTGACGAAGAAAGCTATAGAGGGATAGATGACAGAGTGGGATGGATGGCACTCCTGGCTCCTCCAAAGGATATCACCATCAATCTTTAGTTTTTCATCCTATGCAAGTGAAGGGGAGCAAGAGAGGAAATTATTATACAGCCCTTGGCTTTCTGAGTACTGCCAATAAAAGAGATTTATGGAGTGAAACTTAGAGCATAGGTTCTAGAAAATGCTCACGTAGCCTTCAGGCACACTTACCAACTAGATTTGTGCATGTGTGCATGCATACACCACTCCCCACCCTATGTGAATATGCATTCATTCACCCCCATAGAAGCAGTGTGTGTGCAACAGTGAGCAACACAATTTCACTATACTTTTCAGAAGTAACCCTGTCCATTCTTGTGTTTCCACACAGGCTGTAAGCTAGGTCTCACCACTCTTGTAGATTTTGTTCAAGTTGACATGGTGTGATGCTGTCAAAGTGAAGAAGAGTTGCAGAAGTCTGCACTAAAGATTTTGGATTGAACGTGGTAAATGATTGTTCTTGAGGAAGGATGTGAGGAAATTAGCGTTAACCACATGTAAGAGAGAATTAGCTTTGATTCACTAGAGACAGGGAGACTCAGAAGGAGACTATGCTGTGAAACAGATACAAAAGTTGACTCCTGGAAACTTGAGCTAAGAAATCAGGACTGCAGCTGCAAAGACCAGACAGAAGGAACCTGGGGGAATTTGTATCTGTCTCCCATCTCCTCTCTATTTTCAATTTCTTGTGAGTTGGTGTACAGCCAGGGCTGAGGGAGAGAGACCTTTGATCTCATGCTGTGGGGTGTTCTAATGAGGAAGCGTGCTGCCCTGTCTGGACCTCTCCAGAATTTTATCGGAGGACTGCAAACAAGGACTTCTCAGCCAAACCCATGGCTAAGTCCTGGCTGGTTCGAAGCAGCCTCTTAGACAAACCAAGAGAGAGACAGGGAAAGGAAGATTTGGGCTGTGGAGGGAGCAACTCAGCCATCTTCTAGCCCACTGTTGGGGCTTTTAAGTCACCTCACACTGATCATCACCACTCTTTCCTCAAAAGCCTTCCTTCCTTTCCTTGATTTCAGTGTTAATGGCTGGGAAGTTACTTTTGGTGTTCAACTTCACTCCCTTGTGCTTCACTGGTAACCACATTTAGGACATGGATGCAGAAGACTTTAGTAAGTTTAAGATTAATCACAGAGTCATCATAGAACCTCATCTGTTTTTATTTGCCATTTATTTTTAAATAAGTTATATTTTCATTTTATTTGCCATTTATTAGGTTGAACCATACATAACTGCTGGCATATTTGACCACTTTGGCCTACAAAAATCACAATCTATAACTGCCTTTCTTTCTTTCTTTTTCTTTCTTTCTTTCTTTCTTTCTTTCTTTCTTTCTTTCTTTCTTTCTTTCTTTCTTTCTTTCTTTCTTTCTTTCTTCTTTCTTCTTTCTTTCTTTCCTTCTTTCCTTCCTTCTTTCTTTCTTTTTCAGACAGGGTCTTGGTCTGTCACCCATGCTGTAGTGCAGTGGCACCATCTCTGCTCATTGCAACCTCTGCTTCCTGGGCTCGAGCAATTCTCCCACCTCAGCCTCCTGAGTAGCTGGGACTACAGGTGCACGCCACCAGGCCTGGCTAATTTATTTTTTATGGCGATGGAGTTTCGCCATGTTGCCCAGGCTGTTTTCAAATCCTGGACTCAAGCGATCCTCTTACCTCAGCCTTCTGAAGTGTTGGGATTACAGGTGTTAGCCACTGCGCCAGTCCTTGAAGTTTCGACTGAGTATTAAGAACCTATGTGTGCTCAATAAGACTATGATGCAATTTGGTAATGGTTAAAAACTGCTTTTTATTTTCCTTCCAGCTCAGCTCCACCATCTAGTTTTGAGTAAATTACTTAACTTCTCTATGTCTCTGTTTCCTCATCCTTAGGATGAAGACAATAATAGAACTTAACCTCACAGGGTTGTTGTGAGAATTTAAATGAGCTGTTTTGTGTAACACTTAGAGAAGTGCCTAATTCAAAGCAAGCTCTATCTAAATATTGACCATTATACACCAATCACTCTTATGTCACTTAATTTTATTATTAAATATTCCAAGCATACACAAATAGATAGATAGTAAGAAAATAAACACCTTTATGCCCACCTTCCAGCTTAGACATACAACATTAAAAATATAATGGAAACCCAGAGGGTATTCTTTCCCTCTCACATTACTGTCCCTTTATTCTTGGAGATAACCTCTGTTCTGAATTTGGTGCTTAACCTTACCATTGACTTTTCTCTATTTTAGTACATGTGTATGTAACATATGCCAGATGCAGTATTGTTTATATGTTTCTTAATTTTTATAAATGGGGTCATACCATACTTATCCCTTTTCATCTTGCTTTAGTTGCTTAATATTATGTATTTGATACTTATCTATGTGACTGCATGAAGCTTTAATTGTACTCATTTTAACTGCTGTGTAGCATGCCAGTGTACAGAATGTGCTATAGTTTACTTAGCTATTCTCCTTTGGGAGAACATTGAGATTGCTTTCAAATCTTTGCTATTACCAACTATTTAATTTAGTCAACCAATTTTTATTGCATGCCTACTATACCCAGATACTCTTTTAGCAACTGGGAATTCAGCAGGGAAAACAAGGCATAAATCTGTGTCCTCATGGAGCTTACAGAGTAGAGGGGGGAAACAATTATAAACTTAATAGGTAAACTATGTAATTTGTTGGATGTGCTATGAGGAAAAAAAGCAAGAAAAAGGGATAGAGGAGTACCAAGGTGGTTTGCAAATTTAACAGGGTGGTCAAGAAAGGCCTCATTGAAAAAGTAACATCTAGGCTGGGCGTAGTGACTCATGCCTGTAATCCCAGCACTTTGGGAGGCCAAGGCAGGCAGATCACCTGAGGTCGGGAGTTTGAGACCAGCCTGGCCAACATGGTGAAAACCTGTCTCTACTAAAAAATACAAAAAAAAAAAAATTAGCCAGGCATGGTGATAGGCAGCTGTAATCCCAGCTACACAGGAGGCTGAGGCAGGAGAATTGCTTGAACCCAGGAGGTGGAGGTTACAGTGAGCTGAGATCGTGCCACTGCACTCCAGCCTGGGCAACAAGAGTGAAACCTCATCTAAAAAAAAAAATAAAGGCCGGGCGCGGTGGCTCAAGCCTGTAATCCCAGCACTTTGGGAGGCCGAGACGGGCGGATCACGAGGTCAGGAAATCGAGACCATCCTGGCTAACACGGTGAAACCCCGTCTCTACTAAAAAATACAAAAAACTAGCCTGGCGAGGTGGCGGGCGCCTGTAGTCCCAGCCACTCAGGAGGCTGAGGCAGGAGAACGGCGTGAACCCGGGAGGCAGAGCTTGCAGTGAGCTGAGATCCCGCCACTGCACTCCAGCCTGGGCGACAGAGTGAGACTCCGTCTCAAAAAAATAAAAAATAAATAAATAAATAAAATAAGTTAAAAAAGAAGAAGAATAAAAGAAAGAAAGAAAAGAAAAGTAACATTTGGACAAAGACATGAGGAAGGTGAGGGAGTGAGCCATGCAGGTATCTGAAGGAAGTTCTAGGCTGAGAGAAAGTTAGCGAAAGGTTCAGGGTTGGAGAAATGCTACAGTGAATATTCCAGTTCGTTTCTCCTTGTGCCTGTGAGCTAGTGTTTCCCCAGAGTATACAGTTGGGAGTGGAATTGCTGGGTTGCAGAGTATGTACACCTTCAAAGACACTCCATACAGCCAAATTGCTCTCCAAAGAAGTTATACCAATTTGTAATACCACCAGAAGTATGAAAGTTCCAATTATTTCATAACCTTGGCAGGACTTGGTATTGTCAGACTTTTAAATTTTGCCAGTAAGATGGTGTGAAATTATTCCTTTTTAAAGTTATTTTCGGTTTTTTAAATTTATTTATTTATTTATTTATTTATTTATTATACTTTAAGCTCTAGGGTACATGTGCACAATGTGCAGTTTGGTTACATATATATACATGTGCCATGTTGGTGTGCTGCACCCATTAACTTGTCATTTACATTAGGTATCTCCTAATGCTATCCCTCCCCCATCCCCCCACCCCATAACAGGCCCCGGTGTGTGATGTTCCCCTTCCTGTGTCCACGCATTCTCATTGTTCAGTTCCCACCTATGAGTGAGAACATGTGGTGTTTGGTTTTCTGTTCTTGCCATAGTTTGCTGAGAATGATGGTTTCCAGCTGCATCCATGTCCCTACAAAGGGCATGAATTCATCCTTTTTTATGGCTGCATAGTTTTCCATGGTGTATATGTGCCACATTTTCTTAATCCAGTCTGTCATTGATGGACATTTGGGTTGGTTCCAAGCCTTTGCTATTCTCAAAAGTGCTGCAATAAACATACGTGTGCATGGGTCTTTATAGCAGCATGATTTATAATTCTTTGGGTATATACCCATAATGGGATGGCTGGTTCAAATGGTGTTTCTAGTTCTAGATCCTTGAGGAATTGCCACACTGTCTTCCACAATGGTCGAACTAGTTTACAGTCCCACCAACAGTGTAAAAGTGTTCCTATTTCTCCATATCCTGTCCAGCACCTATTGTTTCCTGACTTTTTAATGATCACTATTCTAAATGGTGTGAGATGGTATCTCATTGTGGTTTTGATTTGCATTTCTCTGATGATTAGTGATGATGAGCATTTTTTCATGTGTCTGTTGGCTGCATAAATGTCTTCTTTTAAGAAGTGTCTGTTCATATCCTTCACCCACTTTTTGATGGGGTTGTTTGTTTTTTTCTTGTAAATTTGTGTGAGTTCTTTATAGATTCTGGATATTAGCCCTTTGTCAGATGAGTAGGTTGCAAAAATTTTCTCCCACTCTGTAGGTTGCCTGTTCACTCTGATGGTAGTTTCTTTTGCTGTGCAGAAGCACTTTAGTTTAAGTAGATCCCATTTGTCAATTTTGGCTTTTGTTGCCATTGATTTTGGTGTTTTAGTCATGAAGTCCTTGCCCATGTCTATGTCCTGAATGGTATTGCCTAGGTTTTCTTCTAGGGTTTTCATGGTTTTAGGTCTAACATTGAAGTCTCTAATCTATCTTGAATTAATTTTTGTATAAAGTGTAAGGAAGGGATCCACTTTCGGCTTTCTACATATGGCTAGCCAGTTTTCCCAGCACCATTTATTAAATAGGGAATCCTTTCCCCATTTCTTGTTTTTCTCAGGTTTGTCAAAGATCAGATGGTTGTAGATGTGTGGTATTATTTCTGAGGGCTCTGTTCTGTTCCATTGGTCTATATCTCTGTTTTGGTACCAGTACCATGCTGTTTTGGTTACTGTAGCCTTGTAGTATAGTTTGAAGTCAGGTAGTGTGATGCCTCCAGCTTTGCTCTTTTGGCTTAAGATTGTCTTGGCAATGTGGGCTCTTTTTTGGTTCCATATGAACTTTAAAGTAGTTTTTTCCAATTCTGTGAAGAAAGTCATTGGTAGCTTAATGGGCATGGCATTGAATCTATAAATTACCTTGGGCAGAATGGCCATTTTCATGATATTGATTCTTCCTATCCATGAGCCTGGAGTGTTTTTCCATTTGTTTGTGTCCTCTTTTATTTCGCTGAGCAGTGGTTAGTAGTTCTCCTTGAAGAGGTCCTTCACATCCCTTGTGAGCTGGATTCCTAGGTATTTTATTCTATTTGAAGCAATTGTGAATGGGAGTCCACTCATGATTTGGCTCTCTGTTTGTCTGTTACTGGTATATAAGAATGCTTGTGATTTTTGCACATTGATTTTGTATCCTGAGACTTTGCTGAAGTTGCTTATCAGCTTAAGGAGATTTTGGGCTGAGACAATAGGGTTTTCTAAATATACAATCATGTCATCTGCAAACAGGGACAATTTGACTTCCTCTTTTCCTAATTGAATACGCTTTATTTCTTTCTCTTGCCTGATTGCCCTGGCCAGAACTTCCAACACTATATTGAATAGGGGTGGTGAGAGAGGGCATCCCTGTCTTGTGCCAGTTTTCTAAGGGAATGCTTCCAGTTTTTGCTCATTCAGTATGATATTGGCTGTGGGTTTGTCATAAATAGTTCTTATTATTTTGAGATAAGTTCCATTAATACCATTAATACTGAATTTATTGAGAGTTTTTAGCATGAAGGGCTGTTGAATTTTGTCAAAGGCCTTTTCTGCATCTATTGAGATAATCATGTGGTTTTTGTCTTTGGTTCTGTCTATATGCTGGATTACGTTTATTGATTTGTGTATGTTGAACTGGCCTTGCATCCCAGGGATGAAGCCCACTTGATCATGGTGGATAAGCTTTTTGATGTGCTGCTGGATTCGGTTTGCCAGTATTTTATTGAGGATGTTTGCATCAATGTTCATCAGGGATATTGGTCTAAAATTCTCTTTTTTTGTTGTGTGTCTCTGCCAGGTTTTTGTATCAGGATGATGTTGGCTTCATAAAACGAGTTAGGGAGGATTCCGTCTTTTTCTATTGAGTGGAATAGTTTCAGAAGGAATGGTACCACCTCCTCCTTGTACCTCTGGTAGAATTCGGCTGTGAATCTGTCTGGTCCTGGAATTTTTTTGGTTGGTAGGCTATTAATTATTGTCTCAATTTCAGAGCCTGTTATTGGTCTATTCAGGGATTCAACTTCTTCCTGGTTTAGTCTTGGGAAAGTGTATGTGTCCAGGAATTTATCCATGTCTTCTAGGTTTTCTAGTTTATTTGCATAGAGGTGTTTATAGTATTCTCTGATGGTAGTTTGTATTTCTGTGGGGTTGGTGGTGATATCCCCTTTATCATTTTTTGTTGTGTCTATTTGATTCTTCTTTCTTTTCTTCTTTGTTAGTCTTGTTAGTGGTCTATCACTTTTGTTGATCTTTTCAAAAAACCAGCTCCTGGATTCATTGATTTTTTTTTTTTTTTTTTTTTTTTTTGAGACGGAGTCTCACTCTGTCGCCCAGGCTGGAGTGCAGTGGCCGGATCTCAGCTCACTGCAAGCTCCGCCTCCTAGGTTTACGCCATTCTCCTGCCTCAGCCACCCGAGTAGCTGGGACTACAGGCACCCGCCACCTCGCCCGGCTAATTTTTTGTATTTTTTAGTAGAGACGGGGTTTCACCGTGTTAGCCAGGATGGTCTCGATCTCCTGACCTCGTGATCCGCCCGTCTCGGCCTCCCAAAGTGCTGGGATTACAGGCTTGAGCCACCTCGCCTGGCCTCATTGATTTTTTGAAGGGTTTTTTTGTGTCTCTATTTCCTTCAGTTCTGCTCTGATCTTAGTTATTTCTTGCCTTCTGCTAGCTTTTGAATGTGTTTGCTCTGCTTCTCTAGTTCTTTTAATTGTGATGTTACGATGTCAATTTTAGATCTTTCCTACTTTCTTTTGTGGGCATTTAGTGCTATAAATTTCCCTCTACACAGTACTTTAAATGTGTCCCAGAGATTCTGGTATGTTGTATCTTTGTTCTCATTGGTTTCAAAGAACATTTTTATTTCTGCCTTCATTTCGTTATGTATCCAGTAATCACTCAGGAGCCAGTTGTTCAGTTTCCATGTAGTTGAGCAGTTTTGATTGAGTTTCTTAATCCTGAGTTCTAGTTTGATTGCACTGTGGTCTGAGAGACAGTTTGTTATAATTTCTGTTCTCTTACATTTGCTGAGGAGTGCTTTACTTCCAACTATGTTGTCAATTTTGGAATAGGTGTGATGTGGTGCTGAGAAGAATGTATATTCTGTTGATTTGGGGTGGAGAGTTCTACAGATGTCTATTAGGTCTGCTTGGTGCAGAGCTGAGTTCAATTCCTGGATATCCTTATTAATTTTCTGTCTCGTTGATCTGTCTAATGTTGACAGTGGAGTGTTAAAGTCTCCCATTATTATTTTGTGGGTGCCTAAGTCTCTTTGTAAGTCTTGAAGGACTTGCTTTATGAATCTGGGTGCTCCTGTATTGGGTGCATATATATTTAGGATAGTCAGCTCTTCTTGTTGAATTGATCCCTTTACCATTATGTAATGGCCTTCTTTGTCTCTTTTGATCTTTGTTGGCTTAAAGTCTGTTTTATCAGAGACTAGGATTGCAACCCCTGCCTTTTCTTGTTTTCCATTTGCTTGGTAGATCTTCCTCCATCCGTTTATTTTGAGCCTATGTGTGTCTCTGCATGTGAGATGGGTCTCCTGAATACAGCACACTGATGGGTCTTGACTCTATCCAATTTGCCAGTCTGTGTCTTTTAATTGGAGCATTTGGCCTATTTACATTTAAGGTTAATATTGTTATGTGTGAACTTGATCCTGTCATTATGATGTTAGCTGGTTATTTTGCTTGTTAATTGATGCAGTTTCTTCCTAACATCAATGGTCTTTACATTTTGGCATGTTTTTGCAATGGCTGGTACCTGTTGTTCTTTTCCATGTTTAGTGCTTCCTTCAGGAGTTCTTGTAGGGGAGGCCTGGTGGTGACAAAATCTCTCAGCATTTGCTTGTCTGTAAAGGATTTTATTTCTCCTTTACTTATGAAACTTAGTTTGGCTGGATATGAAATTCTGGGTTGAAAATTCTTTTCTTTAAGAATGTTGAATATTGGCCCCCACTCTCTTCTGGCTTGTAGAGTTTCTGCCAAGAGATCCGCTGTTAGTCTGATGAGCTTCCCTTTGTGGGTAACCCGACCTTTCTCTCTGGCTGCCCTTAACATTTTTTCCTTCATTTCAACTTTGGTGAACCTGACAATTATGTGTCTTTGAGTTGCTCTTCTCAAGGAGTATTTTTGTGGCATTCTCTGTATTTCCTGAATTTGAATGTTAGCCTGCCTTTCTAGGGTGGGGAAGTTCTCCTGGATAATATCCTGCAGAGTGTTTTCCAACTTGGTTCCATTCTCCCTGTCACTTTCAGGTACACCAATCAAACGTAGATTTGGTCTTTTCACATAGTCCCATATTTCTTGGAGGCTTTGTTTGTTTCTTTTTACACTTTTTTCTCTAAACTTCTCCTCTCGCTTCATTTCATTCATTTGATCTTCAATCACTGATACCCTTTCTTCCAGTTCATCGAATCGGTTACTGAAGCTTGTGCATTTGTCACGTAGTTCTCATGCCATGGTTTTCAGTTCTTTCAGGTCGTTTAAGGACTTCTCTACATTGGTTATTCTAGTTAGCCACTTGTCTAATCTTTTTTCAAGGTTTTTAGCTTCTTTGCGATGGGTTTGAACTTCCTTCTTTAGCTCGGAGAAGTTTGATCATCTGAAGCCTTCTTCTCTCAACTCGTCAAAGCCATTCTCTGTCCAGCTTTTTTCCATTGATTGTGAGGGGCTGCATTCCTTTGGAGGGGGAGAGGTGCTCTGATTTTTAGAATTTTCAGCTTTTCTGCTCTGTTTTTTTCCCATCTTTGTGGTTTTATCTACCTTTGGTCTTTGATGATGGTGATGTACAGATGGGGTTTTGGTGTGGATGTCCCTTCGGTTAGTTTTCCTTCTAACAGTCAGGACCCTCAGCTGCAGGTCTGTTGGAGTTTGCTGGAGATCCACTCCAGACCCTGTTTGCCTGGGTATCATCAGCAGAGGCTGCAGAAGAGTGAATATTGCTGAATAGCAAATGTTGCTGCCTGATCATTCCTCTGGAAGCTTCGTCTCAGAGGGGTACCCGGCCGTGTGAGGTGTCAGTCTGCCCCTACTGGGGGATTTCTCCCAGTTAGGCTACTTGGGGGTCAGGGACCCACTTGAAGAGGCAGTCTGTCCGTTCTCAGATCTCAAACTCCGTACTGGGAGAACCACTACTCTCTTCAAAGCTGACAGGGACATTTAAATCTGCAGAGGTTTCTCCTGCCTTTTGTTTGGGTATGCTCTGTCCCCAGAGGTGGAGTCTACAGAGGCAGGCAGGCCTCCTTGAGCTGCAATGGGATCCACCCAGTTCGAGCTTTCTGGCTGCTTTGTTGACCTACTCAAGCCTCAGCAATGGGGGGCGCCCCTCCCACAGCCTCACTACAGCCTTGCAGTTAGATCTCAGACTGCTCTGCTAGCAATGAGGGAGGCTCCGTGGGCGTGGGACCCTCCGAGCCAGGAACAGGATCTAATCTCCTGGTGTGCCGTTTGCTAAGACCCTTGGAAAAACACAGTATTAGGGTGGGAGTGACCCGATTTTCCAGGTGCTGTGTGTCATGGTTTCCCTAGGTTAAGAAAGGGAATTCCCTTACCCCTTGTGCTTCCAGGGTGAGATGATGCCTCGCCCTGCTTCGGCTCTCACTCGGTGGGCTGCACCCACTGTCCTGCACCCACTGTCTGACACACCCCAGTGAGATGAACCTGGTACCTCAGTTGGAAATGCAGAAATACCTGTCTTCTGTGTCGCTCAGGCTGGGAGCTGTAGCTGTAGCCTTCAGCCATCTTGGAACCACCCAACTTTTTTATTTTTATTTTTTTTTATTTTGTTTTTATTATTATTATTTTTTGAGACGGAGTTTCACTCTTGTTGCCCAGGCTGGAGTGCAATGGCTTGATCTCAGCTCACTGCAACCTCCGCCTCCCAGGTTCAAGTGATTCTCCCACCTCAGCCTCCTGAGTAGCTGGGATTACAGGCATGTGCCACCACACCCAGTTAATTTTGTATTTTTAGTAGAGATGGGGTTTCTCCATGTTGGTCAGGCTGGTCTCGAGCTCTCGACCTCAGGTCATCTGCCCACCTCGGCATTATTCCGATTTTTAACATGTGTTTTTCTGAGAGTTGAGCATCTTTTCATATATTAGTGACCTTTTAGGTTTCCTCTCCTCTGTGACTTCCCTGTTCATATCCTTTGCTTTCTGTTTGTTTGTTTGTTTTTTGAGACAGGATCTCTCTCTGTTGCCGGAGTGCAGTGGTGTGATCTCAGCTCACTGCAGCCTCAAACTCCCAGGCTCAAGTGATCCTTCTGCCTCAGCCTCCCCAGTAGCTGGGATCACAGACATGTGCTGCCACACCCAGCTAATTTTTGCACTTTTTGTAGAGAAGGGATTTCACCATGTTGCCTAGGCTTATCTTGAACTCCTGGGCTCAAGCAATCCTCCCACCTTGACCTCCCAAAGTGCTGGGATTACAGACATGAGCCACCGCACCTGGCCTGCTCATTATTTTTTTAAATCGAATTTTCTTTTTCTTATTGATTTTTAGAGTCCTTCACATATCTTGAATATTAATACTTTGTCTAATATCTACATTGTAAATACCTTCTCTCAGTCTGTGACTTATATATCAGTGATATTTAATGATGTTTTTAAAGGAATGAAGAGTATTTAATCTTAATTTTACAAAATTTTTTCAAACTTTTCCTTATGATTTTGTTTTCTGTGTCACGTTTAGGCAATTATTTCCTAGTCCAAGGTCATACAGGTTTCTCATTCATTCATTCACTTATTTATTTGACAAATATACTGAATGCCTACTGTGTGCCAGGTACTGTTCTAGGCTTGGCAGAAACAACTGTGAGTGAGAAAGACAAAAGGCCCGACCTTAATGACTTAGATTCTAATGTGGAGGAGAGACAATAAACAATAGATAAATAGAAAATAAAACATGAAGAGAGAGTAAGATACAGAGATAAAGAGAAACCAATGGGCTGCTATGTTAGAGTGGTCAAGAAAGGCTTCCCTGAGAAGGCAACATTCAGCAGAAAACAGAATATGATGAGGGAGCAAGAAATGGGAATATCTAAAGAGAAGAACATTCCAGGCAGGGGAAACAGCAAGTGCAAAGGCCCTAAGATGTTGGCATGCTTGATGGGTTATAAAAGAGTTGAGAAAACTGCTAGTGTGGCTAACTGGCATACATAAGGGGATGAGTGGTAAGTGCTTACTTAGAGAAGTAACCAGGGATTTTATTCTGTGATGAGAAGCCACTGGAGGATGTTGAGCAGGGAACTGATTTACTTTTCAAATGTTCATTATGACTACTATCATAACATCCAGTAGGCAAAAGCAGAAGCATGTAGACGGGTTAAGAGTTCATTGTTACAGTCTAAATGAAAGGCGATGGTGACTTAGACCAGGGCATTAGCAGAGAAAATTGTGAGAAGTGGTCAGATTCACACTATACAACATGACCCCAAAAGCACAGGCAACACAAACAAAAATGGACAAATGGGATTGCATCAAACTTAAAAGTTTCTGTACAATAAGGGAGCCAATTAACACGGTGAAGAGACAACTCATAGATTGGGAGAAAATATTTGCCAATCATATATCAAATAGGGGGCTTATATCCAAAATACATAAGGAACTCAATAATAAGAAAACAAACTACTCGAACTACTCAATAATAAGAAAATAGAAAACTCTATTTAAACAAAAGCAAAGGATGTGAATAGACATTTCTCAAAAGAAGACATATAAATGGCCATAGATGTATGAAAAAATGCACAATATATTTTGAAGTTAGACCTAGTAAGATTTTCCAATGGATTTGATGAGGATGGTAGCACTATTTTCTTAAATGGGAACATTGCAGGAGGAGAAGTTTTGGCAGAAAAATGAATAATTTGTTTTTGAACATGCTAATTTCAAGATGCCTATTACAGGTCTAAGTTGAACCTTTTTTTTTTGAGACAGGATCTTGGTCTGTCATCCAGGCCGGAGTGCAGAGGCACAATCATAGCTCACTGCAACCTCGAACTCCTGGGCTAAGTGAACTTCCCGCTTCAGCTTCCCAAGTAGCTGGGACTATACAGATGCATGCCAATGTGCCTGGCTATGTTTTTAATTTTTTTTTTTTTGAACTCCTGCCCTCAAGCAATCCCCCTGCCTTGGCCTCCCAAAGTGCTAGGATTACAGGTGTGAGCCACCTTGTCCAGCCAGCCAAATTGAAATTTTAAACTGAATGTTGAATATATGAGTGTGGAGTTTAGGGAATAGAGATGTAAATTTGAAAGTCACTGGCATAATGTTCTTGCCTTAAATTCTCATATATTTTCCTCTAAAAGTTTTGTTCTTTCTTTCTTTCTTTCTTTCTTTCTTTCTTTCTTTCTTTCTTTCTTTCTTTCTTTCTTTC
>NC_045443.1:51093123-51098095 GCF_002776525.5 Piliocolobus tephrosceles
TTCTTTCTTTCTTTCTTTCTTTCTTTCTTTCTTTCTTTCTTTCTTTCCTCTCTCTCTTTCTTTCTTTCTTTCTTCCTTCCTTCCTTCCTTTCTTTCTTTCTCTTTCTTTCTCTCTCTCTCTTTTGCTTCCTTCCTTCCTTCCTTTTTTTTTTTTTTTTTTTTTTTAATGGAGTTTCACTCTTGTTGCCAAAGCTGGAGTGCAATGATATGATCTCGGCTAACTGCAACATCCACCTCTTGGGCACAAGCGATTCTCCTGCCTCAGCCTCCCTAGTAGCTGGGATTACAGGTGCCCGCCACCATGCCCAGCTAATTTTTGTATTTTTAGTAGAGATGGGATTTCACCATGTTGACTGGGGTGGTCTTGAACTCCTAACCTCAGGTGATCCACCTGCCTGGGCCTCCCAAAGTGCTGGGATTACAGGCGTGAGCCACCACGCCTGGCCTGCTTTTGCTTTTTCATGTTTAGGTCTTTAATTCAGTTGGAATTAATTTTTTTATATAGAAAAAGATTTTTTATATAGAAAAAGATTTAACTCTCCCCTCCCTGTGCCCATGAGTAGCCTTTCCCCCACTGGTTTGAAATGTTAAATGTCAGATTTAAACAGCACAGGTCTGTTTTCTGGGTTCTCTATTCTCTTAAGTTAGTCAATTTGACTATCAAATGTTCATTATCACTGTTATCATAATATCCAGCAGGGAAAAATGGAAGCAAGAAGACTGGTTAAGAGTTTATTGCTATAGTCTAAATGAGAAGTGATAACTTAGAAGAGGGTCTGTGCAAATACTACACTGTCTTAATCATTATATGATTCGGTCAGGGCTTAGTGCAAGAACAGGAACAACTCTAGATATTTCAAGCAGAAAGGAATTTACTACAGGGAAATTGATGCCTACAGAGTTGTTGGAAAGGCCAAAAAGAGCAGGAGTCACATATGGCTCACCCATTCAGTCTTGTAAGATGGCACCCCAGCCTCACAAGGTGTTGTCTCCCAGCGGGCTGTGTAACCCTCTTCATTAGACCATTCTACCATTCCATAGTGTCAGCTGGGATTACAGGCATGAGCCACCGCACTTGGCCCTCTAGGTATCTTAAAGTCAATTTTATCTCACATTATAGCATCTATTCTGGCCAGGCGCAGTGGCTCAGTGCTGTAATCCCTGCACTTTGGGAGGCTGAGGCGGGCGGATCACCTGAGGTCAGGAGTTCAAGATCAGCCTGGCCCATACAGTGAAACCTTCTCTACTAAAAATACAAAAAAATTAGCCGACTGTGGTGGCACATGCCTGTGATCTCAGCTACTCGGGAGGCTGAGGTGGCAGAATCGGCTTGAACCCGGGAGGTGGAGGTTGCAGTGAGCTGAGATGAGCACCATTGCACTCCAGCCTGGGCAACAGTGAGATTCCATCTCAAAAAAAAAAAAAAAAAAAAAAAAAGATTTATTCCAGTGAGGGCAAAAACACTGCCTTCTGCATGATGGAGGGGGACCACTATAATCAACTCGCCTTGGCTGGTCCCCTTGGTTAGAACACCATATGGCTCGTTATTGGTCTCTGCTATTGGCAGATTATCTCTTAGGAGACATAATAGCAAGATCTGCCTTGGTGAGAGAATATCTGTTTTGTTGAGCCCAGGCATAATTTCCAACTTGCCATCACAGCTACTGTGCTAATGAGTCCTTTTAGCAATCACTGGGTGGCTTGATAAAGAGGCTGGCTGACATTTGCAGAACCAGGTCATCTCATCCACCCAATTACCAAGACCTGTCAGTGCCCTTTGGTAAGTGAATATTCACCAGTTTGTAGTTTTGATGAATCTCCCTCGTGGATTTTTGTTTCCTCATTTTCACTCTTACATTAATTATTTCTTTCTGCCTTTTTTGGTGGCAAGGGGAGGTTGCTGTGACATTACTTTTGTAATTTCTTGAGTTGGGATCTTAGCTCTGTTTTTTCTGTCTTCTTTTCTAATGTATTACGGCTATAAATCTACTTTAAATGCTAATTTAGCTGGATTCCACATTTTTAAAAGATAGTTTTTTAAAAACAGTTTTAAGTTCACAGCAAAATTGAGAGGAAGGTAGAGAGATTCCCCATATAACCCCTGCCCCATACATGCATAGGCTCCTCCATTACGAAAATCCCTCACCAGAGTGGTGGATTTGCTATAATTGGTAAACTTATATCAACACATCATAATCACCCAAAGTCCATAGTTTGCATTAGCGTTTGCTCTTGGTGCTATTTCCACACATTTTGATTGCGTATTTTCTTTATTGTTCAGTCTACATTTTATCTAATTTCCATTATTAATTATGTTTTGAAATCTGTTCTTAAATTTCCAAGCATTGGGAATTTTACCTTCCTGTTATTGATACCTAAATTAATTGTTTGTGTTCGGACACATGTGGCCTATATAATACTGATTCTTTTTATTTGTTGAGATTTGTTTTGTGGTCCAGTGCATGGCCAATTTTAGAAATGTTCTCTATGTTCTTTAAACAAATATTTATTCTCTAACTGCTGCATAAGGGATTCGATGTACATCTATCAGAACATGCTTATTAATTGTGTTATTCAAATCTCCCATGTCTCTACTAATTTTTGGCTGCCAATCTATCAATATACTAGAGAGCTATAACTTTTAAAATCTTCAACTATCATGGTGAATTCTGCAATTGCTCCTTTTTTAAAAAAAAAAATTTTTTTTTTTTGATGGAGTTTCGCTCTTTTTGCCCAAGCTGGAGTGCAATGGCGCGCGCGATCTCGGCTCACCGCAACCTCCGCCTCCCGGGTTCAAGCGATTCTCCTGCCTCAGCCTCCTGAGTAGCTGGGATTACAGATATGCGCCGCCATGCCCAGCTAATTTTGTATTTTAGTAGAGATGGGGGTTTCTCCATGTTGGTCAGGCTGGTCTCGAACTCCTGACCTCAGGTGATCCGCCCGCCTTGGCCTCCCAAAGTGCTGGGATTACAGGTGTGAGCCACTGCGCCCAGCCTGCAATTGCTTGTTATAGTTTTGTTTCATCTACCTGACGTGGTTACATCAAGGTAAAGAATTGCTATATCTTCCTGGTGAACTGTTACTTTTAATGATTATATAGTAACTACATTTTAAAAATCTTAAAGTCTTATTTTTTATTGTGGTACAATATACATAAAATATAATTTGCCACTTTACCATGTTTAAGTGTGCAGTTCAGTGACATTACTACACACAGGCATATTGTTGTGCAGCTGTCACACTATCCACTTGCAGAATGTTTTCTCATCTCAAACTAAAACTCTGTATGCACTAAACTCGAACTCCCCATTATACTCTCTTCCCAGCCCTAGTATTCACTATTCTATGTACCTTTTTTTTTTTTCGTTTTGAGACGGAGTCTTGCTCTGCCGCCCAGGCTGGAGTGCAGTGGCCGGATCTCAGCTCACTGCAAGCTCCGCCTCCCAGGTTCACGCCATTCTCCTGCCTCAGCCTCCCGAGCAGCTGGGACCACAGGCGCCTGCCACCGCGCCCGGCTAGTTTTTTGTATTTTTTAGTAGAGACGGGGTTTCACCATGTTAGCCAGGATGGTCTCGATCTCCTGACCTCGATCTCCTGGCCCGTCTCGGCCTCCCAAAGTGCTGGGATTACAGGCTTGAGCCACCGCGCCCGGCCTCTATGTATCTTAATATAAATTTTTTTGGATAAAGATAGAGCCTCACTCTGTTGCCCATGCTGTCCTGAAATTCCTGGCCTCAAGTGATGGGATCCTCCTGTCTTGGCCTCACAAAATGCTGGGATTACTGGCGTGAACCACCACACTTGGCCCTCTATATATCTTAAAGTAAATTTCGTCTCATATTAATATAGCAGTACTATCTGATTTGTTATCTTTTTCCATTTTTTTACTCTCAGCTATTCTGTGTTATTATGACTTATAACAGCACATAATTAAAAGCTTTTATCCTGTCTGACAATTCCGACCTTTTAACTGGCGAGTTTAGTTCATTTACACTTGTTGAGTTTACTGACAAATTTTGTTTTATTATACCATCTTATTTTGTGCTAATATTTTCCATGTGTCTCTCTTCCTGCTTTCTACTGAAATGAAAGTTTTTAAAATTCATTTTCTCCTTTATTGCAAGTTATATATATTATATTTCTATTTATTTCATGATTTGCCTTAATTTTAAATTAAAAATAATCATAATGGCTTAATCAATACTTCTACTATCCTTATAAATAATTCAAGAACCTTGGAATACTTTAATTACATATCTCTCATTATATATGTTGTTGTTGAGTATTATAATGTCATCTTATTTTCGTGTTCCCAAATTAACCACTGTTATTATTGTTTGTACAGTCAATGCTTGTTTAGATATACTCACATGTTTTCCAATGTCTTTACTCACCCTAAGTGTTTTCCAAGCTCCAATTTTTATCTCATTTCTTTCTTGTGGGTGGAAATTTTCATCAGCAAATTTCCTGAAGAAAATTCTTTCAGTGAAAGTTTATTTGTGATAAGAAATCTGTCTTGTTTGTCTGGAAATTTATTTATTTTATTTCTACTCTTGAATTATAGTGTAGCTGAATGAAGAATGCTTGATGGGTTTTTCACTCTGCACTTTGAATAAATTATTCATTGTCACCTGTTCTGTATTGTTGATTTTGTAAAGTCTATTGTGAATATACTTGCTTTTATATTGAATGCCTTTTTCCCCCTGACCTTAGAATTATTTCATTCATGGCAATATATATGGGTATAAATTTAGTTTAATTGATCCTGCTGAGGACTTGTATTATCTAAATCTGAGGATTCATGTCTTCTATTAATTCTGGTAAATTTTCACCCATAATCTCTTTGAATGTTACCTCCCCCAGTTTTCCTTGTTCTCTCCCCCAAGAACTTGTAATATGTCTACATTGTACCTTCTTATTCTCCAGGTTTTTTTTTTTTTTTTTTTTTTTTTTTTTTTTTTTTTTTTTTTTT
>NC_045443.1:51098195-51101428 GCF_002776525.5 Piliocolobus tephrosceles
TTTTTTTTTCTTTTCTTTTCTCTTTTTTTTCTTTGAGACAGAGTCTCACTCTGTTACCAGTTTGGAGTACAGTGGTGTGATCTCAGCTCACTGCAACCACTTCCTCCTCTGTTTAAGTGATTCTTGTGCCTCAGCCTCCCCAGTAGCTGGGGCTATAGGCATGCACCATCATGCCTGGCTAATTTTTTGTATTTTTAGTGGATTTAGGGGTTTTGCCATGTTGGCCAGGCTGGTCTTGAACTCCTGGCCTCAAGTAATCTGACTGCCTTGGACTCCATTTAGTTTCTTTTTAAACTTAAAAAAATTTGAAGTATAACACACATATATAAAAACACATAAAATATAAATGTATTATTGAAATAATTACTGTAGCTGAGTTGCAGATCAAGAAATAAAATGTTGCCAGACTCCGAGTGCCCTCTATGCACCCCTTACTGACCACAGCTCTCTTCCTTTCCACTAAAGGTAACCATAACCCTGACGTTTATGGGAATCATGTCTTTCCTTTAAAAAAAAAAAAGTTCTACCACATTCCCGACAATTAATATGCATTCTTAAACAATATAGTTTATTTTCTTCTTTTCTGAACTTTTTTAGTTTTTTGAGACAGGGTCTCGCTCTGTTGCTCAGGCTGGAGTGCAGTGGTGCAATCATAACTCACTGCAGCCTCGTCCTCCTGGGCTCAAGCAGTCCTCCCACCTCAGCCTCCCAAGTAGCTGGGATTACAGGCACACTCCACAACTCCTAGCTAATTTTTGTGTTTTTTGTAGAGATGAAGTTTCGCCATGTTGCCCAGGCTGGTCCTGAACTCCTGAGCTTCAGCAATCTGCTCGCTTCTGCCTCCCAAAGTGCTGGGTATGAACAGGTATGAACCGCTGCACCTGGCCTTCTTTTCTGAACTTTTAAAAATAATAAAAACTGTACGTAAGTTTTTGTGTCCTGATATTTTGACCAATATTATATATTAATTATTCACCTCTGTTGTTGTGTTTGGCAGATGCTCATTCATTTTTGTGTGTTTATAAAATATTTTACTGTCTCATATACTAAATATTTAGCTATTTTACTGCTACAAACATTTTTTGTTTCCAGTTTGGAGCTGTTATGAACAATGCTGCTATGAACATTATGGTATCTGCTTAGTCCATTTTGTGCTGCTATAACGGAATCCGTGAGACTGGGTAATTACAAAAAACAGAAATTTATTTCTTATAATTGTAGAGCCTGTGAAGTCCAAGGTCAAGGGGCCCACATCTAGTGAGGGCCCTCTTGCTGAGTCATCCCATGGCAGAAGATGGAAGGGCAAGAGAGCAGAGGTACTGAACTCATCCCTTTATCAGAAACTGCTCCTGAGATAACTAACCAACTCCCACAATAACATCATTAATCCACTCATGAGGGCAGAGCCCTCATGGCCTAATCATCTCTTAAAGGTCCCACCTCTCAACACTGTTGCATTGTTCATTTCAACACATGAACTTTGGATGACACATTCACACCATAGCAATACTTGCATACTAGTGCATACAGGTGTGCATTTTTATAGGTTACATACTTAGAAATACAATTGTTGGGTCCCAAGGTATGCATGCCTTCAATTTTTTTTTTTCTTTTTTTTTTTTTTTTTTTTTTTTGAGACGGAGTTCCACTCTGTTTCCCCGACTGGAGTGCAGTAGCGCGATCTCAGCTCACTGCAAGCTCTACCTTCTGGGTTCACGCCATTCTCCTGCCTCAGCCTCCTGAGTAGTTGGGAATACAGGCACCCGCCACCACGCCCAGCTAATTTTTTGTATTTTTTAGTAGAGACGGGGTTTCACCGTGTTAGCCAGGATGGTCTCGATCTTCTGACATTGTGACCCACCCGCCTCAGCCTCCCAAAGTGCTGGTATTACCGGTGTAAGCCACGGCGCCCGGCTGCATGCCTTCAATCTTATCGGATAACGCCAGACTGTTTTTCAAAGTTGTACTAAATTACACTCCTGTCAACAGTATATGAGCAACCCCATCCCTCCACAATCTTATCAGAGCTTGGTGTTATTGTTTATCTGGTCTTTTACTTTAACCCAGTGTGGTGGGTGCATAACAGTATCTCATGTAGCTTTACTTTCTAATGAGTAATTTCATAAATTGACAATTAAATGATAACTTCTATCCACTTGATTTTTATTCTTAGCGACTCTCCTAGATATGGTCTATGGGCATTCAACATCCTTCTCATTCTCTTTACCATTTCATATAAGAGAATCTAGAAAGCAAAACCAGCAAATACCTACTTACATTTCCCAGGTTTGGGATACAAATTAGTTTCCACCAAAAAGATGTACTCATGAAAAATTTAGAGTGCAGAAACAAGGTGGGGGCCATCTTTCTGAAGCATCACTTTTAGTGCTGCATCTATCTTTGCTAATGTGAAAGGCAGGTGTAATAATGACAATAAGTTGACCTGGACTTGCACTCCTCCAGCCCATTCAATGATTTGTAAGCACCTAATTCCCTGCTGTTTAAAATACGTGGAGAAATTTCTTTTCAATCTGTACTCTGGCTGATACAATGACAATTGTACTTCACCTAATTTAAGATACTCTCAAAGTAAGAAGCACCATTATTTCACTGACAATAAGAAAGCCAGTGTTGCAATTAAACTATGACAACTGCTTTCTTGATACTTAGAATTTTCCTCTATTTAAAGAGTTATTTTATTTTATTTTATTTGGAGACGCATTTTGCTCTGCCACCCCAGCTGGGGTGTAGTGGCACAATCACAGCTCACTGTAGCCTTGAATTCCGGGGCTCCAGCAATCCTCCCATGTCAGCCTCTCAGAGTGCTGGGATTACAGGCATGAGCCACTGTGCCCAGCCTAAAGAGTCACTTTAGACTTTAGACATAGGTTTTATAATTTATAATTTATCATCTCTCCCTTTACCAGTGAACAGATTTTTCCTACCCTTTATTTGGGCTGAACTTCGATTCTTATTTCTACATGACCATTAAAACCCTTTGGTTACCAAGATCAGCAACTACCTCTAAACACTCCAGGGAAGCTCCAGGATTAGCTCCCACATTTGCCATCCAGGTTTTTAGTTCTCTTCTTATTTTTGGTTCCTTGGAGGATTTTTCTTTTTTTTCTATCAAGCTCAGCTGTGCATTTAAAAGAAAATTTTGTATTTTGGTCACTCTTTCTAGGTGCTTTTTTTTTTTTTTTTTTTTTGAGACGGAGTCTCGCTCTGTCGCC
>NC_045443.1:51101528-51195238 GCF_002776525.5 Piliocolobus tephrosceles
GCTCACTGCAAGCTCCGCCTCCCGGGTTCATGCCATTCTCCTGCCTCAGCCTCCCGAGTAGCTGGGATTACAGGCGCCGCCACCTCGCCCGGCTAGTTTTTTGTATTTTTTAGTAGAGACGGGGTTTCACCGTGTTAGCCAGGATGGTCTCCATCTCCTGACCTCATGATCCGCCTGTCTCGGCCTCCCAAAGTGCTCAGATTACAGGCTTAAGCCACTGCGCCCGGCCTTCTAGGTGCTTTATAGTAAAATATTCTAGTTTGTTGTAATGCTGGAAACACAAGTCCATCTCATTATTATGTACTATAACATTTCCATTTAACAAATGAGAAAATTGAGGCTCATAGAAGTTAAATAATTTCTCCAAATTCACAGAGATAAAAAGTTGTGGGACCAAGATTCAAATTGAGATCTTTTGTCTCTAAAACGCATTCTCTTAGCGTTGAACCACACCTAGGAAGCCTTGCTTTAAATTTTCTGATACTACAGTGATTATTTGCATACTTCCAGCTAATTGAATGATTACATTCCTATCTATTATAACAGATTTGAGTTAATTTGTACTTCAACAAAATGCCACAATGAAACTTTGAGGAATTTCTGGCTGTGATATTTTTTAAATAGACTTCTGGGCTTGGAAGCGACTTTAAAGGGGCATCTTGCCATCCGCTTGCTTCAGACAGAGCCAACCTCCAGCCATTATTCACAGTCTTTGATAGATGATCATTTCCCTGGGATCTCAGGTACAATAGAAGACAAACTATAAATTTTTTAAATCAAGCTCTTGGGCTTAGTGAGTTTCACTGGCAGGGTTTTTTTTCTTCCTTAATTCCAAACTTATTCTCTCCTTCTGCACCTTCAGCCACTCTGTCCACAGGAGAGGGACAAAAGAGCTTTCCTTGCCCTCTTTACATAGCATATCTGCCCCTCCCCATTAATGAGTAACCACGTACTCCTATGGGATTACTCGGATCCTTTCAGCTTTCTCTTCTTTCCTCCTTTTTGGTCATGAATTTTGTCCTTGGCTGTAACTCCTGCTGAGTTATCTCCCATTAATGATGCTGACATACAGGACCCAGATAAAGTGCTATATAAATGCTAAGTAATCACAGCCAGGCTTGACTTTGTGATACAGGTTATCTCAGGCTGCTATATTACGAGATCAGCCCCCTGTTGACATTCAAGATGAAGTTTACCAGCTGCAAACCTTTTTTTTTTTTTTTGCGATGGAATATTGTGACAAGTGCTAATGCTGTACCAGGGGCCTTGAAAAGAAAGCATATGGGCCTGTTGGAGGGTGAGGAGGGAGAGCATTAGGACAAATACCTAATGTATGCGGGGCTTGAAACCTAGATGATGGGATGATAGGTGCAGCAAACCGCAAACCACCATGGCACATGTATACCTATGTAACAAACCTGCATGTTCTGCACGTGTATCCTGAGACTTAAAGTAAAATAAAATAAAATAATAAAAAAAGAAAAGAAAGCATGCTATTATTTGATGGTCTGTCTGTTTTTCAATATACACATACATGTAGAATATTAAGGTATTTTGATATCTACTATAGACTTTCAGAATGTGGCCACTCCAGGACACCTAAGCCAATTCTCTTGCTGGGTATTGGGGGTGAGGGTGAGAGAGACCCAGAGAGAAAAGGGCCCAAGCATCTCTTATAGTGGAAGTGGGCACACCCACAGCAGACAAAAAGTGGATCCGCTTAAAATGTCAAAAAAAAAAAAAATGGTTTTGACTCCCCAATGTCAAACAGCCAACGTACTTAATTTTTTTCACTGACTTAACTAAATCATCTCATTGTTGTGACATTGTGTAACTACTGTCATAATCAAAGCACTGATTCCAAGATTTGTGTGAAACAGGTGACTACAGACCTGTTCGTTCTCAGGTTTTGAAAGACAAACTTTTCTGTCATTAACTCCTTAGTCCTTACAATGTCAAAAATTGTATTTGGAGTTTTGTCATTAGAAAACAGAACTGGAACATTGTTTGGACATTTTGTGGACAATTGTGGTCATCCTCTAATTTTCTAGGCACTTGGATAATATGTGTGAAAGAGAGAGACAGGGAGAGAGAGATCGTATATATATGTATAATGTGTATGTGTGTGTGTGTGTATCCTAAAACTATAGCTAGAAGACACTTTAGATTTTATAGACAACTCTCACACTTAATAAGGAAGAATCAGTCAGACAGATGACTTACTGAAGAATATTTTGCTATTAGGAGACAGACGTGGACTAATAATCCATTATCTTTTGACTCCAGCAGAGTTCAGTGCACTTTCCTCTACAGTACACATGCTAGTAGGGGCTAGAGACTGGGACTAATATTCCCAGTCAATACTTTCAGAAAATGAGGCATTATGTTGTTTGAAGGATTTGGTAAGCTGGCATTCTTTCTTATAGACAAAAGAATAGATAAGACGATTTAAATGCCATTTCAAATCTACTTTCCTCTTAAGTCTTTCCTACAGCATACCTATGAAATGGAAAGCAGTTATTAAATAGAATTTGTGTCTTTTCCATATGTAAAATGATATGTCTTTGTACATGTGTACTTCTAATATTCATATGAATGTTATTCAACATCTGCATGTGTGGATGTGCATATGGTGTAGACGGCTTTGTATTGTTTTCCTCCATGGGTGTATATTACTCAGACCCTCTCATGAATCTGCCTACTAATTTAATGTATTACTTTACTGTTACTTCATTTCCATACTTTTCTAAAGTGCTTCAGATGCAGCCCAATCAGAACTTATAAACACATGTGCAAGCAGCCTTACACACAAACACACACGTGCACACAAGAAGACATATATAGACATGTGCTACCACATATTCCCTAGATCTTCCTTGCATACCCCTGCTATAGCTGGACAGACATTATTGTCACTTCAGGCTGGAACAAGTGAAGCAGGCTGCTTTTTCTGTTTATGCTGTATAGCTGACGACAGATAACTGCATCAGCTTCATCTGCTTAGACTTTACCTCTTTTCTGAAGGGCGGCCAGAACAAAAGCTTCTTCCTATCAGCATTTTTGCCAGAAACACCTTTTCCCAGAAATCCCTGTTTGGTTCATCCTATCCTGCCAGATTTACAGTTCCTCGGCTTCCCAGCCTCTTCTCCCTGACTCCCTAACATAGAATTTCTGCTCAGCCAGATGAGTGCCTTCTCCCCAGCAACATATACCTTGTCCTCTCCAGGCTCTAAACTGCACAAGCCATTGCCCAACCTGGGACACAAGTCTTTTCCTACTTCTCCCTTGGGCCCCATTTCTGCTCTCCTCCCCAAGTGTCTCTCCCCTCTGAGGGGATGACTGCCTTGTCTGACTCATCTCGCTTCTGCTGCAGCTCCTGCTCCTCCTCCCGCCTGCATTGATGTCCCTCATTTCTCTTGTTACTCAATCTTCTCACTTTTCCTTCTGCCTGGGTCCTGAGTATATGTTCCATCTCCCTGCACAGATGGGGTGTGGCTCCCCACATGCAGGAATTGGCTTTGTCGCTTGTTTCCTGGTGCTCCCCTCCCCCAGCCCAGGCAATGCCTTTTTCCTGACAGAGTGTTGACTGACAGACTGGCTGGAGTTGAAGCTCAGCCTTAATACTTCTCCAATCTCTTTTCTTAATTAATTTGATGTGTTTGGCATCACCTCTGCTGCTGGAGGGGTATTTTCTAGGAAGCAGAGGAGTGTCGGAGGCCTTGCTCCTTTTCCTTCCTTTCTCAGATAGACTAGTATTTCAACCTGACAGCTCCCAGTCGGTCCTCTGGCTATGGAGCATTGAGTATTTATTTTCCTGATGTTTTTATTCCAAAGTCTTTGCCAGGGTCATGTTGTTGAAATCTGCCAAGTGACAGCAGCCCCTGACCCTGCTACTGAATCCGAATACATTTTACAGGTACAGCTGTTGTCAGAAAATTACAGAAGCCAAAGGCAAAAACAGAGGCCTTGAGAGGTCATCTTGGATATGCCCCTGTCTCCAGTCTAGTTTCTGCTCAGGTAAATTAGAAGAGATCTAGTTTCAAAGTGCTACACAAGGGAAATGGATGTGCCACTCTTCAATCCCACTCCATTATCTAGCAGTTCCCACCGTCAGAATGTGTTTCGTTGTATGGACCCACAACCTGTCCTTTGAATGCCAGGTGTTTTCCACTTCTGTTGTTGCCAGAAAGTGGATGATGATTAACATAATCCACTATATACTTGAAAAAGAAAATTAGATTAGAAGTAATCCAAAGAAAGTGGTCATCCATGATGGATAATTCAATCTTCAACACAGTCTACATTCTTTCCAAAGACCAGAGTAATTTCCAGACTGACATGAACATCCAAAATCCTCCCTGGCTCACAGTGGTAAGTAGGTTTCCAAGTTTGGATTAGTCTTACCTCTAGATTTAAATGTTTTTTTGTCTGCCCACATCCCACTCTATGGCTCTTCCCCCAGCCCAGGTTGAGAGTGCTGGTGCCACTCAATGGTGTCCACACATAATAAGGGTCTGTGTAATGCCAAGCAACTGGTTGTAAGTGAGAGAAAAATGTTATCTGGCTAATCCATCCACTTATTAACATATATTTGGATATTTAGAAATAATCCAATGAAGGACTGAAGTTTTCCTTTGTCAGCATGTAGACAGTCCTAAAATATCGTAGTCAAGCAGTGTCCATAGACAAAGTTAACTGCATCATTAACACTTCTTTTTTTCATTTGGCATGCTATATCTGACAGGCTTTCTCCCCACCTGGTGACCCAACGCTGGCCTGAGTGGCTTGGCACTCATTATAAAGAGAGATGCCAATGTCTCAAAAGTGCCAGAGAGTCTGGCAGGCAGCCTAACTATAAGGCAGCTGCTGTGATTTCCATAAGAGAATAAGCAGAATGCAAAACAAAACTGCAAGAATGAGGCTGCCCAGTTCTTGGTGTTGACAGGGGCCATAAAAGCAGGAACTCATTTCCTCATCTCCTGCGACTGAGTCTAGCCTACATATCCAGGGTCTAGGAGGGACAAATTTGGGTGAACCAATGCAAAAGAATGTATTCTCATCACCTCTGGAAAAAATGCTTTTGTGTCAGCTGTTTTTCCAAGGGACCAACTGGAGCTATTACCATACAATCTAGTGAAACAAATCATGGTTCTTTACTTAGATCTGGAAATATATCAAACTGAATAATTCAGGAAATCTATGGTTTTGGTAGTGAGTTGCCAAAACTCTGCTTTATTTGGTGCTATGCAGTTTCCACTATAGTAGCCCTGATCTAGTTGGTTTATCTCCACAACTCAAACAACTAGAAAACTGTTTGAGCCAATCCTTCACTCTCTTCATCCCTTGAAACCCTAGTGAGTCTGAAACAACAGATAAGCATGGGGGAAGAAGAGAAACACAAGGTTAAAAAATAAAAAAGCAAAAATTACCCCTGTTTCCTTCTACACACATCTAGGCTAAAGCAACCCTGAGCGAGGGAAGGAAGAAAATATTACATTAAACTGAGCTCAGAATCTTGAAGCTCCAGTGCACTGGACATTCTCCCTAAGATTTGAAATTGTGTATATGACTTGAAGTTGTTATAGGATTGTCTGTTACCTAAGAGCAGGCAGAAGAGTCTTAGGGCCCCCTGGAGTTTTAGTCCAAGAGCCAAGAAGTGTTAGCTAACATCCATTGACATTGATAAAGGGTGATAGAACACAAAAATGAAATTGCATTTTGCCTTTTAAAGAGGATGTGTTAGTAAAGGATGGACTGGGGTATGAGAGTAAATAAACCACAAAACATATAGTCACTTAAACACAATAGAAACTTATTCCTCCCTCAGGTAAAGTCCTAGGCAGATGATTCTTGCCCGTGGGTGGCTGCCCTCTCCATGTGCTTCAGGGATCCAGGTTCTTCCTATCGAGTGTCTGATCTATTCCCTAGGGTGCCATGGTGGGCACCCTCACAGAGGAAGAGGACAGAGAGCACGGAGGAGGATGGGAACACACCCACTTGTTAAAAGCTTTGGTCAGGAAATGGCACATGCATTCCATTAATTAGAACTAAGTCACACAGCCATATGAAACTGCAAAAAAAGCTGGGGGTGTAGTCCAGCTGTGGTCCCAGGATTTGGAGGGAGCAGTTGCTATATCTTTATAATGGTTGAAATTTTACTGGCTTCTGTGTCCAGTGGCAAATTTGGACACAGAAGATCCTCATGGGGTACCAGAGGTTCAACCATCATAGGCAGCAACCTTATGAGAGTACTTCTTTCTCCAAAAGGAAGGTCGTCATTCCCCAAACGGACTTTTCTCCGAAAGGTGCAGGTTGATGGATGGCGGGGATAAAAGGGACTGGGAGAGAAAAGGACTTCTGTGAAAAACCAGAGCAAAGGTAGCCATGCTCAGTTGCCTCTTAAAGATAAAGAAGGCTCCTGTAGCTTTACTACTGAGACCTACTCACAGGAGATTTGTTCCTTCCCCTGGTGGAACTTCTCATCTCTTGTGTAATGAATATGCACCTGAAACTCCTAGGTCTCAGAGAGCCTGGAAGTAAACACGACCCTAAAAAATCCTTGTTACCGAAAACAATCCAGTAAAATGTGCCACTGGACACAGAAGCCAGTAAAATCCATGAAGGCGGAAGAATTGCCTGGCCCTTCAACCCCAAATAAAATAAACATATTTTACATCTTATTAATTCCAAAACTGGATTCAATTTTTTAAAGTGCCGCATTCTGATGAGATCAGAAGACACATCTGGCAGGAATGAAGTCATTACAAGAAGAGTTTGACTATTTATAATAATAATAATAAAACACCCGCCACCCTTGGATTCTCACTGGGGTGGGGAGCGAAGAGCTTTGCAGGACCCATCAAGGAAAGCAAAGATTCCGGCAACACAATTCCCCCTGTTAACTATATTCCCGGCCTCTAGGTCACTATTTAAAATAAAAGGGCATCTCCATTCTCCCCCAGAGGTACCGTTCTACAGTCACACTCGCTACTTTATCCATGTCTGTGTGCAGTGAGCATTTTTCTGTTCTTCTAGTTTCACTAGAGTTTTATTTTATGCACCCTTCCCCTGCCCCATTTCTTAAGACCAGCTGGACCACATGCTAGAAAAACGAAACAGAAGAGAGGGGAAGGTCCCTCAGATTCCAAAGCAGAATACAACCAAGGCTTCCTAAGTAAATGAAAAGGACTTGGAGAAGACATAACCCTTCAGTGTAGACACTTAAGTTGAAATTTCTGCCCTGTCGTTCCAATGCCATGATGGAGAAGGACCCCCATAATCTCCTTTGGCGTGTGCAGCTCTGAGCGTTACAACGATGCAAAGTGCGGTCTTTGGAGGCTGCGGGAGTCAGTAATCCATCAATTCACTCTCGCCATTCCTTCTCCCCAGTTTGCGCGAAAGCCAGGTCCGAGTGCTTCGAAGATCGAGGAGACCCGAGATGCGCACCAGTGGCGGGAAACGAGCTGGCTTAGTTGGCTGGGCTGCGTCCCTTCGCCACCGCCCGCCCGCCCGCCTCTCCGGCCTCCGAGAAGCCTGGAGAAGGGGCCTGCTCCTCTTGAAAAATGGCTTTTGGGGGCGGTAGGTCCTCGGGAGGCCGACTGGCGGAAAGTGACTTGCCGCGGCTTCGAGTAGAGACTTTGGTGCGGGACCCAACTCCTGGGGAAGGCGGGGAGCGCTGGGCGGATGCCTGGCCCCAGTGAGGCGCCAACACGTACAAGTTCCGCTCTGAGTGTTTGAAAATGCAAGTTTCTCTCGGATTGATTTTTTTTTTTCCTTTAAATGTATCTCCTTCAAAAAAACAAAGACGTGGACAGGCGGGCGCCACCCGGTCTGGGAGCTGAGGTTCGTGACTGCTGAAGATTTCGTTTGGTTCAAGCTGAGAAAATAAGGGTCGCCCTGTCCCAGGCTGGGAGCGTGGGGACTTCTGTCTATGGACTGTGCAAACCCTCTGGGGCTGCCTCCCGGACTGGCATGCTCTCCCCGCCGCCTGAAGCCTAGGAAAGGTTCCCTGGAGGTACTGGACTCCAGACCCCTGCAGGGCGGGATGGAGAAAAAGCCCTGAATACCACGGCCCACACCCCTCCAAGTCGGCAGCCCCCAAGCGCCAGTCCAGCGTACGCAGCTGTGGGGTGGGAAGGAGAAGACAAGTCCTCCGCCAAGAGCTCACCTACGCAGCTCCTGCCATTCCTCCGCCTGATTTCTGCTGTAGGAGGTCGTCAGTTTGCAGGGGCAGAATATGAAGACTCCGGAGAAATAGACAAGACAATATTCCTGAGCTCTTTGAACGGCCCAGGTAGAGAAGAAAATTAAACAATATAACTCGTCTCTCTACAAGTAAAGATCTAGAGCGAGATTAAGACCCCCATTCCCGGCTTTTCCTCTGAAGCTCCCCCAGAATAAGCCTGCACGTTAGAGCTGGCTAGGTCAGGGAGTGCAAGGAGAGGTGCCTTTTCGACCTGGAGAAAGAGTACTCTCCCACACAGCTTTTGATAGTTAATGCTGAAGTTACCAAGTAAAGGTTGAAGAAATGGAGGAGAGGAAGGTGCGGGGGGTGGGGATGGTCGTAGGTATTTTTAACCAAGGTAGATTTTGAAGTTATTACAAATATGTTCCCTGTTCAAATAGCATGGTCCTCATTTTCCAGGCTCCACTGTGAGAGGCGGGTTCACAGCCTCAAGGTTCTCCCTGCGGTTTGGGATAGGGAAAAACGCTAATCCTGCATTCTAAAATTTAAAAAATAAAAAATAAAAATAAAAATCCTGAAAGCTTAATTATCGAGCAACTCAGATAAGTCCTCCTCCCACCACTAACCTTTCGATTATTTGAATAATTCAGGAAAACACGAATTCTGATTGTTTGTGGAGACTCATCACCCCTGGACAGTAAAAAGAGAGAGAAACAAGGAAAATCTAATAGAGAACAGCGCTCCAAGATGGTGAAATGGGTCTTCTGTGCATTTTTCCTGGTATAGAAAGACAGAGTCGCCTTCCTGGGCATTATTTCCTGGAGGATATTGTATCTGTTGTGATAAAATGTATAGAGTTAGATCAAATCACCAAAATGTATATACGTGTGTGTGTGTATATATATATGTGTGTGTGTATATATATGAGAGAGAGAGAGAGGAGAGAACAAACAAAGGTTTCTACTTGTGTCTATGAAAAATTTTATTTCTTGGCAGAAAGAATATTTGGGCTCCATTTTTTGTTTGTTTGTTTGTTTTTGTTTTTGTTTTTTTCCAAGATGATCATAGCTGTGTAGGACAGACTCCTCCACATAGTTTTTAAGCTGAATATACACTTGCAAAGCATAGTTGGGGCATCACCCACGTAGCCTTCAGGTGAAAACTCGGCTTGAACCTGCAAATTCAGATTTGTCTTCCAGGCGTACTGGGCAGAGCATCTGAGATCCCCTGTTGGCTTCACAGCCTATGGAATGAGCCCGGAGAAGCCAGGAGACTACAGTGCATGTTTCTGGACCTGCAAAGAACTCACTTCCCTAAAGGCTGAACTCAGAGAGCTAGACACCCTGAAGGATCAAGTCATCAAGGATCAAGGAGCAGTCATGTTTGAGGGGGAGAGGGTTGGTTGGGCTTTCTTCTTCCCAGGATTAACCACATTTGGGAAACTTTTTTCAAGGGTGAGGGTGAGGCTAAACTTTGAAAGATAGTGAATCTGCTTTTCTTACTGGTAATATTTGGAAGGAAAAATTCACCACTGTTTATGATCTTGCCCCTACTACTTAAAGTACAAAGCATTTTAAAGATAAGACTTAAAACAGAAAATTTGTAGACCCCAGTGCACCAAGTTTAGAAGCAGATTTGAAACATGACCAACTGTAAATGCATATTGTCATTGTAGGCTTCTGTATAAGACATAACCATGCCATTTCATATGTATTATATTCAGCAAATGACAACAAATACACAGCAACATCAAAAGTAATAGTAAGATTCCTGATAGCTGAATAATTTGCTTTCTTCCTTTGCCATTATTCCAGCTAAGATTAACCAGCTTTTCAGAAGTCCATTATCATGGTTTATCCCCCTTTGGTTCCCAGCCCTTGCCCACCACCTCTTGCTTCCCCACATTTCTTTTTGAGCCCAAGATTCACTCAACTTTCTTTGGCAAATCTTTATAGGTGTATGATTATCTTTAAATCACTTCCCTGCCCCAAAACTGGGCACAAACAACAGAAAATAGTCTTTTTCTTCGTTTGTTTCCCCATTTGGGAGGATCCCTTTCCAGAGGGACCTGTGAGGGGAGAAGAGAAGAAAAGCTGATTCTTGGTCTTGGCAGTGGATGTTGCTAAGAGAAATTGGCAGTCAGGATGTGTCTCTCTGGAGGCACAGGGACCTAGCTCCCGACCTTCCGCAAGTCGTCTGTTCACACAAGCATGCTCATGAATGCCCAGGCCTTAGGGTGGGTCCGCTGTCTACCCACACACTCAGAGCTCTCCAGGAGCTTACTTCTCTCCTACCCCACTAATAAATGTACCCACCTGTGTGCTCGGCAATAGGTGCACATAACGTGCACACAGGGCATCAATCAGGATTGCGTATGTGACTATGCCTGCCCCACTGGACCTGCTCTAGCGCCGGGCAGTGGAGCGGGCGCTTCCTAGTGTGGGCACTTACCCTGCCGCTCGGGTCGGCCATTTATTGTCTTGTGGGGAAGCAGCTTTCGCCAAGAAGCTTGGTCTGGGTTAGTGAAATAAAATACTAAACAATTATTACATGCAACATTTTTAAACCAGCATATTAAAATAAACTAAGGAACTCTCTGCGTTGGGAGAAAGCCACAGGAAAAGGAAGAGAAGGAGTTAGATGCTGGCGCCAAGTTTCTGGCGGGGCCAGGAGGCGGTGACTCCTCAGGCTAAGCGGAATCGCCATCCAGGCTCCGGAAGCGACCCGAATCCCAAAATCCGTGGAAGAAAATCGCGCTGAAAGAACAGAGCCAACGCCAGCGTCCTGCCAAGTTTGGCGAGATGGCACGTTGGTTTCAGGAGCACAGTGCTGCTAAATGACGCCTAAGGGAAAAATTTTCCCAGAGAATTGTCTGGGAGCAACAGCAAAGACATGGTGTTTTTATTCTCTTAGACATGGTGTTTTCATTATCTATTAAAAATATAACTTTAAAAAGCATCTCTGCACTTACATATACTTAAATACTATTGCCGTTTAATGGCTAACTGCATTAGAAAACAATGTGAATGGAAATGCATTAACAAAGCCTCTATACTA
This sequence comes from Piliocolobus tephrosceles, assembly GCF_002776525.5. Taxonomy (NCBI): domain Eukaryota; kingdom Metazoa; phylum Chordata; class Mammalia; order Primates; family Cercopithecidae; genus Piliocolobus; species Piliocolobus tephrosceles. Next base: position 51,112,771 of record NC_045443.1, read on the forward strand.
ATACACGTGTTTACCCACAGAACTGTAAGTCAGTCAAGCCTCCCACCATCTCAGCGTAGGCATATAAACAATTAAAGCCTTTAAATGTTTTAATTAAACTTAACTATGTTGTCATATTGAAAGAAAACATTATTTTTTTAAAAATTTTAAGATTATTATATGGATAATAAGGTAATCTTAATTATATGAATATGGGTATCTGAGGATACATTTCTTATGTTAATATTTTTCTGAAGTTCCCTTAACACCAAACAAAACATATATTACATACTTTCTTGTCTAGAAATGCCTACAATAGATGAAAGGAATAAATCTGTATTTCTCCTTTGGAGGGAAATTCATTAACAAGCCAAGCACTGAAAAGAGAGCTACAAGTGCTTTAAATCACAAATACAGGCTATAGCAGACTATTCTCCCAAGGCCTCAGAGTAGGAGAAGAGTTGCACAAGGTCCCCTCTTTTGGGGCTTTAAGAAATACATCTCTGCAAACTTGAGTATGTTCTTCTTTTCCATCTATTTGCTTGTAGTGGCTAAGCCTAAGGAGAGATGACTGCCTTTGAATAGAGCAGTTGGGTCTTTCCCAAGCTCACAGTCTCACCATGTTTTCTTCCTTCTCATGTCTACCTCATCAGCCTGCCCCAACCAGCACCCCTGTTACAACACCCGCAAATGTCTGTCTCCATACTACACAAGCACAATGCATACTTGTTGCAACACATGTTCCCCAGCGTGTGCACTGTCCAAAAACCAGTACTTAACAATCATGTTCCCCAGAAATGCTAAAGACTATCAAATTCAAGGTGTCTGGGGTAGTCTCTTTGCCTTGAAAGATATTCCTTCTGATCTGAGTTAATTTTTTTCTGACTATGCAGGTGAATACATAAATCCAATGTTTGGGAAAAGGAAAAATGGATGTCCCCATTCTCCTTTCTAGTTCCTTAGATTTTATCAGCTTTGCTGCATGTACAAGGCAACACCACCGCTAAGATTTAAAATGTGCCTCTAAATACTCCCTGAAGAGGGGGACATTTGGATGAGAGGGAGGACGGTAGTGAGGGAGGTAAAGTTTCACAGTCCCCAACCCCAAGGATATCAGAGTGATAGTTTCCCTCCAGTCACTAAAACTGTACCAACGTATATATGTTTAGGATGATTTAATTAATTACTACCAGTGAGAATCATGTCCCAGATACCCAAATATACAAGCTCCCTTCTACCTTTTTGTTCCATAGATCCCAGTCAAGGTTAGTCACTTTAGCAAGAAGTTGTTTCTTTCCCCCTTTAGTTGAGCCTTGGGTCTCTCTTCCCTCTCTTTTGGAAGTGGAGGGGTTAAATTTTCTTTCTTTTGATGAGGCATCTTCTGAAAGTCCTTTAATTTCTTGTGTTCTGCTCAGTGATTTTCATATTAGAATGTACTTTTGCTGCAACTGCTGAGGTGTCTGGTCATGGAGAGAACTAGGCTGTGATCCACTTAGGATATAATTTTTCCTCTTCCCAGTGATGAAATACATATATATATATTCCTTCCATAATCTCCCTTTTAGGATCCCACCAAATTCCAGTTCCCACACCATGGTGGGGCTAAGGAGGCCCCTCACCTCATTAGAGGTGAAATGCTCGGCCCTTCAGCTCTGTCTTTTGTATTTGGTCATTCTTTGGGACAGGTTAATCAGGGTACTTTAACCCAGAAGAATGCTGTATTAAGGCCCATCCCCTCCCTGCCCTAAGAAAAATGTTATTTTCTATATCTGCTTTTAAAGTAACTGGAAACCTTTTAAAAGAAGGAAAAAAAGATTGGCTGGTCTGCCTCCCTTCTAGGAGCCTCAAACCTAAACTTTAAAAGATGAAGGAAATGATTGAAAGTGATAAATACCTTTTCCAGGCTTCGGTTTGTTGGCTTTCTGACCAAAAGGGGCTTTTGTTAGGTCTCTACGAGGAAACCAAATTCAGCCCCCAGCAAATACTCTTCCCCTCTTTCCCATCCCCCCTCAGCTCTCTTGTCTAACTTGAAAATGAACTTGGACTTCCCTCTCAGACAGGCCCTAAAACCGGGAGAGATTTTATTTGTCTGTTTCTGAAGGGCTTCCTAAAAGGAGAAGGGTGTTTAGGGGGAGGGGAAGGGGACAGGAGGCCTTTTCCCCCAGTAGAGGACAGGGTGGGGGTAGGAGCTATGGCAAAGCCAGAAGGCGGGAGGAGATACTTTGTTAATTTCTTAACTCTGTGTTTATTCCCTGAACTTCTTTTGTCAATGAAGGGTTAGAGTTGGGAGGGGGCCAAGTGACAGGCTGAGATACTGCCCAAAAAGAAAAGGGGGTGGGTGGGGTGAGGGCTAGAAAAGGGCTGAGGAAGGAGGGGATGAGGAGGGTTGGGGAAGGGGCTCTGTGATGAGCTTGACAGGGGTAGGAGGGCGGGGAAACTGTGAAAGAAAGAGGACTGGGGTTAGGGACTCCAGAGACCGCTGGAGGAGGCTTCCTGACAGTTAGTTCTCCATGGAAGGGGCCACTTGATTTCCCCGGACCAAACCCAGTGCACCACCAAGCAGAGTCTGCAGCTGGGGGCATGCTAGAGGAGAATCCAGGAGAAGATTTGTGATAGCCTAAACGAGGAGAATCCAGGAGAAGATTTGTGATAGCCTAAACTTGGACCCCTGTATGGATCCCTGCAGAACCAGAGAGGAAAAGGTCTTCGAGGTGACCCCAAACCTCAGCCAGCACTGCAAGTCCTAACTAGGCAGCAGAGAGGAATGGATTTCCCTGATATCTACCACAGGGAAATAGGTGGGGCCCGGAGGAAGGCAAGTTTTGATTTAAGAGCGGAAAACTCTGAAACAAGGAGCAAAGTGATGCCTCAGCTACCCTGGTCCCATCTTCCCTCAAGCTGGGGGCCTAGGGAGGGAGAACACTAAAGATGGAAGATGCCAGGATAGCAGCCGCTGTCCAGGAGGTGAGTTCCCAAGCTAGTAGAAGAGGCCTAGTGGCCCTTTTCAGAGGCTGGGCTGTGGGAGTGGAGAGATCAAAGTAGAGCAGGTTCCAGAGGGATGAAGGGACCTCCAGGAGCCCAGAAAAGTGGAAGGAACGGAAAAAGGAAGGGAGGGGATTGGACAGGTCCCGGGAACTCCAGGATCAGCCAGTTTTCTTTCCTTCTCTACCAACATCACCCTCTGCAGCCCATCTGGAATTTTTTCCAAGCATGTGGGAGGGCCTTCCCACACAGACACACCCTCAAGGGTACACCTTCTCATATGCCCTTTCTGAACCCCCAATCCCTACCTATAAGTGACCTCTCTCGAACATCCCTTTCTTGGCTAGCCCAGGCCCTGTCCTCCTCTGTCCTCCACAAATCTCCTCCTCCATTGGCAACCTGAACCTTGGACAGGAAAGGGCCCCCAAACCCTTTGCCTGCCCTATAAGGCCCCAAGTCTGGGCCAGAATCCAGACCCCATGGTGGTGAGGCTCTTTGTTCTCCTACAGCCTCAACCCACCCCCTCCTTTTTTAAAACTGGAATTTCTCCCATAAAAAGCTGGTGGGGGGAGCAGGAGCTTCAGAGCTTTAAGCTCCCCACCACCACCCCCCCCCCATATGGAGGAAACAGAGAAAAGGGTTACAGGGAGAGAAATAATTTGATACCTAATTTTCAGAGGAGAAAATCTGGGTATTGAATCAGGGACACAGCAACGCCATTTCTTTCATCCTTCTCCCTAGTCTAGTACTGAAGCTACACCCAGCCCTCAAATGTGTGCATCAGGCTTGCACCCTCCGCTTGCAAATGTTGCTAAGTTACACCTCTGACTTCGTCTTAGATACAGTGGGGCGTGAATTCCACCCGTTAACTTCAGAAAGACACAGATATTTGCTTCTTCATTTTTCCGTATTTTCCTGGGGGATGTCTTCGTAAGTAGAGTAGGAAAAACATGTCAATTAAAAGTGTATACAGACAGACAAGCAGAGACTTTTATTTGCATACAGAGGATTTAAGCAGAGAGCTGGTTATCTTTAGGAACACATTTGGGCTGTGTCCACAAGGCCGTGTGCTGACACAGTGCAGGCAGCCTGCACCCATCCCTAAACCCACAGGCACGCACACGCGCGCGCGCGCGCACACACACACACACACACACACACTTCCCGCGAAAAGGCACATTAAATATCTCCTTTATGTGTTGGAGCATTTAAAAGAAAACATTTCAGAGTCGAACTTAGCCGAGAGCTCGGTGCATGGGCGGTAGCTGAGGGTAGAGTGGCTCCTGCCGCTCCGCGATGTAGAAGTCCCTTTGAAAAAGCAGCCGGGAGCAGAGCCGGGGCTTCCCGACGAGGCTGAGGAGCTGTTTTCCATTTTCCTTCCGTATAATTAAATGCTCCGTCTTTTTCCGCATACCAGCAGCTGGATTTTCTCTAAATTTCATCCACAGTCAAACCTCACCGCCTAATCCCCGAAGGCCAGCGGGGCGAGCCCGGGTGAGCACTGCAGCCGAGAGTTTCAGCGCCAGGCCCTAGAAAGGCTTTCTAGGGCGAGATCGCCTTGGAGATGTAATTACTACGTTTCTAGTGGTGCATATTCTCCTGGAGTGTTTAATTTGATTTTATTTGTGTCTCAGCGAGAGCCACATTTTTTTTCGGGGGAGGGGAGAGAAACCACCCCAGGCTTAAAGTTAATTAACCAACAAGGCTTTACTTTCCACCGCCCTCCTGCAAGCTCTTTCTTCGGCGCCTCCCTCCCCGATCCCGGCGCCCCAGACTTGGAGACTGTGTTTGCAGGCACGAAAGGTCTTGGGGAACCAAGCGAAAGAAGAGGGAATTGTTCAGAGCACGCGGACTTCCTCAGTCGCCTTTTCTGCCCTTAGCCCAAACTTTCCCCTCCAGCCTTCCCACTCCTCCAAGTCGCTTTGGAGGCCTACAACTTCGGCTGGTCTTCTTGAGGAAGAGGACTATGGTTCCCTTTCTTTCTTCTCGCCACTACATTTTGGCCGCATAGTGCTCCTAGTAAATGGAATTGTAAAGTTGCTGGGTTAATTAAATCTATATCTCATTGCAATAGGAATAGTTAATGCCCTTATATAAACCTGGAAAAGACCATACTATTAATTTTATTTATTGCTTGGCCACCCTGCACCCAGATCCTTCACGCCGTTCTGGTTCCTACTCCAGCCATTCCGGTTCCTCCTCCCAAAGGCTGGAGATGTGCCTTTGAGTTCTGGCCCACGGAAAACGGGTCCGGCTTTGGGCCTGACCAGGGAGGGAGCCCCAAGAATGGGATGGGCATTTCAGGCCCTTTGTTTCTCCTGGCAGTCCCGCAGAACCCTGTCCACAGCGCCCCAGTTCTTCCACCTGGGCGCAGCACTTCGCAGAAGTGGAGGCCAGGATCTGGGTTCCATCTTTACTACCCGCGGCTGGAAAAAGACAGGCCTCCTCACCCACCCACCCCCACCAGCCAGGCCTTAGGCAAGGGGGCCAAGGTCACACGACCCAGTCTAGACTTGGCCAGGCCCTGTTTGCTCTCCTCGTTTTACCTTGACCTTGGACTCCAGCAGCAGGATAAGCAGTTTCCTAGCAGAGCCGGCTCCCGTCAAGACCCTATCTTCCACTGGGCTCATCTCTCCTCGCCCCTCCGTCATTGCCCTCAATACACACTTGAGCTGGTCTCCTTATGTCTCAACCCTCTTTCTGTTGTATTTTTCCTCCTACTGCCAGCCCAGCCCGCAGCCTGCTTTCCGAACTCTGAGCTGACTCTTCTGGCTCAAGATCACGCGGATAAGAATTACTATCCTAATTCATCGATGTCCGAGTGCTCTCAACCGTCAAACACCACCTTCTCCCCACAAAGAGGAGGGAGGTGGCCCGAAGGGGTCTCTGCAGACCTGTCCATTTGCTTTCCATTTGAGGGGTGCAGTAGGTCTGGCTGAGCGAGGCGCTACTGTGTGGCCATGACCTGTGCGCTGGCTACACATGAGCACTCAGCATTTAAAACCTGTAGCAGAGGCAGGAAAGAAGGAAACGCTGCAGCCCCTTTCCCCTCTTATTTTTCTCTCTTCATTACTATTTCTCAGGGAGGTCCTCTGCTGAAAGGGAACTTGACTCAATTCCACGGAGATACTCCCTCAGAAAAGGGTGACTCTATTGAGGCTCCTGACAAGTTGGGAGATTGGGAGGAAAGAAGGGAGATCTTTTGAAGAATCAGTAAGTTGGTGTTAATTTTTTCTTTGAAATAGGGGGCAGTTTTAGATCATGAAACTATTCCGCACTAAAAGAGGGTGACCTAAGAAAGCCGTGGGAGCTCCAGTGAGGGTATTCAAACTGGGGACTAGGCCCCTGAGGGCAGAGGTGGGTTCTGCAGGGTCCCCAGAGTGGCACCAGAGAGGTCCCTCGAAAGGGGTAGCACTGAATCTCCCCCATTTTCCTCGTTTTCTTTTGTATAGCTATAGAAGAGAGCGCGCTCTCCTTCGCATCCAGGGCTTTTTAGCTTTCCCAGGCTGAATATTACGCCCTCGCCACCCGCATTTCTTTAAAAAACCTCACTCTGAGATTTTTTTCTGTTGCATATTTAAATATCAGTCTATTCTATTGTTTTTATTTCCCTCGTTTTATTCTTTCTCCATTTATTGCTGAGTATATTCCATTGCTTCACAATCCCCTGCCCCAGGTGATGAATTCTGTATTTGGGGGTTGTCACACCCCTCTCCGCTTGAGAAAAATCCAGCGAGGTAAAGGAGAGTGTCCTTTTCAGACATCTGGGGTTCTGGGGAAAGTGGCTGAAAGTAGGAAATGGAAACACAATCCCGGCATCAAAGGCTCACTACGCGGCATCAGGTTCTTTCCAGCCGCGAGCGGAGGGGAGCTGCCAGGGCTGGAGCGCTCCTGTCTGTTCTGTTTTCTATTATCTTCATTTATTATTCTTTAAAATCTGGTTTCTTCCCCACCCTTAGCTTCAAGCCCCAATCCAGAGACTTGGGCAGTCACAGTGATCGGTTTGGGGATAGGGGTCTGTCTCCCCCGTGCACATTCTATGCCTAGGAGGAGGCGCCCAGTTACAGCCCTCTCCTCCCTTTGCGTCGGCCAAATTCAGCCTCCCCCACCCCCTCCCTGGGGCCGGCCAGGGGGGCGTCTCCCTGTCCCTTTAAATCTCCCAGCTCCCGCCTCCTTTGGCCCAACTGAGATCCAATCAGCATAGACCTTTTTCTTTTCGCCCCGCCCCACCTAGAGGGGAGGGAACCCCAGGAGACCTGACTCGGGCATCACGTGCGCAGAGAGCGTCACATGAGCGCGGGAGGGGTGCTGAGAGGTGGAGGGCGGGAACCGGCGGATTTCTTAATGAAGTCTCTCCGCATGCGTAGAGGGAATGTAGGGAGGGAGGTGGAAGCACTAGGAGGAGGGGAGGGGTGGAGAGAAAAGAGGGGAGGGATGGGGGAGGGGAAACAGGAGCGAGGTGTCTCCCTTGCTCGCTGCCTCTGGCAAGTGGAGTTTTTAAAAAGCTCCAGCAGATCATGTCATGACGACTTCGCTGCTCCTGCATCCACGCTGGCCGGAGAGCCTTATGTACGTCTATGAGGACAGCGCGGTGGAGAGTGGCAGCGGCGGCGGCGGCGGCGGAGGAGGAGGAGGCGGCGGCGCGGGCGGAGCGGGGGGCGGCTGCAGCGGAGCGAGCCCCGGCAAAGCCCCGAGCATGGATGGTCTGGGCAGCAGCTGCCCGGCCAGCCACTGCCGCGACCTGCTTCCGCACCCAGTGCTGGGCCGCCCGCCGGCTACCCTGGGCGCCCCTCAGGGCGCCGTCTATACGGACATCCCTGCCCCGGAGGCGGCGCGCCAGTGTGCCCCGCCGCCCGCGCCCCCCACCTCGTCCAGCGCCACCCTGGGCTACGGCTACCCCTTCGGGGGCAGCTACTACGGCTGCCGCCTGTCGCACAACGTGAACCTGCAGCAGAAGCCTTGCGCCTACCACCCGGGCGATAAATACCCGGAGCCGTCGGGCGCCCTGCCGGGTGACGACCTGTCCTCCAGGGCCAAGGAGTTCGCCTTCTACCCCAGCTTTGCCAGCTCCTACCAGGCGATGCCCGGCTACCTGGACGTGTCGGTGGTGCCCGGGATCAGCGGGCACCCGGAGCCGCGTCACGACGCTCTCATCCCCGTCGAAGGCTACCAGCACTGGGCTCTCTCCAATGGCTGGGACAGTCAGGTGTACTGCTCCAAGGAGCAGTCGCAGTCCGCCCACCTCTGGAAGTCTCCCTTCCCAGGTAAGGAAGGGACCTGAGCGCCGCCGCCGCCGGGGACCCCTCCCCGCCCTGCCTGCCCCGGGGCCCCGCGCCCCAGCCACCCCCGCCGTCTGGCCCCGGCGCGCCCGCTCGGCTGGGCTGCCTATGGAGCCGGCCGGGCGAGCTGCACTGAGGAATGCGCCGGGGAAGAAATCTGCTCCGACACGTTCTCTGTAGCTGCCCGGCGAAGAATGAAGCAATCACAGGCGCCCGAACGCCGGGCCGCCGGCTCTGCTCCGTTCGGTGGCTCGCCTCCGCCTCCGCTCGCGGGCTCCAGCCTCCTGCCGGGCTCTTGGCCCCTAAACCCGCTTCCGGCCAGGGTTGGGGGCAGGGTGGGCCTATAGTGCCTTGGAATCCAGGACAAAACCCCCAACCTATCGAATAAGTGGGGAGGGGGGAGAATAAGAACCCCCACTTTCTTTGACAGAATTTGCAGGATCGTTCAGGCACTAGACAGTATTTTTTAAATAGGGGACTAATTTGCTGGGGTCTACAGAAATGTGGAATTTCTTTTTTTCCTTTCTTGACATATTTAAAAATCTGGCCACGAATTTCCTGATTGTTGAGGGAACAGAAGATCCAAAATCTCTGGAGAGGGAGTGGAGAGGAGGCTCGAATCCCTCCCCAGCAATGTAAAGTTTTCCTTGCCTCTCTGGTATATTGAGCTCAAATTTATAGACATTTCCACTGCCATCTCCCCCATATGTGGTCGAGAAAGAGAGTTAGTAATTGGTGCCCCAAACACAGAAGGAAGGGCGTGGGGATGAGAAATGGGAGAGGAAGACCTGCTCAGGGGCTTCTGGGCTGGGAGACCCTTGGTCTTGTCTGGCTAAGTACGGTAAGGGAGAATTCATTCCCCTCTTGTTCTGTCTCCAGTTGAAGAGAGAAAGGATCCTGCAAATCCCACCGCTCTCCTTACAAGAGCAGTCCCAGGTTTCCCAAAACCACACCAAGAGCTTTGGATCCTGCCCTGTGCTGAGAAATCAGGATTCCAGTCTAGGGAGTCAGGTATTTGAGTCTGTTCTCCCTGTAAGAAGAGCTCAGTGGGAGAGCGTTCTCCCTTCTGATACCTACAGAGGTCTTTGGGGGCTGGGGGCCCAGGGCAGCCACAGATGTCTCCCGACAGTGCCCAGCTCCCCGACCAGTTCCACATGCCAAGCTCAGGAATGTTTTCCTTGGAAAGCATAGACCCAAAGACCTCGTAAGGGTGGGCCTGAAATTCCTCTGCATCCGGAATTGGAAGCAGAGGTAGGTGGTTTAAAAAAAAAATTACCGAATGATATTAGAGAGTGTAGCAGATAACATTCTTGTGAATATTATGAAATTACTTAGTATAACACAACTCAATACCAGGGTATGACCTACACTAGGCACCGTGACTTCTGATTGCCAGAATTAAGGATGGTACAATTTTAGTACATGGTATTGTGCATCACCTACCTGTATTGGCTATAATATTTTTATGTAATATGATTTCTTTTATTAACTACCTAATATGAAATATCCCATAATACATTTCTAGAAGATAGGCAATTCACATGTTCATAATATAGCAATGTATTTTAGAGAGATGGCCCTTTAATTCTCTATCTCGCCAAAACACAAAACTTCTTAGGAGATTGGGGTGCAGCCGGAATTCCTGGGGCAGGGAAGCCAATGGGCTATGCCAAGGGACTAAGGGGTAAGGGAGCAGGTGCCCACCAAACCTACCGTGGATGGGGGCACAGGCCCATAGCAATGTGCAATGGGTTTAGAGTGAAGAGGTAGAAGAGAAGGAGCTGTTCTATGTATGAATGTAGTGTGGAGTAGGGGTGAAGGATTGGAGAAAAGCTGAGAAATATCTTTGAGCAAAATAAACATCTCAAAGATTCCCAGGAAAAAAACAAAACAAAACAAACAAAAAACAACCTCCACTAAAAATAAATACTTTTTTGATCACAGCCTCCTAGAGAAAAATAACTTTGAAATAAAAAACTATAGCCCAATTGAGATTTAATACACTTGCAAATTATGGCATGGAAATGGATATAAAACCTAGCATGCCTCAGCAGCTATGTGCTCCCACAATCCCCGTGTGGAAATAGAATTGGACTGATGTATCAGTGAGTGCAGAGGTACAGGCAAGAGGCAGATGAATAAGAAATTATCTTCAGACACTCTCCATCTTTCTACCCACTCAGAGATCTTTTAGAAGTAGTGAGATTTCAAGATAACTCTGTCTATGCAATTGTGGTTTGTTCGGCAACATGTAGGCATAAACACCGCTGTCTCTCTACAGTGCCTCTGGCTCTGAGAAACCTCATCTGTGGCAGTCTGGGCTGGTTTGGGAGATGGAGGCAATTGTTCAGCAAGATCCAGATAATTAGGGCCAAGATGTGTCGTGGCTTCTTCCTTCTCCCAATTATACAGATTCTTGCTTTATTGCTCTGTTTTTTGTTTTTTGTTTTTTTCTCTCCCTATGGTGAGTGTAGACCTTTTTTTTTTTTTTTTTTTTTTTTTTTAGAGGAGAGAGAGGCAGAAATTCCAGGAGGGAATCAGAAAGGGAGAAAAAGAGAGATGGGGTTCAGGAGACAGAAAGAGGGAGAAAGAAAACAGTGGGCTCTTTGGGCCATACTAGAAGTCCTTACTGACAAGCCTTTGGATTTGGGTTGGAAAGAGTAGCAAGCTGGATTTCTAGCTGGACAAGGCACTCTTCAGAGCCCAGAGCTTGCTCGTGGGTGGCGGGTGGTCAAGAGTGGGTGGGTTGTGGGGAGCTAAACACAGGGGCCCCCAAGGCCAAAAAGAAAGCCATGGCTGAGCATTGATATGATTTTTATTTACTCCTCAAAGGTGTCTATTAGGTTTCCAGGCATGAAGTCATTTGTGTATGTGATCTGGATGGAGACTAGGGAAGGGGTGATTGTAAGACTAGTAACTAAGCCCCCACTTACTTTAGGCAGTGTATGCACATCTCCAAGTCTAAGCTACCAGATGTTTCTTCATCTCTACATACCACTTCCTTTCCAGATAAGGCAGCAGACAAAGAAAGGGGGCTTCTTTGAGATGACAAAACTGGAGTTATTTCCCCAGGAGACCAAAACAACCTGCAGTTGGTCTGATCCAGGACAAATTGGCTAAATCAATTCTTGGCATCCTATAGAGAAAAATAACCAGTTTAAACCAGTTGTCTACTTTTTAAACTGATTTTATTTTTTAGGGTTGATTAAATATCATTGGAAATTTAGAGCTAGAGTTTAGGAAACCAAAATTGGGTAGGTAATTGTAAGAGTTTAAAGAAAGTAAAGTAAAAAATTGGGGACAATTGTCTGGCTAATTCAGAAACAAAAACCCACCTTTACCCTACTTTATTCTTCTCCAGGGAAAAGGAGGTGTTTTAAAGCTGGATTGTATCAGCTGGCCTATTTCCATTTTAAAACTTACTGTATCATTTTGAGAGTCAGAAAGTCTGCCTTTAAAATCTGGTTCTGCCACTTAGATTATTTTACCCACTCTGAGCCTCAGATTCCTGATCTTGTAAAATGAGTTTAACAAAATAAGCCTGAAAAAATGTTCTGAGGATTAAAAACAACAATAACAACAACAAAAGCAACACACTCCTGGTATCACTACTTACCCTCTTCATTTTATTCTTGTCAACAAATCATCAATTCCCCAAATCATGGTTATGTCTGTAAGAGTAAAACAAATTTGAGAACTGAGAGATTTAAAGACAAAAGGTCTTGTTCAAAAACAAATCCTTTTTAATCTAAAGGATCCATACTGTTTAAATAAAGTTATTTTGTTTTTAAGATTTTTTTTTTTTAAATCATGGTTTATTCTCACAGAGGCAGAGAAAAATGCCAGGTCCAATAGTCTTCCTGAGAAATTGTCACCAGAATACAGTCAAACAAGGCCATTGGACCCCCTGTCTCCCATTTTCTTCCTGAGCATTTTATTTTCTCCTGTGTATCACTGTGACACTACTCTTCCCACTGTGTATAGATAAGAGTCCCTGAGAGAAAGCAGGCCCAATGGGGGTGGGTACAGGGAAAGTGTTTTGTGAGGGTGGGATGGGAACAAACATTTCAGAAAGAACTATGTGTCTTCCCTCTGGGCTGTGTCTATAGTTTCAAAAGGCAGTAAGAATGAAGGGGAAACCCCAAATATTCAGCCCTTCTCATTAGCTTTCACCTAAATTCTAATAATTACATGGAAAAATTGAGGACTGAGCTATCCAGATAATCTCCCTAGTTCCCCACTTCCCCTTGAAAGTGTTGCTGTGACCTTTATTGACAGGGATGAGGGTGGAGTAGAAAATGGAGATAGAAGTGATATATATTGGTTTTAGTTTCTGTGAAATTCTCAGAGCCTAAAGAAACAGAACTGGTGATATTGGTTTGGATGACAGGTATCTAGGGTATACGATTATGGTTGGTGCATGGGATGTAGACAGTTTCCTTCAGCCATGAAGGAATGGAGAGGGAAGGGGGTTGGAACAGAATTTGCCCTGTTTTGGTGGGACTGTGGTGTGGACCCCCTACTTCCAGCGACACCTGATTCCCTATATCTCAGGTTCAGGACCCCTCACCTTGGGTGTTGTTAGGTGGTTCACAACATTGGACCCCAATTCCTAGAGTGTGGACCTCCCAGCAGGCTTGCTTCACCTGGACACTTATCTTCTATCTGTGCCTCACATCCCTAACATAGGGCCACTGTCCAAAGGCATGAAGACCCATATGGTGATCTGGGCCCACTGAAGCTGACCCCCTGCCTGCCATGCCCTCCCTGAAACATATAGCAGAGTGTCTTCCTCTGACAACAGGGCAGAATATAAACTAATAAGCACCCAAACGATCTAACTCAGGAAGGAGGGATTTTTCTGAATATCTGAAATTCTGCAAGCGTGGCAGGCCAGGCTGGAACTTGGAGGGCCCCTTCTAAGCGTACAAGGATCCTAATACCGAGTGCTGTGCAGAGCCATATTGGGGTCTGAAACAAAAGAGAAAATCAGTAATACCGAACCCATGTTTATTTTTTTTAATTGATACTGTGTTCATCATGGATGTTTTTGTATTCGTTTTGCTTTTGTAAACGTTGCATTAAAATATCGTCTTGATTACTGAATTTTTGGCCCCCCCTCCCTTAAACCTTGAGCCCAGTGGCCTCACCATAGTTGTGGTCTTGCTAAAATAACAGAAATGAAAAGCATTTGGGACTTCACTATGCAGAGCAATCCTCTGGCCCCATTAAGCCCCTGCCAGTACTCTGTGCGTAGGCAGCCTCGGGTCCTCTAGGCCAGTCCAGCCGCGTGCCTCACTTCTTCTCGCTTGCCTTATCTCCCCGCAGACGTGGTTCCCCTGCAGCCCGAGGTGAGCAGCTACCGGCGTGGGCGCAAGAAACGTGTGCCCTACACTAAGGTGCAGCTGAAGGAGCTAGAGAAGGAATACGCGGCTAGCAAGTTCATCACCAAAGAGAAGCGCCGGCGCATCTCCGCCACCACGAACCTCTCTGAGCGCCAGGTAACCATCTGGTTCCAGAACCGGCGGGTCAAAGAGAAGAAGGTGGTCAGCAAATCGAAAGCGCCTCATCTCCACTCCACCTGACCACCCACCCGCTGCTTGCCCCATCTATTTATGTCACCGCTTTGTACCATAACCGAACCCACGGAAAGATGCTGCGCGGGTGCAGAAGAGTATTTAATGTTAACGAGAGAGAAGAACCGCGCCGCCCGGAGGCAGAGAGGCTCCATGGCCGCAGTGGGCCATCCCCAACTCCCTATCCCATCCCCAGCCTCCACCCCCATCCAGATGGGACTCACCCGGCTTCAACAGCTTTGGAAATGGATCCCGGGTGGGCCGTGGGAGGAAGGCTGTCGACCTCTACTCCTCCTTGTGCTCACCTTGCCAGAAAGTCCAGTGGCAGCGCAGAGCCCAGTCATTCCAACCAAAGCAGGGTTGGGGAATCCCGAATGGCCCCAATTCTTGCCTCATCCTATCACCAGGCTAGTAGAGGACCCTCCCTAAGGGCGCAGCTTCAGCGCAGGATCTGTGCAGCTCATACTTTCCTTCGCTGGCCCTCTCGCACTCCTTAGGCAAGATTTCCCAGTAAAAATTTTCTGTGCATATTTTAAAAGTCGTGTTAACATTCATGATAATTATTAGGGATCTGGCAGCGTGATTGGAGTATGGATGGTTCCGTAAAAGCTGGAATCAACGCAGCCCCTACGCTCCATCCCAACCAAGAAACTGCATTTCTTGGGGCCAGTTGGGAGCTGCCTTTGCCCCACTGCCTCCCCTGTTCTGCTCTCTCAGTCAACATGTGGAAATCCAAGGAGGACAAAGACTCCAGCCACGCTGCTAAATAGGGCTTCTCTCTCCTCTCTCTTTCTCTCTCTAGGTGGTAAGGTTGGGGATTAGGCCAGGCACAGAAGCAGAACTTTTTTCTAAGGATAAACATCTCTTCCAAGAGGATGGAGAATGGGTTTCTCAACAAAGTCCCTTTCCAGTCACCTTTCCATCGAGGCACTAGCGCCGGAGGGACTCCTCACACTTTCACTTTTACTGATTTCCAGAGGAAAGCTAGAGGATCTAGTTCAGGAGGCAAGAAGATCTGGCCCTCAATTAGCTAAATGAGCTAAATGTAGATGCTGCCTAACAGTTCCCTCCTCAAAGACCACCTTGGTGCTGTGGGGGTCCTTTGCCTCTTCCCTTCCCACTGGTGCATTACAAAACAGTGTTCTTTTGAAATGTTCATCAGAAATAGGCTTTTTTTTAAATGTTGTGTATCTGTATATAGTATTGTGATGTCTGAATGACGATGTACTGAATGCAAAAAGGAAAAAAAAAAAAACCCACAAACATGTTTTTAAAATAAAATATCTTTTTTTGCCTTGATTTTATTGCCTAGATTCTTTCTGAAGTCTCTTCTGTTCACTGGCTCTTCAGGACAGTCTACTATGCCCTGATTCTGCCAGAATGATCAGGGGGCGCAGTATAGACATCACTCCCAGCTGGGTAGATTCCAAACCCTTGTTTTGCTCCACTTAAGTTTTTGAGTTATCTATACCATCTATATAGGAGAAAACTTCCCATCCTGACGCCCAACTTAGTTGAGTGTATGTTGAGGAAGGAAAGATGTAATTGGTGACCGAAAGGCCTGGAAGCAGGTGAGTGACAAAAATACATTGACGGTCACTTTGATTAATAATTGGGGCTCAGATCTGTTTCTGGGTACTGAGAAAATGGCATCCCAGCTGGGAAGTGGGTGAGGTAAATGTGGTGGCCGGCGGCAGCGGGGAACTAACCTTAGGCTCCTGGTGCCCTATGGCCCCCAGAGGGCCCCAGATACATTCAGCCAGTTCAGGACTGGAGTTGGGGCTGGGTTGGGGTCAGCACAGCCTGGCAGGGCACCTTCAAGCTCAGCTTTTCCTGGCTGTACTATTTTCTTCCCCTCACTTAACCTATGCAGAGAGGCTGAGCTGCTAGGACCCCTTTGGCCCCCAGTTTGCCAAACCAATCCCACTTTTACTCTCCACATTCCTGGGAACCCCAGTGTTCGAGGCAATGAGGAGCCTATGTAGATGCTGCCACTAATTTGTTTTCCTGGTCGCGTCAGTGCCTATCTCCCTATCTGGCAGAGTTAATGAGATCATTAAGTTGTCAGGTTGAGACTTTTTAAAAGCAATATAGCCTAAAACAATGTTATCTCAGATTAAATCTTTACTGCAGCAATTTTTATTTATATATAATATTTTTCCTCTCCTGAGACGCAGAAACACTGGAGATGTCAGGTTGGAAATCAGAGTTCTCCGTTCTCCCTTTGCCTGATGGGGCTGAAGCTTTAACAATTTCATTTAAATAAATGTTCCTGGGGGTTAAACACATGCACATTTTGCGCCCGCGTGCGTGCGCGCGTGCGCACACCCACACCCACACACACACATACACACGGAGGCTGAGAGACAAAGAACCTGAAGAATTTGCCCTCTGTGGAGGTTCTGCTACTGACGTGGCTGCCAGTGCTTCTGGTCTCAACTCTGGGTTAACTACTAGAGAGCCACACGCTGGGCAGTGGAGATTTGAGGGAGAATTTCCAGGAATAAGGTTCATTCTTAATTCCATCTCTCCTTTATCTCCCCACCCACCATCCCAACCTCTCTCTCCAAATCCCTGAGTTTCCCCTGAGATGAAAGGAGTTGGAGACTGAGTGTGTGTGTTTGGTCAGAAAAAGAAACTGAGTGGACAAGAGGCCTGGGGTTCTCTTACTATGACCCCACCCTTCCTGACTGCTTTGGGTAGTCCCAAGCACAGCTGTAGGCAAACTGGAAATTGGGGATTCTGATTAAAGAGAAGTCTAGAGTTCTCCGAGCAATTCCTCTGCTTCTGCACACAAACCCATTTATAATCATATGAGGTAGTCATCCCATACTGAGGGAACCATCCTAAGGCTCTAGAAGGGAATAATGTAGAAAAAGAAGAGGAGCCAGGCGCAATGGCTCATGCCTGTAATCCCAACACTTTGGGAGGCTGAGGCCGGCGGATTGCTTGAGCTCAGGAGTTTGAGACCAGCATGGAAAACATGGTGGAATCCTGTCTCTACCAAAAACAGAAAAACTTTGCCTGGCATGGTAGTGCATGTCTGTGAAGTCTGAGGTGGGAGGATCTTTTGAACCCTGGTGGGGGGCGGGAGGGTGGAGGTTGCAGTGAGCCGAGATCTCACCATTGCACACCAGCCTGGGTGACAGAGTGAGACTCTGTCTCGGAAGAAGAAGAAGAAGAAGGAGAAGGAGGAAGAAGAGGAGGAAGAAGAGAGGAGGAGGAGGAAAAAAAGAGGAAAGCCTGTGCAGGCACACTACTGGTGCATTGGGACACTGGTAAGTCTAACAAGGACTGCAGTTCCTGAATGCCTGTGAGCCCTCGTGCGGTGCATTAAACATACCCAGATTTATTTTGGAGGAGTATCATGCCTGGATTTATTTGGAGATGACTTTCCCATAAGAGTAAGCAAACATTGTATGAGTGTGTGTGAGCATGTGTTTTGGGGAGGCACAGTTGTGAAATGTACTATTCTTTCCCTGAATAAGGATGTTTTTCTTCAACACAACTCTGATTGTGTTGATCTCTCACCTTGCCTTCTCCCAAGAATTGGCATTGTCTTTGAGGACTCAATGAGATAGTTCATCTCTTAGTCATGTCTCTAATGTGTCTCTCTCTACAAGGCCAGTCTCCTAGTGTTTGTGTTAAAAGTAAAATTAGGTATGAAGGAAAATATGAGGGTACCAGGGGGGTACAGGGTCATCTGAAGAGCTGGTGAAACCACTGTGTGGAAACACAGCCACACAGAGGGACTGAGACTCCTGCTATCTTTCTCATAATCTGATAGCACTCCCCACTCCCCCTATATCCCTAGGCCAGAGCTGGGAGGCTCAGGCAGCCTAGGGCCTCACAGGACTCTCCATCTGGTGGTCACTCCCCGGGGCTGCCAGAGAGGGCTTCAAGAGATCCTTTGCTGAGCTTGGGGGAAAAACCCTTCCCCACCCACATCTAAGTCTCCAGACAGAGGCCCAGCAGAATGGGCCTTTCAGCTAGCAGTCCCACAGCCCGAACCCACCTGAGAGAACAAGGACAGCAGTTCTTTCGGCAGATCCCTCCATGACTGTCTGCTCCTGAGACCATCTGCTCCTGGGGTTGATCCACAGGCGGCTGGGTCAGCAGTGTGGGGACAGCAGGCCAGTGTGGGTGCAAGGCAGGGACAGGCCCTTGGGGCAGCCGCTATCTCTCTGAACAGCCCTTCCATTGGAGGTGGGGTCCTTGTGGCAGGAAGCCCCTTCAGTGGCTCCATCTGTTCAAAAGAGAACTCCCCACCCTAGGATCTGCCTGGATCTGTCCTGGGTGGTACTGGAGCCCACCCCCAAGAAAACTCCAAGAGTGGTTCAGGCAGATGTGTATCTAGACCTGCACTGGTGGAGAATTGAGGGGCCCTGGGGAGCCAGGGGCTTCTGGGAGGAGGAGGAGGGGGCCAGAGTCTTTTCACAACCAACCAGGCTCTTCCTCTTTTAGCCTTGACCGTGACTAGGTCTTTCTGACCTTGACATCATAGGGAGCACACGGAAGGGGGGGAGGGTGGAAAAGGCCTTGATCTTCCGGTGCCAGCGAAGGGGAGGGCTGCTTGCCCCCTTGATGCGCCATCCCCCTTCCCGCCGGAGCTCGCCGCCTCTGTTTACACACAGAGGAGGTGTCGTCTCCAGTCTAGACAAGGGCGCTAATAACGCCCATAAAAGGCGGCCTCTCCAGAGATGCTCTGGCAACTCCGCTCCCGCGCGCCTGCCGCTGGCCGCTTTATCCACCTCCCCCCGCCCCGCCCTCCTCTGATACCTTGGCGAGGCCGGCGCACGGCCTTGGAGAGGGGGAATCCAGAAGACTTCTAGAGGTTGAGAACTCCTATCCCTCACCCTTATGAACCTCTTCTGTCTCCAAAGGTAAGTGGACCCTCGTTCCTACCCGCGCTCTCCCAGCCCAGCGAGCCCCGGAGTTGGTAGTCCATTCCCCACCCCCAACCGCCTCCAGGGCCCGTTGCTCCCACCCCAATCTGCCCGAGCCCTCCTCCTCTGCCCGGAACTGGGGCCCTGGGCTTGGAAAGCAGTTATATAGCGGTGCTGAGCAGACCCTAAGCAGATCTCAGCTCCTCCCCAGAGCTGGGCCTGGCCAGTGGACAGGGTCAAAGCCAGAAAAGGACGCCGAGGAGCGAGGGCGCACCGGGTAGTCCTCACCCCCTGACCCAGTTTAGAGGTCGGTGGAGACGTCTCTGTTGCATTGCAGGCGGCTGTGGGTGTGGCATTTGATGCGATTTTTTTTTAACTTGGTTCCCACACCTTGCCTGACACTCAGTAATTCACTAGGTGGAGGAGATCCTCTGCTGGTGGAGGGGGAAAATGTCAGAGCTGCAGCCCTATTTAACTGTTAGCTCCCCACTGAAGGAAAAGACAAAACGGGGGAAGGTGGTCCATTTAGGGATGCTCATATTGGGGTGGAGAGATGGCCTCCCAGATGTCCTTGCCTGGGGGCTCTCACCTCCCTCGCATTTTCTGAGAGGCAATCGGGCTGGGATGTTTTGGTGACAGAGGACTAGAGAAGCCGAGGGAAAACTGGAGGAGGTAGGGGCTCCATCGGCCCCAGGCTACTTGCCTGAGCCTAAAAACCTGACTGGGCTCTGTCCTCCCGGCTGCAAATCCCTATAGAAAGCAGCACCTGGGAAAGGGATTTCCCAATCTGCTCCTTACCTCCAGGTTACCCGTAGGGAGGGCTGGGAGCCAGGTGGGCTCCAACCCCTGAAGGAGCTTGGAAACCACGAAATAGGAGACTGAGCTCCCTACTCTACCCGCTACCCTTGTTTGAACCCGACAAAAGTCAGGTCCCAAACCCAAGTTGCCCCAAAGAGGCAAGACAGAGAGGGCTGCAGGGTTGAGGGGGCAGGCCCTCCCACTCAGCCCCTCTTTCATCTTCCCTTCTCTCCGCGGGCCAAACCCCTGCTCACACCCCTTCTGGGGCTGAGGCCCAGCCTAATTTGCATACAAGGCAGAACCGCTTTCTGCAAACTAGACAGTGACCTTGAACTGGGCCCCTGCGGCCTCTGGACAGACCATGGGTAAGGCAGTACTGCGTGGAATCACTCCCGACCATGGGTCGGCGGGGGAGCCAGAACGCAGTCGCTCACAGCCGATTCCCCGCGGCCTAAACCTCCAGCAGCCGCGTTGCCTCTGCCACCAGAATCAGCGTAGATTTTATAATTAACTCCTTTCGCCTGGCTCAGCCGCAGTGGAGGCTGCTAGGATGCAGGAGGGATGGAGGCACAGAGAAGGTGTGAGAGAGGCGGCGTTGCATCCAGCTGGAGGAAGAGCTGAGGGACGCAGGCTGCTTTGGTCTTCAAGGAAAACCTTGGACCGCATCCTTGCCTTCAGCTTTAATTAACCCCGAGTTAATGAGCGAGGCTTAGTCGAGCCTGGCCAGCTGCGGCGGGAGCCAGTGGCCCAGGGGCCAGCAGGCAGGCCACCGCTCTAGCCTTGTGATTCGATAAATGTGCCGGAAAGTTCGCACCAATCGCTCCGCGGTTCGGGTGCCTCGGCCCGACCACCTACAGTTTTGCGTGTGGTCAGCGAAATGTCGGCGGGTTAAGCCCGGCTGGACACGGCTGCCCCAACGCCTCAGGCTGCGAGTCCCTCCCAGTCTCCTCACCCAGCCCCAGCCTGCTTCCCGCGAGCAGCTCTCGCCGAGGCTGGATTTAGATTTGAAGGGTCTCACCCGAGCCTCCCGCCGGCCCCGGGGACCCAGGTTGGGAGCGGCATTTTTGTCTGAGTCGGATTGAAAAACGGGTGCCTGAGCTGCGTGTGTTGCGGGTTTCCTTAACCGCAAACAGAGCCTCGGTGGTGCTCCGGAAGGCTGGACGCTTAGATTACCCTGGTCCTTGCCAGGGTGCTGAAAATCCCTAGGTTCCCAGTGGGTCTCAGGGAGCAGGACACTAGGGATGCGAATTTTGCTAGTGGTTGTCGGCAGCTCTCCCTGAGAGGAATCAGGGTCAGCTACAGAGAAGGAAAAGGGGTTTGTGCGTGCTTCTTCGCCCGCAGAGTCCAAAATCTGGGGAAAATAGACCCCTTTGATGGGGCTAAATCAGGCTAGAAGAAATGCATGTCTGGAAGAAGGAAGCCTTCAACCAATCTTCATTTCTCCTGTGTTGCATCCGCCGCCCTGTGGCCGCTGCTCCTCGCGCTCAGCGGCCTGGCTCGGGAGGGCAGCGAGCAGAGCTCCCGGCCTGGGATTTGCCTGCTGAGGTGGAGGGAATGGGGAGAGGCTGATTCCTTCCTCTGGGGTCCCTTTTCTAGGAGATTGGAATTATCTAGGAAGGGAAAAGAGAATGAGGAGAATACTCCACCCCACAAAGGCTAGTGATTATTTGGCAAAGTCCAGCTCGGCATCCCTCACACCAACAATAGCGGCTGAGCGCAGAGGCCTGGAGAGCCTGGGCGGAGACCTAGCTGCCCGCACGATGTTCTGATTGAAATCAGCAGCAATATTAAAGTCACACCCTGTTTATCTTTATGACCAAAATAACCCTCAAATAAAATGTTTTTTAAAAACTGAAATTTCAATGGCGCTCATCAATACGGCTCGAGAAGGGGAAATAAGATGCTACAGATGCTGTGACCTGGAATTTGCAGCTGAGGGATGTTCCTCTCCGCAGCCTCGCAGCCCCTTATCAATTAGGCACAAAAAGGCCAATCCAGGCTGAGTCTCCTGCTCATTCCTTGGCGCCACCGGCTCCAACCGAAGGTGACCGCTTCGGGTTTGCAGCCCGTAGCTTGCCCTAAGTTCCGACAAGTGGGCCTAACGCGGGGCGGCTTCTGGGGGCGGGAGGGGCCAGGCCAGGCCGGGCAGCTAGGCGAGCAGGGGCGGGGAAGGGGAACCGGCCTTGCAGGGCGAGGGGCAGGCACCGAGCTGCGAGCTTCGAACTGCTCCGGGCAGGGCGGCGCCCGCGGGGACACATTTCTGTAGGAGTGAGCAGCTACGGTTTGGGATATGAAATCGCCCGGGGAGCGGTGGAATTCAAAGAATCTGCGTTTCTCTCTGCCGCGTCCTGCAGAGAAGAGAGGGGAGGGAGAGGGGAAAAAAGGGAGAATCTTCTCTGCTTGGGTCCGCTTTAGTAGCTTCAGCTTGTTCTCAGGCTTTCTCTGATATTTAACTTTCACCTAAATGGATTTCTTTTGCATTCTCTCCGACTCTCTTGTCTCCAATTTTATTTCAATCTTCTGGTATTTTTTCGTATTTAGACGTTTACTGAACTATTTATCCAACCCTGTATTACTTAAGCCGTGCATTGGTTAGGAGCTCGAAAAATCACATGGAAATTCGAGTGTTTTCTCTATTAGACGCCAAAAGGATACATCTGGTTTGGGGGAGTTTTATTTTGTCTTTCCTTTTAATCCGCTTGGCTGTGTTCTTTGGACCTAGTTGAGATCGGATTGTGGTTTTGCAGATGTTGATTATCTCACCAATAGCCAGTATTGCTTCTCGGCCTTCTCTGGAGGGAGCTTCTGAGTTTGCATCATACATATAATTTCACCCCCAATAAGATAATTCTTCAAGGTTTTTTTCCCTCAATCCCAGCCCCCTCAGGAGGCAACCTACTGCGGGCCTCTGCACTGCTATCTGATGGTCCCAGGAGAAGGCTGGGCTGGGTCTGGGGTGCGGATGTCTCCTCCGCAGTGAGAATTAGGCCCCTGTCAGACCAGTTAAGCCCTGTTAGGGGGTCCAAAGATTTCCGCTGCAAAGACTCCAGGAGCCCCCCAGAAGCTCCTCAGTCCCCCGGAAATGACAGTAGAAGAGTAGTTCTAGCCCCCAGATTTTCAGGAGCAGGCAGGCAGGTACATGCGGAGCTAGGCACCTCCTTTTGCTGCATTCTCTGCCTCTCTTCCGCATCCTTCCTTTAGCGGTGAGTGGAAGTGTGAGGCTGGGTGGCTCCCGGTTCCAGCGGAAAACCCGGCATTATCAGTTATCCTTGAGTACTGGGGAAGAAGACTCCAAATGTCTCTCCAAATTCCTGAGGATAAAGAGCTGATAAAGAAGCGTGCAGCAGCAGCTGGGGCTGGGAGAGATAACGGCAGGGAAACCTGTCCTTACCCCCACTTCGCCTCTACTGTAAATAAACCCCGAGCCAAAGGGCTCATCCGTCTCCTTAAACAGCCAGTAAACTTTATATGACACAATATCTAATAGTAATTTGTTAGGGAGATATTGTAAATTCCAACGGTTTTAGTTAATAAAGAAACCAATTAAAGAGGGACGGGCTGTGCTTGGCCAGCTGTTGGCGATAAGATAATACATGGGGGGGGGGTGCAGGTTATAGGGGTGTATATATGCGGGCATTTTTTTGGTGTGTGTATTTTTTTTCCCCTCTTTCTCCGTGTTGGGCAATTGCTTTACTCTCTGCGTTAGATTATATATATTTTTTTAAAAAAATCAGAATTCAGCAAATAAACCTGCCCCCGCCCTTTGTTCCCCCACTAACCCCCAGGATTGGGGAAGGGGGAAGTTGGAGTTGGTGCGGGATGGTAGGGGGGATCGGTTGTCCCCACCCCTCCCCCGGCGGCTGCGCCCACGTGAGCGGGGCGGCCAATGGGTGGCCGGTGCAGGTTTAACTATGTTTAATGTCAGATAGCAATAAAGTAGAAGCTGCCGGTCGGGCCCCGCGGAAATGGGCGAGCATAATCTCCTGAATCCCGGGTTTGTGGGGCCTCTGGTAAACATCCACACGGGAGACACCTTCTACTTTCCCAACTTCCGCGCGTCCGGGGCTCAGCTTCCCGGGCTTCCTTCGCTGTCCTACCCACGCCGCGACAACGTATGCTCCCTGCCCTGGCCGTCGGCGGAGCCGTGCAATGGCTACCCGCAGCCCTACCTCGGCAGCCCAGTGTCTCTCAACCCTCCCTTCGGCCGCACGTGCGAGCTGGCGCGCGTGGAGGACAGCAAGGGTTACTACCGCGAGCCGTGCGCCGAGGGTGGCGGCGGGGGCCTGAAGCGTGAGGAGCGCGGGCGCGACCCGGGAGCCGGGCCCGGGGCAGCGCTGCTCCCGCTGGAGCCGTCGGGGCCGCCTGCGCTCGGCTTCAAGTACGACTACGCGGCGGGCGGCGGCGGTGGCGACGGCGGCGCAGGACCCCCGCACGACCCGCCCTCCTGCCAGTCGCTGGAATCCGACTCCAGTTCGTCCCTGCTCAACGAGGGCAACAAGGGCGCCGGCGCAGGCGACCCCGGCAGCTTGGTATCGCCGTTGAACCCCAGCGGCGGGCTCTCGGCCAGCGGTAAGGACCCCGGCCACTCACGCGGCGGATTCAAACCCGACATCTTACCAGGGCGGGCAGAGCAGGACTGAGCTAGGGACGCCTGGGGTAACAGAATGTGTGGTGAGGAAGAGCTTCTTTTAAAATGAAGTGCGGGTGGGGGGAGCCTATAAACATGTAAATACCCCCATAAAATAACTAGACAGAGTTCCTTTTTCCTCCGCCTGCGGCTGGAGGCGGCAGGGATTCCGGAATTGGGGGACCCTGATGGGGACTCCCCAGGCCTGGGGGTGAGGAGATAGGGACAGAAAGCCTGGCTCTAGTTCTCCCAGGCGCCTCTCCCTCCACCTTCCCACAGACCCCCATTACTTACATTTCAAAAGAAATGCCAGTGGACACATTTGCTCTGCCACTCGCCCATTTCTGTTCTAACTGATCGGGGATCCAGTCCTGAAGGATGTGAGAGGAATGGACCAGGAAATAGGGAAGAAGAAAATTGGGGAGAGGTTTGGGGAGAAAGGAGGGGCAGGGACATAGAAGGGTCATGAATACTGCAGCAGGAGGTAGGGTTGAGGAGGTAAGGGCAAGGAATGAAAGAAAAAAAGAGTAAAGAAGGTGGGGGAGTTGGTGGGGATGGGGGTCTGGGTAGAAGAGGGGATTCAGATGACTGGCGGCAAGCAGAAGGCAGTGAAAGGGCCTGGAGTCCAGGCGTGAGGCCAAGGTGAAAGGGTCTGGGGAAGGGCCGAGGGCACTGGACTGGTCACCCTTTGATCCTCTGGCCAACCCCTGCCATTCATCTCCACCCAGGCGCGCCCTGGTACCCGATCCACAGCCGCTCTCGGAAGAAGCGCAAGCCCTATTCGAAGTTGCAACTGGCAGAGCTGGAGGGCGAGTTTCTGGTCAACGAGTTCATCACACGCCAGCGCCGGAGGGAACTCTCAGACCGCTTGAATCTTAGTGACCAGCAGGTCAAGATCTGGTTTCAGAACCGGAGAATGAAAAAGAAAAGACTCCTGTTGAGGGAGCAAGCTCTCTCCTTCTTTTAGCGGGCAGGACACGGGCGCCAGCCCCAGACTGAGCCTGTCCCTGGCAAAGAGCAAAAGAGGGGGCCGCCTAGAACACAGTCCCCGCTTAGAACGCCAGGCGTCTCTGGCAGGCCCTCCCTGAACATCCTCTTGTCTGTTTTGTTCGTGGTTCCCTCCCATACACACCCAAAACACCCTGCCAGGTCCCAGAGAGAAGGGAAGACACCTAGCCAGGGAGAACCGAAGCCCGCGGCTGCCCGCGGTTGGCAGGGCCAGGAAGGCTGAGGTGCTACCGGCTGGTTTATTTGAGGCAGGACTGGGGCACTGCACCTCCGCTGAGGATCTGGAGAAGCCGCGGCCCAAATGTCCCCTTCCTCTACTTCCCTTCGGTGATCTTAATTCTCTTTGCCTGCAGGAGCAGCAGACAGCAGGGCCAGTGGAACCAAGGCACCCCAACCTCACAGTCGGTGGGGTTAGAAGAGGCTGGGAGTAGAGAGGAGGGTGGAGGGTCAGCAGAGAGAGCTGAGGGGGTCAGGTGGCTCTGGCAGGGCTGGAGGAAGTGGGGAACCAAGGAGGAAGTGTGGTTTGTGAGAAAATGATCAGCAAGACCCAGAGTCTGCTTGGGTCTGGGTTCCCCAGGACATCCAGTGGGCTGAAGCTTGGGCGTTTGGCTGGCCAGGCTGTGGACAAGGACTGTCAGCCTCATGTTCCCTCTAGGACCAGAACAGTGTCCTGGTCCCCAGCCCTCTCCTGAGCCCCTTGCCCGCACCGGGTGAACGTCTGTTCACAGGTGTGCTGCCATCCACTCTTCCGTTGCCTGCGGCGGCTGCCGGCCTGATGCAGCAAGCAGGGACCTGAGAGCCCAGAGGACACAGCCTCAGGTTCAGTAGCCACCCCAGAGGTCCCCACCTGGCTCTCCAGAAAGAAAGTCCAAGAGGCTGTAGATGGGGCTACAGAGCACCACACTGATTGGCCGGGCGAGTTTCTGGCAGCCACAGCGGAGGCCTCTGATTCTCCCTTCCTGGCTGGCGTTCATGGTCATGGCCGCCAGAGGCTGGACCAGAGTAATTTATGAGCCCCTTAAAGGGGCTACCAGCCATTGAGGCCCCACTCAACCCCAGTTTCCCAGGCTGGTGACAATGAAGGAGGGGGGCGCTGCAGCCCCCCACCCACCTCCCTTCTCTCTTTTCCCCGCCCACCCACCCAACATTGCCCTTTGTCTTCAGACTGGCTGCCTCTGCCTCCTGGCCGGCAAACCTCCACAGCCTAGCACATGGACCAGAGCAGAGGGAGGGGCACAGCCCTAGAACCCATTGGAGGTCTGAGAATGGCTTCTCTGAGTGGGAAGGCCTCTCATCCAGACTCCTTCAGACCCCAGCCCCAGTCCAGTAGATGCTGGGCTGGCTTCAGAGAAAGGAGCAGTGAGAGAACCATCAACCTTTCTGCACTTCATTTTTATCCTTCTCCCCAAGTGTCCCCCAGCCTCCCATCTACTGTCCCACCCTTTCCAGGAGAAAGAGGGGTGAGAAGCAGGGCTCTGATGGGAATTAACTGCAGCCTGGACAGTGTGAAACTGGCCTGCTGACTTGGAGTGTTTCCCATATGGGGAGAGTCTCCTCTAACAAACTCTCCAAGGGCAATCCACTGACCTTTTTACTCTCCCACCAGCACAGAGCTTCTGCACAGGCAGAGGCAAAGGAAAACATATACACACAGCTGAGCCCAGCACAGCACTGGGCCCACCCCACTCTCCCTAGTGCACTTGCAGGCAGCCTGCCTCATAGTCCCCACATGGCCCAGCAGAGTGGAGATACAATCACATGCCTCCATCCCCCGCTGGATATCTGACACCTGACAATTTCCCAGCCACACATACTTGTTTCACCCATGTACAAGTTCCCCCAAATTACCACCACTCCAGCTGTCTGCAGTCTCCTGTGGGCTTCCCCTGGGCATGAAGTCACCCACTGTGCCCCCTTTATGCAGCCCTTCCTGTGACCTCTGGGCTCTAGGGTGCTGGATTCGAGCTCTACCACTCCAAACTAACCGGATTCCCAACCTAATAGAGAAGAGAGACCAGAACACTCCAAAAGGAGTGAGGGGACAAAGATATGCAATATTCTCTTTCCATGTGCTTTAAACTTGACTTCTGTGAGCTTCTCTGTCAATCTGTGTCTTGTTCTCTGTGTCTGTCGCTGGTACCTAGTGTAGTCCCCATGGATAGTTGCCCTTCCCCTAGCTGCCTCCCCAGCTCTCTGTAGTGTACTCTCCTATTCAAACATCTGTCTTTAGCACGTTTTCCCTTTATATAGTCCTTGTACAGAGTTGCTTCATCATATTAATATTGATAATAATAATAATTAAAACATGAATTATGATTATGTGATTTTTTGAAAACAAAAGTTCTACCCCAAAATAATGGGAGTCCCAGCCTCCTAGCTGTTCTCCACTCTGTTTTCTCCAGCTCAGGTGAATAATAAAAATAATAAATGTATAATAATAATACAGGAAGAGTGGTTGCAGGGGCAACAAAAAATGTATAAGCAACCAAGATCTGTTGATGAGCTACCATCTCCAGTCCCAAGCAATTATAGCAGAGAGAAAATTGGGTGGTAGTAGACTTGGGGGAGGAGAGGGAGCTTTGAGGAGTCGTGGGGCCATAAAAATAATGTGGACAACCTAAAGGAAGTTGAAACCAACTTCAGAAAAGGAGGTCTGTGCTGCAGGAACTTGACAAATAGAAGCTGGGATAGGGGCACTGGTGATCTGAGCTGGATACCGGGGCAGTGAGAGGAACCCGTAATCCACGGGCTGAGATGGAGTGGGGTTGGTGGGCCTAGAGCTTCAACCCTGTGATCTTAATCCTGTGGCTTCACTCTGAGATGACACTGTGTATTGCAAGATGTTGAGAGGGGGCTAAAGACCCCTTGGAACTGGCAAAATAGGCTCCACCTTTTGAAGCCAGCGACTCTCTCCAGGCCATGCCAGAGGTAAACCCAGGCCCAGGCCAGTAGTAGAGTCCAGATGTGCCCATGAACCCTCTGCACCTCCACCTACCCCTGCCTTCGGTAAGAAATGCCCTCTCTCTTTCTCACCCTTTTGCCTCTTCCCTCCCCTCGCCCCAGTTACCTTTTCTAACGGTATGGCTCCTATCAAAGGAGTCTTCTCCACATGGCTCGTTCACCCTCCTGAGCCTGTACCAGAATCCTAGGGACTCCCACCAAGTCCAGCCTCTGAGCCACACCTCCTGCCCTGAAATCTTTCTCTTTCCTTCCCTTTCTTTATTCCTATAATTAGAGAAACTAGTGAATGTAGATCAAATACCATTCTCTTTTTTACCCCTAATCCCCAGCTGTTTTGCGAAGTTGAGGGGTATGGACAGGAAGGAGACCCAAAGCCTTAGGGTGCTCATAAAAATGCCCCACAGAGTGCAGCATCCACCGAAGACGGGTAGCTTGAGCAGGCATGAGCTGGGGGAGGGGCCTGGTGGTTGAGCCTGGGTCTGGATAGAGGAGGGTAGGAGGAGTCTGAACACCAGGAAATCCAGGCAAAAGAATATCTGACTCTTATGATGTGTCTACACAGGAAGGATCAACAATAGGGACATCTCTGGCAAAAGAAAAAGAGGGATTTAGGAAGGCAGCAAATAACTGGCCTTTAATTTATTCCCAGAGACACTCCCAATTTGAGAGAGAAGGCACCTAGTTGGGTGGTATCTCTGCAGGTCCAGAGACTCAACGTAAACACTGGGGATGTTGCCAGAGAAGCATGTTGCCTCCTCCTTATGACTGAAAAACAAATCGTTGGGTCTCCCGGCCAAAGAGGAGGTCATGGTTGGAACCGCGATCCCAACACTTAGGGCGCAGCTGAGCTCTCCATCTGGGTGAGGATTTCCTCTGTGTTACAACTGTTTGTCCAGTTTAAGCCCCTAAACTACAATTTACTCCACTAACTTTAAGACAAAGCACTCCGTGTCTCTCGCCGGGTTTTGAGGAGCAAGAAAAGGGAAGAAATATCCGGATAATTTAGGTAGACAATAATTCTGCTGTTGCGCGTGTATAAGCTTATATTGCCCGAGTGAGTTCTGTATTTGGACCTGGTTATTGTCGCAGTTATTCTGCTCCACTCTGACGTGCACAGACGAAACTGAGTATTTAAGGCCACTAAGCCGCTATCGAGCCGACAGCAGATGGGTCTGGCAGTCTGGGTTCTGTGGCTGCTAATGTAGCCGGAAATCCAGCGCGATCGATGGCTGAGACCCAGAGCTGAGCAGGAACCGCTGGCTCCGGTCCGCGAACAAGGCAAACTCCGGGGACTTTTGGTTCCGGCCAGGCCAGAGCCCCTGCCCACCCTCCCTGCTATATCCAGGAAAGCAGGAGCGGTTTTTCGGCCCCACGCCACGCGAGAAACGCACTCTGGGGCCGCCAGTCCTCTCTGCACGGCACCTGGAGGTGCGGAAGGTTCCGGTGTAATTCAGCAGGAGGTGGAAGGCAGGCCCCGATTCCACAGCGCGCCTATGCCCAGCCTTTGGTCCGAATGGCCGCCCTTCTGCGTGTGCCTCGGTCGAGAAGGCGCTGCCGGTTTTCCGCGGAGAGGCCGCGGCCCGCGCCAGCTGCTGCTGGACTCCCCAGCTTCGCCCTCTGCTCCGCGCTGCAGCCCTGCGCGGTACTCGCGGTTGCCACTCTAGCCGAGGCCCCGAAACAAAGACGCGCTGGCCACTGGTGGACGACGCGGGCGCCTGGGCCACTCCCTGACTCGCGCCTGGAGTGCTCAGCATCCCGGCCCTGTGGAGAAGGCTGTGAGACCTTGGTGCAATTCCCCGACCGTCGTGGTCCCGGCTGCGGTCCTCTCCAGGGTCCAGGGAGAGGAAACCCGGCGCGCCCACAGCCCCGGCCGACCAAGCAGCTCCCGCGCCCGACAGCGCCGGCAGCTCTGGTCTCCTCTGGAGGGCTGCTGTGCCCCCGCGAAGGACGAGATGACCCCTGCTGGCCAGAGCTGTGGAGACTGCCTCGCCGAGACCCGGACCTGTCCAGTCGCTCGTCCCTGAGCACCCTAGGCCAGGGGGGACGCCCTGTGAGTGTGAGAGACCTCCAAGAGCGGCGGGAGTCTGAGGCGCTGGCCGGGCTGCAGGAACTAGACCTTTATCCTAAGCTCCTTCCTTCTGCCAGGACTCTGTGTCCCCACAGCGGCTGCCCGCCCTCCTGCCCGGCTTCTCATCGCTAGAGGCTCTGCCCTGGAGGCTCCTGAGACCTGGGCCGCCCTCTGGAGCCTGGCATAGGAGCCAAGAAACTGGGCCTCGACAAGACCAAACATAGCTGGACCTTTAGCCAATCTAAACCAGCCCGTTGCCAGCAGGTGATTTCTCCTCTTCCAGCCAGAGCCGCTTAGGAGGCAAGTCTTCACTTTGTCAGTTTACCTGGCCCAGAGTGGAGACCTTCCTTCAAAGACAGGTCTGTGAGGATTGAACCCACCAACAGCCCTTGCTTGGGAAGCTCTCTGCAAAAGGTGCATTGTCCACATGTAGAGCATGGAAAAGATGTTCCATAAAGCACACACCTGGTCATAGTGCTGCCAATAAATTGAAACACAGTCTAAAATGCACAGATATCTCTATTATGGATACGTTGTTGGCATAGAAAAATAAAATATACACGCAGAGGCACTTTTATCTACTGTATGTGAAAGTAACCTACAGGGGAAAGATTACATACAGCACGTATATTCACCACATGTAAAACTTTATTTACACATATAACCACCACACACACACATCCTACACAAGGAATGTGCAGTCCTGAGTCTATTTAGCTACATGTGAGTATATACTCCATAAGGCATATAAAACCTGTGCATAGAAAATGCATCCAGATATTAATATATCTACATTTTAAAACTGCATGGAAAATACATTATTATATGTACACAAAGTGCATACCTACCCCATGTATGAAAAATATATTCTGTGAGTTGTGTTTATATACATACTGTGTGTGGACTAAATACATTGAAATTGCATTCTTCTGGGTTCTTGAACTGTTCATAAGACATAATTCTCTAGCAATCTTAATAGCAGGAGGAAGTTCAGGCTTTGGGAATGGTAATCTCCATCTGCTGAGTCTTTTTTCTGTTCTTCTGTACTTCTATTATTTCTGTCTTTTAAATACTCTTTCTGTGTCTACATGCATTACTTATTTAAGTGTTCCCTTACGTCTATTTATCTGTTGCAACTTTTGTCCCAAGCTGGGGTCTATATTTAGAGTGCAAAGTCCGGTTTGCAGCAGGGTCTCACAGCATAATCACTCCTGTATGGAATAAGCATTATATAATTAGGTTACCCACGTGTCTCAAGATGCATTCTTCTAGACCTAATATAAGCATATTATAGAGTTGCACTGTGCTGCCAGTTAGAAAAGCGGTGCCACTGTGGCTTGGAGAGGCGTATAACAGGCAGGTGGATTCCTGGGTGGGTGCTGAGCCTTCAAGAGCTTCCGAAGGCTAGGGCTGGTTTCACTTTTTAAAATTTGTTTTTGAATCTTTAGGAAGCAGCATGAAGCAAAGGCTGGACCTCTGCTTCTATGTTCCTCTCAAATCCCGGAGCAGCTCAAGTCTCCTGCATCCAGCCGGGACAGAAAGGCTTCCGGCCTACACAACGCCTTCGCTTCCTTGTAATTATTAAACTGGGCTGGGTCTACACAAGTAGCATGGAAAGGCTTTCCTACAACCCAAGGTTTTTTCCAACAAAACACACTCCCAACCCCTTTGAGGAAGCATTTTCTGGCACTGAACGAACTCTGTTTGGGCCTCCTAAAATTAGTCCCATTTGGGTCTTTCCTTAGCAACTAAAAATCCAGAACCCTCTGACACATGCCTATGGAAAAATTCTTTGAGAGACAGTGCACTCACGCCCAACAGAGATATTGTTTATGAGTCCATGGATTCCGTGTAGACGCCGCCATATTTTACAGTCCAAAGGAATCAATTAATTAGCGCCTCCCAGTCCCCCCGCCGGCCGCTGCTCGGCTGAGCGGGCGCGGTTGAGATAGATGTGCGTGGCCAGCTCGCTGGTCTTGTTAACAAGCCTCGTCATAAAGATGGAGATGATAAGAAGAGCAAGGAAGCCCGGGTGGCCGCGAGGGGGGCGTTGGTGGGCCCATCCCGGCACCGTGTGGGCAGCAGCTGACCGGAGCTGGGTGCTGCCCGGGCACCCGCTCAGGTTTTTCCAGCGTTCTCTCCTTCTGGGCGTTCACGTGGCGAGCTAGGACCCGGATAATTCTCTCTGTACTCCTGTTCCCCAGATTTTCCCTTTTCCTCATGGAACACCAAATCAGATTTAAAAAGAATAAAAATACATAAACCTCTGTCTGTGAGTGCCTGAATTGCCCTCTGCCACGTTTGTTCCGGGAACTGCTGCCTTGCTCCCTTGCCTGTATTTCTCTGCGTGGTTCGCTTTCACCTTCGTCTGGTGCTCTCTTCCCTCCTCTGGCTCTCTCTCTAGCTTCGTGGTTGCTTTTTCTACCAGGTCGGTGCTGGCTCAGGCCCCAATGAGCTTGTAAAACCAAAAAAAAAAAAAAGAAACAATGTAACAATATAAAGAACTATACCCCTGGTTATCTCTGGCCAGAGTGAACACCCCCAGATAAACCAGACCCAATGAAAATAAAATTAAAAAAAAAAAAAAAAAAACACCTTGGGTGTAATTGCTGGTTTGGGTTGCAGCACTTAATTCTGTTTATTCTCGCCAATGTGCATACTTAACGGAGAGATATTGATATTAAAGGGCAGGGGGGAATTAATTTTACTTTTATAGTCATCCATTAAGAGCAGAAGATGATCTGAGTCTCCTTTAAAGGGACTCAAAAAAGGGGGAAGGGAAAGAGAAAGAAAGGGAGGGGGAAGGGAGAAATATGACTGAAGGCGAACAAAGATCTTTGCCTGAAGAAACAATGTAACACTAGACAGAACTATAAAGTCTGGGAATGTCAGAAGGCAGGACTCTCTCAGCTTCCCCCATTTGGAATTCTGTCCCCTGCACTTCCTGCTGAAATTCTGACCCTGACTACACAGTGGTATTCCAGGAAGAATTCATGCAATTATTCGGATAATTGTAGGGGGGGAGAGTGAAAGCATTTCTCTTTTATTGTCTGACCCTCTCTGATGTCTGTGAAGAGGAGGAGGGGCCAGGGGTGTATGGGATGTAGAGGAAAAGGAGATGGTAGGGTCTCCCGATATCACTCTAAGCCCCACAAAATGGCTACTCCTAAATTAAGGAGACCCTAGGCAGGAGCTTATAGATTTTGGAACATACTCAAGAACGCACAAGAGATCGAGTTTGAATGACCCTGATCTGGTTTCATTTTCCAGGATATTTGCTTGGCTTTACTTTGTCAGCATAGACCTGCCTCCTGTAGTATTGTAATCGTTACAAGTAAAGGGATAATAGATAATTATAGGGGTGTCAATAATATTATTTTATAGCCACACAAGATATGATTAGAGTTAATGTCGGAGGCTCTGTTGGAGCCTGGGAGGCAGCAAGAGACAAGATAGAGAGGCCCTTATAGTCTTTCTCTATCTTATTTTTACATATGTGTTAATCTCTATAAATCCTTAGTTCTCTACATCTCCTCAGATATCTTAAGGGAAAACTCTAAGATTTTAGGGGCTGAAAGCCAGAGAAGGGTGAATCACAATTGGGTACTTGATGTCTGCTCCCTTCCCCATAGTTTCAGGAGCTGTGGGATCTGCTTTCCCCATGCCCCCACAGCCTGAGGCTTTGCTCTCAGTCCCAGGCCACTAGGATCACAGAGACTTTGCAGGTGGGGCCAATGTGAGGAAGACAGTCCAAACCAATTTCATTATCATGCCCAAGTGGGCAATGGTCCCAAAGTGAAGCCTCTTTTGATCCTAAATTGGCCTTCCCCCTTACCCCCAGGAACAGCTGGGTGGGGCAAAAGTCAGGCTGGGGCTGTGAAGGTCAGTTCAGAGTAGGGATGCAGGAAGGACTGAAAATATTTTTGTTGTTGTTGTTTCCGGGATTTGAGACCAGAAGGGACCCGAAGGCTGGGAGAGAGAGAAAGAGATCAAGGAAGCGCCTGAGAACAAGGCAAGAGAGAACTCAGGGAAGCTATGAAACCAGCCGGCAAGGGTAAAAGAAATGAGTGAAAGAAAGGGGGCAGGAAGAACAGGAGGAGAAAAAGAAGAAAGGAAGGAAACGAAAAGGAAAAGATAGAAAAAAGAGGAAGAAAAAGACAGAAGGAGGGAAATGAAAATAAGAAAGACGAGAGAAAAAGATTGAAAGATAAAAAGAGGCGGGAGGGAGGCAGAAGCAAGGGTCGGCGATTGCTTTCCCTTGCCCGGCCGCCTGCAGCAGTCTGGGTGGGCGGGGGCGCCATGACAAAGTGAAGGTCAAGTTAGCATCGTACCTTATAAGGAAGGCGCCGGTCCTCCATTTCAGCCTTTTCTCTGCCAGAACGCGGCCGTGGCATTTCTGGTCTTGTAAACATCGGACTCTTTGTGGCCTTAAAAAAAATAAAGACGCCCCTCCTTCCTTTACTGGGGGTGAGCCGGCCGGGGAAAGCGGCGGACAGGGAAATCAACTAATGAAGACTTTGGGAAACTTTTCTCTCTTTTTCTCTCTCTGGCTCCGCTCCTCGCCAGCTGGGAACCCTTCCCTCCCTCCTTCCTCCTCCTCCCCTCCCCCGCCTCTCTTCTTCTCTGTATCTCCCGGTCTTCTGTATCTCTCGCCGCTGTCTGTAACTCTGGGCTCCCTCTCTCCACTCCCCACTCCCCTACTGCAGGCTTCTAAATCCGTTCCATTCTACTGCGAAGCGGAGCAGGACCTAAGAATTGGAGAGAAAATTAAACGTCATAAAGAAAAGTTCATTTACATCTTAAATGTCTGAATGTTACGGTTTCCTTCAGAAAACAAGGCGGTACACTCGGTAAGGAGGAGAAGTGAGGCAGCAGGGGTGGGGAGGGCTGGTGCCGTAGGAGACTTTGTTTTATTTATTCCTCAGATCCAGAGGCGGAAAGAAAGGGGGAGAAGCAGGAAAATGCGACAGAAGCGTTTTACCCGGGCTGCTAGCAAAGAAAGAGGCTGTAATCGGTGTGACTGGAAGCAAAGAGCGTAAGGACCCGGTGCGGGGGCAGCGATCCCCGAGCGCTGAGCGGGCTGCGCGGAGGCCTGGGGTGCGGAGAAACAAATATATTGGATATTTGTTGGTCTAGGGGAGGGGTGACGCAAGAATGGAGGGAGACAGGGAGACCGGGAGCGTAAGGCGGCGCCGCAGCCGGCCGGCGATACCGAAAGAGCCCCGGATCCGCCGCGGCAGCCTTTGGCGGTGGGCAGTGGGCAGGCTTAGTTCGAAGGCTCAGGGAGGAAGGATCCTGAACTGAGATTCTTGATCCTTTTCCTCCAGGGTAGCGCTGGGGATGAACAGAGAGAAAGAACGAAAGAAAATTAATTGGTGTGGGGATATCTGCGGAGGACTTACCTTTTTCCTGGACCTCACAGCTCGTTTTCGCCTCCTCTGGGCTCATTTTAAGGTCTAATCATTACTTTTTAAATTGAAATTCTAATGGCAAGGGAAGGGAAAGATGCACAGAAAACAAAGATGGGGAATTCTGGGTCAGTCTGATGCTCCAGAAGCCTCTAATTGTTGTCACTTCCACCCTCCTCAACTGGAAAAATGGCCTCTGGGATCTGCCCCCACCCCCTACCTTACCTTTCTGATTGAGAGCACCTCCCGGATATTAGGAACCTGAGGATCTAAGTCCCGGGTGGGAGCCGCCAAGAGCAGGGGTATTGGTTGGTGGAGCTCCAAGGCCTCAGTGCCTGGTGTTCTCTTACCCTGTGTTCTCATCATAAAAACAAAGGGGGAGGATTTGATTATTTCTGGTGATGTTAAATGATCCTGGCTTTCAAAGCAACTCTGACCCCAAGATCTAAGGTGATAAGTGTCTCTGCCATAGACGTTTAATCTGGGCAAAGTGTCACTTATGTTACAAAATGCCTGGGCTCAAGGGGCTGGAGGGGTAGCCAGGAAGACCCAGGGAGGGAACAGGAGGCTCTCCTTGGCAGTATCTAGAGTTCCGTGGATAGTATTTTAAACAATTGAAATGGACTGGGGAAGCCCTTTCTTATGTCCCCTCCGTCTGGGAAGGGGAGCCCCAGTTAGTGAGGTGGTTTATGAGCTGGACACTTCCCCCTAGTGTGGGAAAGATAGAGATAGCCAGACCTCACCCTGCAAAAATGTGCTTCATGTCTGTGACATAAAATTGGCAGGCACTTTGGAGATTTAGGGACTTGCAGAGAGTGGGGCCGGGTCAGACAACCTGGTGAAGGCAGAGGCTGAGGTGTGATTCAGGGTGGGTGGGGGAATCTGAGGGAGTAAGCCTGGGAAGGTATCACCCAAAACCATCTCCTCAGAGAAGCCAAATACACACAATGCACTCTAATATTGAAAAACACCAGATGATCTGCCTGGAAGGGACATAAACAGGCCAAGCGGATGCAAGTTAATAAAACCCGAAAAAGCCCAGGCAGGAACACTTAAAATGCCCCAGAAACAAAGCATACCATGACAAATTCTCACCCAACACACAAGTACACGCACCGGAATGTTCCCAGACACAGAGAAAAAGAGACTTCCCTACCTTGGGCCTCCACTCGTGAACACTCAGGCGTACCTGCCCAGCTTCAAGAGCGTACACAAATGTGTGCACTCTCATAAACTGACCCAAAGAAACCCCTGGGGCCTGGGGGCAGGCACCGGCTGCACAAACACCCCACAGAGCCAGCCCCATGTCTCCTGAGCCTCGCTAATGCACGATCCATACCCGGAGATAAAAGTCTAGACAATAGACGGCTGTTTATGACAACGAGGCTCTCCAAGTTTGGGGCCAGGCGATAAATCTCTGGTGAATCTTCCTGTAACTCAACTTCTGACTGTAGTGAGGAGAAAGCCACTGAGCCCGCAGAGAGGAAAGCAACAAAATGGGGGAGACTTGTAAATCCTGAGCAGAAGGCACCTTCCCTGCTGGGGCAAGGAGGCATAGGCCACCACACTTACCCCACACAGCCGTTCTCACTGTGGAAGCTTTCGGATCAAGCTTCAGAGCACAGGCGAGTCAGAGCTCCCCACTGCCTGCCTAGGCTTCCAGGTTCCGGAAATCAGGGCCGAATGTGCAGGCAGAAGGCAGGGCCTGGAGGCTGGAACAGATCCCAAACGAACGGTTCTTGCTGGGGGCAAAAGATCTTTTTTGTTTGTTTGTTTTTGGTTTTGGTGACTGGAATCTTTTTGCTTTGTGTCACCTGAATTTTTTCACCCATGCCTTCCCACCTCTCTCTTTTTTTCCTTCTTCTTTTCGGATTGATTAGCTGTTTGTTTCCTTTTGCATTTTCGACCCAGGCATCTGATCGCTAATAAAGAGTCACTGAAGTTGATCTCATAAAAATGCCGCGAGCTCACTTTGATCAGGAGGACTAGGTCCAAGCCTTAAAGTAGGAGCTAAAGCCAGAGAATCAGGGCCCCAGTCAACCCGCCTCAGCTCTGCGGTGAGGCAGGAGATCTGGGTGGCCCAACAGGGCAATCCCGCCCAGAAAAGGTATTTTCTGTGCCACTACAACTGGC
The DNA here is from genome assembly GCF_002776525.5 of Piliocolobus tephrosceles. Taxonomy (NCBI): domain Eukaryota; kingdom Metazoa; phylum Chordata; class Mammalia; order Primates; family Cercopithecidae; genus Piliocolobus; species Piliocolobus tephrosceles. The sequence continues at coordinate 51,150,476 of NC_045443.1, forward strand.
TTAGGAAACTAAAGCCCAATAGCAGCGGCTCCATTTCCAGACTGCTTTTAAGACATTTCCTTCATTTTGGAACATTTGGTGAGGGGGCCAGTGAAACCGGCTCGTAAAATAGGGCTTTTCATGGGAAGAAATAGGGTTGGGTTGCTACCCTCCTGGGACAATCTCTCCACAGAGGAAGCTGGGTGGGGTCTGCAGGGGCAAAGGAGTTGTCCTTCTCCCTCCCCACTACCTCCTCCATAGGTCCCAGGAACCTCTGAGCAGCGTCCACCAGCTTAGATGGCCTGACTTGGGGACTCAGGCTTGGGGCAATGGCCAAGTCTGAGAAGAGGTAGAAGCCAGGAACTAGCAGTCCCAGGAACTTGCTCCCTGGCTGGGGCTGAGGTGTCCCGGGTGCAAGAGAAACCACTGACCTGAAAATCCCAAAGCATACTAAAGGGATTATTGCAGGCAATGATATTACTGTAAGGGAGAGAAATATAGGCAAGAAGGTGAAAGCCAATTTCTAATAAAGGCTCCTTGCTGGCCCAGCCTGTGAACAAATGAGGTTGTCCATGCGTGGGACTCTCTCCGCTTATCTTTTTATTGACTCCACACAGGCTGAATTTACAATCCAAGCCCATTGGAGCACATGTGGCCCCATTTCTCCTTTCAGCATTTTCCTCCCCAGTTCATGGTCTGTGGGATGGGCTCCTTTCCCTACCACGATCTGCTTTCTAGAACCCAGAGCAGTGGGAGGAGGTAGACAAGCTAACAGGAGGCCCTAACTCTGTGTGCGGGAGTTTGCTCTGGGAGCTGCCCAGGGCAGAATTTAGGAGACACTGTCCTCTTCTGAAGCTGCCCCTGTTGTCCCTGTGTGGGAGGGAAGGGTGCTGGAGTCTGCCTTAGCTTTGGTCAGGCTAGCGGGATAGCTGCCCAGACCACAGCCGCCTGCTAGCGGCCAGGCTGGCTGGTGGCGCTGACTGAGGACACCAAGAGCCAGTGGGGAGGGCCGGATGGCCCTGCTGCAGAGAATTTCAGGTGAAGGCCAGGACTCAAAGAAGATGGAGGGGCCACAGGCATCCACCAGATAAGGTACAAATAAGCCACCTGGAGCGGGCTTGACAAGGAAGGGGTTGGGGGCTGGGGATGGGTCCTATGTGGGGAGGCATTGATGCTCTGGCCAGAATCCACAGGCTGAGAGGGTGCAGCCTGGGGTAAGCATCTCAGCTGAAGCTTCTAGGTAGCCTGGACCCAGGGCTGGGCAGGGAGGCTACTCCAGACCATGGGCGTTTTTGCTAGTAAATGCCTGGCTGACCTCAGTGGCCAGGGCCTTCTTTCCTTGACCCTAGCAGCAACTGACAGTTGCTAGGGGTTTTTTGATTTGCTGAAAAACTAAGCCATACCAACACTAGAGAACATTTTAAACTTCGTGCCTTACTTTTAAGAGGAAGAATATTACTTTCCAGAAGTCTCTGTTGGGAAACCCCAGCGTTTCCTAGACATCAACTCTTTGACATTCTTTCTTGCCTTTCTTTTTTGTTTCAAGGAAATAGGGCCGCCAGCAGCATCTTGTTGCCGCCTGGCTCACTTTTATGGTGGTCCAGGAATAAACTTTGGTGGTCAAATTCAAGTGCTCAGGCCAGCAGCTGTCTCCTCACAGGAAGCAGCCCCTACCCCCACCTCAGCCCTGGCTGTGCTGAATCTGCCTTGGGGGACTGGGCCCCACATCACCCTGGAGGGCCAGGAGGGGGAAGGAAGCAGAGCCTTGGGTGGAAGTGGAGAAAGTGGGAGCTGAGACTTGAGCCCTCATCCACACCTCTGCAAGGATAGGGGTACCTCTCGCTTCCCTCTTGCTGGTTCCTATCACTGTTTGGGGAGCTTATTGCCTTCAATAAACTCGAGTTTAATGAGGTCAATGTGAACCCCATTAAAAGCCACAGTCCATAGTTCCCCACCATTATAGTTAAAAATGCTGGCCCCAGCTCACCCTATAAAAAGGGCTAGAGGAAAAAGGAAACGCAACAGAGAAGCCTCACACTTCAGCAAAGCCCCAATCTAGTTATTCTTTGCTTCGGTTTAAGATCTGACCAGAACTAAAGAAGCAGCGCCCAGCATTGAGTGGGTAGGGAGGCACCTGAGACCTATCCCTGAGTATTCCAGAACCGCCCTGAGATTGGGACCCATGATGGAGGCAGACTCCACCCAGGTGTCACCCTAAATGCTGAGCAAGTTTGAGGAGGCAGGAGCGCTGAGGAGGAATGGATTTTAGGGGTTACATATGGAGACAAGCTACAATTTTTTGTGTCCTCCCTATCTGGTTTGGGAGCCGCAGCACCTCATCATGTTTCATCAAGACAAATCCAATCTAATTTATTTAAGTGGAAACTAATTTTAACTAAGGGTTATGGGTGTAAAGAGAGTTTGGGCTATTTTTTGTTTTCCCTGAGTGTGCATTGGGCTGAGCTCTTGAGGGCTTCGGTTCTTCCCCTCCTTCCCAAACAAATGGTGCCCTGGCAGCTCCTCTTTGGACCCAAGGTTGCTTTCAGCTCATGCCTGTTGCTTTTGGCCCCTTGGACCCAGTCCAGAACCTCTCAATAAAGTGATTTTCAGATGCCCAGATGTGTCCTGTGGTGCTCAGAGGGATGGAAGGCAAGGGGTTGGGGATGCAGAATCACTGAGCCTACTGCTTGGGCTACAGCTACCCAGGAGGCTGACAGACTTGGAGGAGGGCAGGGCAGGACTGATAAATAGGAAGGAGGCACTAAGATCTGGTCACAGCCCCAGGGACAGGGGCTGGGGACTTTGACTAGGGAGTGGCCCCTGGGTCTCCCCTGATGCTACAGCATCCACTGCTCCTTTCCGCTGTCTGGCTAGTCTCTTCTGGAGACCCATACCTGGCCCCACTCCCACCTTACAGTCCCCAAAATCATCCAAGGATAAGAACCCCAAACCTAGTCCCCCCACTATATTCTATCTGGACCCCTACACTAGTCTTCTTTTCAGCCCACTAGCTGAGGCTGAGCCACTAAGCCAAAGGGCCCTGACATAGAAGATACATGGCTCTCATTCCAATCCTTTTCTTTGGGGTTTGGGATTTGAAAATCCACAGTGGATGTAGCTTTCTTCACATTGATTGACAATAAAGGCAGGCATGAAATATTCACCCAGGGCCACTCTCTCATACTAAATATTTAACACAACATTAGAGAAGGTTTTTCCCAGACTTCGCCAGGCACCGGCTGGGCGGCTGGCGCACTGCTCACCACTCGTTTATGACTAATCTGACTCCCTAGCCAGCGGCAGCACAGCAAGCCAGACAAAGTTGGGACACTGGCTTGCAGCTGGGCTGCCTCACCTTTGGGAAACTTCAGATACTCTTCCGGGAGTCTCTCTAAGGACTCCAGAAAGGTAGTCTTGACACCCAGCTCTGGCCAGAAAAAGAGTGGACTTCTTCAAACTCTTGTGAGCAGGCGGTGACTCTGCGGGTTGGAAGGGTAAGAGTCCCTGAGATTTAAGGGAAAGGATTCACTTCTCTGGGGAAATCAGGCAGTGGGGAAAGAAGTCCTCACTCCCACCCTTCTGGTGCTGATCACAGAGAGGAGGCAAGACCCCCATAGGTGAGAGACCTCCTCCTTCCCCCAATCCTGGGGGAGAAAAAGAGCAGCAGCTAGAAAAAAATACAATTACCCCCTCCCAGCCACCACCCTCGCCCGTCCCACCGCCCACCCCACCCCAACCCTCTCTCTCCTCCTTTGCTCGTGCTGTGATATGGAGAGAAGGGGAGTGACGAGAGAAAAACGAATACAAATCTGCAATTGATTTTCATAATGTTTCTGCGGTGTTTGCAAACCAATCGCCTGAACGTCCCCGATCTTACCTAAGAGAGAACCCCTCCTACGTCTGCGAAGTGCTCCGAACTGATATATGACAATATCTACTTTGGATCACGTGCTCAGGGAGAGAGACTAAGACGGATAACGCGTCATCTCGCCTTCCCAAATTTTCCCCCCTCGCTAGACCGGGTCCAAAACCTCCATCCGGAGCCGGCAGGAGAGGAGAACGATGTTTAACTCAGTCAACCTGGGCAACTTCTGCTCGCCGTCGCGCAAGGAGAGAGGCGCAGATTTCGGCGAGCGAGGGAGCTGCGCCTCCAACCTCTATCTGCCCAGTTGCACTTACTACATGCCCGAGTTCTCCACGGTCTCCTCCTTCCTGCCCCAGGCCCCCTCTCGTCAGATCTCCTATCCCTACTCGGCCCAAGTGCCCCCGGTCCGGGAGGTCTCCTACGGCCTGGAGCCAACGGGCAAGTGGCACCATCGGAACAGCTACTCCTCCTGCTATGCGGCGGCCGACGAGCTTATGCACCGGGAGTGCCTGCCTCCTTCCACCGTCACCGAGATCCTCATGAAAAACGAAGGCTCCTACGGCGGCCACCACCACCCCAGCGCCCCGCACGCAGCCCCCGCCGGCTTCTACTCCTCAGTCAACAAGAACAGCGTCCTGCCTCAAGCCTTCGACCGTTTCTTCGACAACGCCTACTGCGGTGGCGGCGACGCTCCCGCCGAGCCCCCCTGCTCCGGCAAGGGCGAGGCCAAGGGGGAGCCCGAGGCGCCCCCGGCCTCGGGACTGGGGTCCCGGGCTGAGGCGGGTGCCGAGGCGGAGGCTGAGGAGGAGAACACAAATCCCAGCTCGTCCGGTTCAGCCCACTCCGCGGCCAAGGAGCCGGCCAAAGGAGCCGCCCCCAGTAGGTAGCAGCGGCCGGGGAACGGGCGGGCAGCGAGGGAGGGAGTGAGAGAGGGAGGGCGGGAGAAGGGGGGAGGCAAGGGGAGCGGGGACGGCCTCGTGTTTTGGGTCAGTCCGGTTTTATGTGGAGTTTTATAAGCATTCAAAGGATTTTATTATAACCTACAAAGCCCTCTCTCCCAACGACTCGACTTTTTACGATGGAGAAGGGGTGGGGAGGGAGGGAAAAGGGCTCTTTGGAAAAGCCGGGTGAACCCCCCTCCCCCGTTATCTCCCTCGGTCTGTGAAATTTTTAAGAGCGCCACCATTGCGGGCGATATTAACTTTGATCGTGAACTTAGAGGAGCATTTAAGGAAGGATGGGGAGCCGGGCTGCCGAGGAGTGGGAAGGAGGGGAGGGGTGGAGGGGGAGAAAGGGGAGGGCGAGGGAAAGACAGGGAGAGATCCAGAGAGGGGGAGAGGTGGGGGAGAGGAGCAATGGAGCAGAACCTGAGACCGGAGAGGCAAGCCAGGGCCGCTATGATCCTTTTTAAAACTAGTTTTGAAAATGTTCAAACTATGTGTTCGCGGGTCCTCCAGCAGAAACCCAAGCAACTCTGGGGTCAGCGGCGACAGGGGAATGGGGCGAGGCGCCGCAGGACTCCACTGAGCTCCAGGCGGGGGTCTGGGCGTTTCTCCTGGGTACACGGCCTCGGTGCTGGCCTAGAACTGCGGTGTGGAAGGCGCGGCCCCGCGGGCGTCCCGGGGCGCCAGGGCCCCGGAAGCGGCTCTCTGGTGTCCTGGTGCCTGCTGGCCGGCTTCCTCCCCGCCTCCCCGCTGCTCTCGCCAGATCTCACTGCTTCGCGCCTGTTCTCAGCTTTCCCCCCAGATTTCTAGGAGGGGGGAGGCTGGGCTTTCCGAACCACTGGGAGGGCGGCGCAGGAAGGGCCCGAAGGCCGAGGGGGAGCAGACAGGGGGCCCGAGGGCAAGCACGTGTCCCCGGAGGGCTTTCCTTCTGTCCCAAACCCTGTCAGCCAGCCGCGGCTCTCGCCTGAGGACTGGGGACGAGGTCGCGCAGTGGCCGGGGGTCGGGACCCGCTAGACCTGGCAGGGGGTCGAGGCTTGCCCCGGCGCTGCAGCTGCAAGACAGCCAGCCGCCTGGCGGGAGGGCTGCCAGCGGTGGGCTAGGAGAAGGGCCGCTGAGCGCTCAGCGGGCTGGGGTCGCCCAGGTCTCACGTGTCTCTCTCCCCCCTCTCCTCGCACTTGCCCCCTCCCCTCCCTCCAGACGCCCCCCGCACCCGCAAGAAGCGCTGCCCTTATTCGAAATTCCAGATCCGTGAACTGGAGCGAGAGTTTTTCTTCAACGTATATATCAACAAAGAGAAGCGGCTGCAGCTGTCCCGGATGCTGAACCTGACAGACCGACAAGTGAAAATTTGGTTTCAGAACAGAAGGATGAAAGAAAAAAAACTGAGCAGAGACCGGCTGCAGTATTTCTCGGGAAATCCGCTGCTGTAACCTGCAGACGGGCCCTTTTGGGGGCGGGGGGAGGGGAAATTTATTTTATTTTATTTTTATTTTTTATTTTCTAACTCGTCTTCTTTCCGCGGGTGGAAAACTGGACTGTGGCCAGGGGTGGCCCCCGCCGCTGTGGCCGGCACTCCATTCCGGAACCTCCTGGACCCTCGGTCTGACTCTCGCTGTGGGACGGGGACCGGGCCTGAAAAGGGGGTGAAGGGAAGTGTCTGATGCACGGCGAGTGAACACCGTTGGCGCCGAGGCCAAGACTTTTATTTAAAAGAAAACACACCTCGGCGACAATGTCTTGCTGCTGCTCGGATTGGGTGGGGGAGGGGCGACAGTAGTGAGCGCCTGAGCCGAACAATCCACGAACTAAAAGCCTTCCCTTGCCCAAGTGAAAAGATCCGCTAAGACAGCATGTCTGCCAGCGGAAACTTCTAGGGCTCCCCCTCTACCCCGCCCCACCTAGCCCCACTACTTTAGGGGGCAGCTAAATGTGATCCTGCCTTGCTGTGAAATTTCTGTACCTTCGACCTGGTGTTAGGTGTGCAAAGTCCGTGTCCTACCTCCGTCTTCGCCAAGGCCCCGCCCGAGCCTTGTTGTTCTCCCCGTGAATGTGTAGAACCTTCCTTTGAAATTTCTTAACCGGTGCATTGAGGTTTCTAAACCTTTTTCCAAGCAGTGCCCCCACTTCATGGATTTATCTATAGTCTATGCAGTCTTTACCTCTTTTTTTTTTTCTTTTTTTTTTTTTTTTAAGAAAAAAGAACATTGGGGTGGTGGAGGCAGTAGGGAGATGGGATTGGGCGCCTCCCGCTTGCTGGGGCCTGGATTTTTGTAAATAAATTTCTTTCCACCTGGAGGGGAAAGGGGGACGCCCCCAATGAGATTCAAATCACCCATCTCTCCTCCTATGCCTGAGTGCGTGTGTACATGTGCACTCCCCACCCTGCCCCCTTCCCAGAGGGATTGCTGTGAAAATTTTTTTGGTGGCAAATAAAGATTAATTTCATTCTGTTCAATATTATGATTTTATTTGACCCTTTTATTAACCCCTCTCCTCTTAAAATCCTCCATGCTCCCATGGCGGCGGCGGCGGAGGAGGAGGCAGGAGGGCAGAGCCCAGCGGGTGAGGACAGGCAAGCAGAGGTGAGATAGGCCGGTGCTGGCCGGCCTGGAGCTACTCTCCGCTGGCAGGGTCAAGAGTATGGCCGTAGTTTCCTCACATTCTCAAGCTGAGGACATTCCATAGCTACTCTGAAGCTCTCCTTTCTCATGTGCAGCTCGAGCTGTGTCCAAATGCCCAGCAACACTTTCTGTTTAAGTACACGTTTGTTGTGGAGTTAATTGTAACCATCATCGAATTTAAATTTATAGGAATTTTTTTGGCTCCACCGCCCTTCTGCCAGATGTCTCCGTCTGTCGCAGTTAAATGTGTAGTGTGAAGGGTAGTGCTTTTTTTTTTTTTTTCTCTCTCTCTCTCTCTATGAGAAGTCTGTATTGGAATTTTTACACTGTTTTTAAGAAAGGAGGGGACAGAAGGAGAAACCAGTCCCCTCCCTCTCCTCTCCACAGCTCCTGGGGGTGGGAAGGTGGGGCCTGGCTGCTTTCCCTCTGGCACAAATGGTCAGGCTCTTCCAGACACAACAAGACGCCTGTACTGGGGCCACCCTGATGTTTATACATTGGGTGTCCCACAGTAGAAAGCCCCAGAGATTTGTTTTGTAGGGGTTGGCACTGGGGATGGAGATGACCTGTGGGGACAGTCACCATACCCATCTATATTTGCTGCAGGTTTCTTCTGTATAAAGATAATCATGGCCCTTGCAGTGCTTTCAGTGAGGGCACTTCGTTGGTCTCTGTTTCAGATTCGTTATTTGGGAGCAGAGGTTCGGGACCACTTATCTCATCTTTCCCCTCTCTTTTCTGTCTTTGTATAATTCAAAGAAAATGTTTTTGTCAATACAATTCTGTTGGATGAAAGGAAAAAGCATCATAACTATCAAATCTAGGTTTTGTCATTTTTGATGGTAAGAATCCCTGCAGTTTTGGTATCTAAATTTCTAATTTGTAAATGTGGGTCGGGTTGTGAGACAGGATTTGCAAACTAGGGTGTATATGCAGCCCACAATTCCCTCATGTGCCCATGCACAAACGTTTTATTTAACTCGGTGTGCCTACGGGTGCACATAAGAAGGAATATTATTTGTATGCTTTTGTCTGTTGTATGGAGTAAACCTGACCACATGCACATCTAGAATTTGTGTCTCTGTGGTGTGTAACCACTGGCAGTGTTTGTTGAGTGTGGGCAGGAATGCAACTGAGGGGCCTCTGTACATTTGTGTGTGTGTGTGTGTGTGTGACACTTCTCCAGGTATGATGTTTATCCACTAGCCACATTAGGAAATATTACCCTGCTGATCATGTTTCCTGTAAAATTAGGATAGAGGAAACTCTATAAGATGAACCTATTTATAAAGCAAAATATTAGCCTCCAAATGCCTGATTTTGGAGAAAAATATTTAAAACCCACAGGTACCACTTTCTCTGCAATGTGCAGCCCAGAAATGCCCTCCGCTCCAAAAGAGAGTTCTGCTGGATGAGAGAAGGTCATCATGAAAGAAAAACAAAGGCTTCTGTGACCCAAGCCAGGAATCTGCCAGTCCTTGGTGACCCTCTAAAAAGGAGGAAAAAAGGTTTTTTGGCCGCAAACAAACCCACCTTCGGTCTCCCAAGGTGTCCAACCCCCCTTGCAGGTCAGGGGCACTCTGGGCTCAACCTCTTGGGGTAATCCTCTCCAGCCGCAGCACTGCCCAGGAACAAAAGATCCTCGTCTAGACGCTGCCATAAAGCACCCCCCCCCCCCGCCAATGTCTCTAAACCCAGTTTCATTTCGACCTTAACGACTCAGTCTGGCCTGTATTAGAAACCGCTTCCGCCCTAAATAGTAAACAAACCTGTAGTGGAGGGTCTTGGTTCTCCCAACACACCCCAGACCCTCACCTCTTCAGCCCCTTGCCCCACATTTTTCCTCTTTTCTCCAGCCTTTCTCAGCTCCCAGCTCCCCAGCCCCTTTCCTCCCCACCGCCCCCCCACAGTAAATAAACCTGAGGCCGAGTTCAAAGTTTCCCGGAGCTAAGGAGGAATGCTGGTTGTAAAAATCCAAGTTTATAGCGCACGTGGGAGTTTACAAGGGTATTAAGTGGTATGGGCTGAGTGAGCATTCTGGGCCCCTCCCCCTCCAACTATGGGCTTTGGGGGTGCAGGAGGAATCAAGGGCACTCGAAAGGAGAAATGGGTTTGGGAGTAGCCTTGAGTTTGGGGTTTCTTTGTCACTTAGACTCTTAGGTGGCTGAGGTTTGGCGATGCCAGGGCCCCTTGTAAGAAGACTCAAAACCCCTGCCAAGCACCTCTGAGAGAAAGCCCCCTGGCTCTAGATGTCCCAGATGGAAAGATTGGGGAGCCCTGTTTTGGGGGAGGAAAAGGTGCAAACCAGGTGTCTGAAAGGTGAACAAAGTTGGGGATACCTAGAGCCAGTTATCAACCAGAATGAGAGAAGCTACCTTGGGCTAATTTCTCCAGTGGGCTGAGAGCAGAGGGGGCTCTTCTCTTAAGGGCAAAGAAGAACTTTGAACTTCAAGGGAGTCAAGGGCACCACCCCTTCGCTTTCCCCGCCTCTCTCAGGAATCCGTAGGGCAATTGTTTCTGGGCCAGTATTCCCTGAAGGGGGGAGCCACTGGGGTTTTCTGGTGCCCTAGGGTTGGATAATGCTGTTTGCTAACCCCTCCCTACTCAGAGCCCGCCAGAACCAGTGCACGCGACTGCACTCTTTATTATTCATATAAACCTTTGGAAAAGGCAACGCCCGGGAAGTTTTTATAACTTTGTTTGGCATAAAAATTTTACAAGATTCCCCATCCCTTAAAAAAAAAAAAAAAAAAGTAAGTTTTCGTCTTGCCATAGGATGAAATCACAGGTCTTTGAGAGGCAGAGGTGAGAGGGGCTCTGCAGGGTGGCAGTGCAGGGAAGGGAGTGTATGGAGCTGCCTTTCTCTAAGGCAAAAAGGCTTGAAGGTCTGAGTCAGTCCTTCCTGAGGCCCATCTTGGACTCAGCTTTGGAGCATCTTTGGACAGAGTCCTGTCCACTCTGTTCTTGTACACTTACAAACTCTAAAGGTTTGGACAATATCAGCATGACAAGACCTTCCCCCATCACACCCTCTTGTTCTCATGTGGGCGCTACTCTCTCTCTCTCTCTCTCCACACACACACACACACACACACACACACACACAGACACACACCTCTCTGCACAGCCCCCCTCCAATCCACTGCACAAAGCAAAGACCCATAACCTTGACTCAGATGCTGATTTGGGAGGGTCTCTGCACACACAGCCCTGCATCCCGGCCTGCCGCCTGTGAAGTCAACAGTGGGTTTGAAGAAAGAATCCAAAACACCAAGAAACTCCTGCCCAGAGGTTGCAGTGGTTGCAGGACCAAAGGAGACAGAGGGCCCGCAGGGCTGCAGTCCAGGAGCAGAGAACAAAGGCGGCCATGTGGGAGATGGCCTTGCCCACGGATGACCCCTGGACCTGCCCCTCAACCTGGGACTGACAGAATCCCATTCGCTCATTTCCCCTGACTCCAGCCTTGGGAGCACCAACTGGGCTCAACTTTGGGTCATTTTAATGTTTCAGCTTTGGAGGTCAGGACAAAGATGGGACAACTTCCCCAAAGGCAGGCCTGATAGACAAGCCTCCTTTGGGGTGATGGAAGTGAAAATACATGACCCCTGAATCCTGGCACTTCAAGAAGCCATCAGCATTAGTGTGGATGTGCCCCAGAATCCGATTTTTCCTCCCTCTAATGGCGACTGCTGTGGCCTGGCTGCTGGCAGCTGGCAGCCCTACACTTCGCCTTGTGAGGAGGAGCTGAGCTAAGGCCGTGGGCGGGAGAAGGTCAACTCCAAGCCTTAGCAGCTGGGCTAGGGAGGTATGCGACTGAGCCTGGTGCTGTCCCCATCACCAAGCCCAGCACACCAGAGAAAAATAAGAAAGGCTAGGAAAGAAAGTCAGGGGGAAGGAAATAATTGGAGAGAGAAAAGAGCAAAGAATGAATTGTATAATAAAGAAAGAAGGAAATTAGGAAATTAGAGATATAAGGAAGACAATTAAGAAAGAGAAAGGATTGGAAAAAGAAGGAAAGAATATATTACAGGCAGAAAGGAAGAAAAAGAAAACCAGAAAGAAGCAAATAAAGAGAAAACAGAAGGATGAAACAAGAAGGAAAGAAAGAAGAGAAGAAAAAAAGAAAAATAGAAAAGAAAAGAAAGGAAGCAAACAGAGATCTTTGAAAAGGAATTTAACTGGTAAGAAAGGATCGGTATTTTTCTCCGGAACAAGCCAGCCTAACCACAGCCCCGACTCTAGCTGGAAACCTGACTTACTGGGGGCAACTTAGAAGCAAACCACTAAAGTGGGGAGCAGGGCCTGCCCCTAAGACATCCTCCCACCCGTCTCCTCCCCACAAAGCTTCTCTCCGAGGTGTCTTCGGTCTGGTTTCAATTCAGGGGACAAAATTAAATAACTGGCCAGCTTCGGCAGGCCCAGGAAGCAGTCAGACTGGCACGGGTTATCAGAATTCGGGATTCGGAGATCTCAGACAGCACTTTGGGTAAAAGTGAATATTTGTGGCTGTGTACACATATTTAAGTGTAAGTTAGACATGTGTATAGATGCTGAACTCCGTAGCATCTGTGTGCAAGTGTGTACAATGTCAAGATGTGACAGATTCTGCTGGCCGAGCTACCCCGGGGGCTGTGAGGTTCAGAGTAGACCAGAGGCCCCGCTAAGCGTCCTCAGCCTCCTACCTTCCTCTGGTACCTGTTTGAAAATATTTTTCTTTTCTGGGTCTCTGGGCATTCCGAATTTTGCCTGGAATTTCCCTGCTCCCAATTCAGCTGGGGCAGAGCCTGGTGCTAGTGAAGAAGAAAAGCGAATCTTTTCTTCAAGTTTTGGGAAGAGAAGGATTTATCTCGGCCTCCAAAGCAAAAGGAAAAAACCTGCAATCTCTGGTGTGATTCTGTTTTCTCTTTGCTTAGAAAGATTTCAATACACACACTTTATTTTTATTTTATTATTTAACCCAAAAGGGAAAGACATTTTTCCTTTTTCACTTCATCTTCAGAATTTCCCAGTTGACTTTCTTAACCTCTTGGGGAAACTCCGATAATTTTTGCTGGAGAAACCAGGGTGCTTCTGGGGTGTGTTGAGGGTTACAGCCAGGAAAGCAACCAAGGTCCTTTTTTGTTCATTGAGCATATTTTCCTTCTTCTGCTTTCACGTGGGGACCCCTAGCGCCCCAGCCCTTGGGCTGCCCTGTGGAACCCGCTGGATCCTCCCAGAGAATTCATAGAGCTCCTGAACCCTCCTCCTCTGCACTGCGCACAGTCCCACAGGCAGAAGGAGGCCCAGCCCCGTCCTTGCTGCCTTTCCAGGATCTGGGTACCCGGGAAAGGAGAAACCGGTCAGGGCACTGGCCCTGAGTGGGATTTGTCAGGTCGTATGCACAGCCTGGCCCCACTGTGGCCTGCAGCCCCTGGATTTTCATGTTCCCAAGTTGAGGTAAGAAGGGGGAGCCCCAGACTTAGGCATAGCCATAGGTCTCTCGGCACCCTCGGAAAGTTGGGGAAATTGATTAATAAGAGTCCATATGTGGATGATTCTAGCAACACAGGCCTTCCCTGGATCCTAATCCAGTTGCCAAGGGCACAGGCTGAAGGGTCTTGGTCCTGTGGGGAAGGGCGGTAGGTGCCTGGCAGTGGCGGCAGGCGGGGTGGCTGTGGCGGCCCGCATGCCTTTGAACGCCAGGCCCGGACAATAGGACGGAAACAGCCTTTGCTCGTGGCCTCAGGAAAGACCGAGCCCAAGGGGGCAGGGCTGGGACCCAGGTCCCCACAAATGCTCCCTTCGCCAGGCTCAAACACTCACTTTTTCCTTCCTTTTACCTCCACTGAAGCAGAATCCCAAAGTCTGTGAAAACCCAACAAGTTATTCAGGTCTGTGTCGTCCGAGCGGGCTCTAGTTTAACAGCTCCGGGTTTTCGTTTATCTTGTGTAATTAGAGGCAAACATTTGTCCCACCGGGGGTCCCACTTAGGCTGATGAATTTGATTTCTTTTTTCATTAATGGGCCGTGTTTATCATACTTCTAATTATTTCAACTTTAAACACTATTCGTTCTTGTGAGGAGGCGGGAGTCGAGGCGGGAGGCTCCTCCCCGGAGTATTATTTTCATTAATGATGGCAGCGACTCTGTCCTCTCCCTTGGCTAAGGTGAGAGGTGGGCTTGGAAAGAGGTTGGGTGGTGGCTCCCCTGAGGCCAATGGCTCTGCTCCCTGTCTGCTGGTTCCCTAGGCTAGGCCTTGTGGCTTGTCTGAAGTTTATCTCCTTCACCCTTTGCTGCCCACTGCTTCACCCCCTCCCAAGCTGGGCTCAAACCCTTTGCGGTTCTTCCCTGGAAAACTTTCTCCGATCCCAGCCTGGCCTGGCCTGGGCAGAGGCTCGGGTAGCGCTGTCCTGGCCCCCAGCTACTATCACCTAGAGGAAAAAACAGAAAAGGCTGAGGTGGCCAAGGGGCACTTGGCCGTGGGGAAAAGGATGCACCGGACTCCAAAATGGGGGGTAAGGGTAGGGAACTGGAACGCTAAATTCCTGGGAAAAGCACACCAGGCAGGAAAATAAAGGAGACGTGAAAGAGGGGGGAGGGAACCCCCAAAGTCATATAATTCTCAATTGCTTTGGTATTTAATTTCATCGTCCCATAAATGAGAAAATATCAGTTCCCATACTAAATTTTTATCCCTGACTGATAAATATGACGGGAAATTTTCGTTGGGTCCTCGTAAAAGGGAACGGTTTCGATCAAACTGGTGGGGAAAGACTAATGCAGATAATACAAACAGAGTGGCCATAAAGTCTCGCCCGTTTCCCGCGGGATGGGCGGTGGGACAAATGGCTCCCTGGATTGACTGCTGCCGGGACTGCCCCAAGTCTGGGGCCTAAACAGCCTAACCTTGCCCTGGATAACCCCCATGCTGAGGCCACGGTGACTCTACAAATGAAAACACAAAACCATTTCAAATCTCCCCTGGCCGGTCATGCAAGCAAATCATACACTACACATTTCCTTCCAGTTTTCCGGAGGTTCAGGAACCCCTGTGTCTTCTCTTTCCACCCCTGGATGAGGAAATTCGGCGGACTTCTTTCTGTGGTCTTCTAGCCGCAGCGGGCTTGGGCCTCCCTGGAAGCGGTCTAGCCTCCTCACTCCTCCACGCCAGGGCGCTGGACTCCAGTCCTTTCCCCGCCAACCTCCAGCCCTTCGGAAAGTCTAAACCCCAGGCTCTGTCCAGGGAAAAATGTGGGGCGACCAGAAAGACAAGTTGTTCTCCAGATTCCGTTTCCTGAGGAGGGGGTGAAGAGTTTAGTTCGCTTTGAAAGAAGGCGATGGAGAAACGGAAATAACTATTTGAAAAATACGGTTCCCCTTATTTCTTCCTTTTATTTAAAAGCAACCACAAAAATAGACTGGTCTGTCTTCTTTCAAACATGCTCCCAGACCATGCGCTCTGCAAAGGATGCCTCTCTGGGTCGGGTTTTGTTGTGTCTTGTGTGCTGGTTCCCGTGTCATACGTGACTCCTCCAAACTGACTGAGGCTCCGCAGGTTCCCTCTTTCTTTCCCGGAATATTCCCTGTTTTAGTGGGGGCAAGGTCAAGCGGAAAGCGAGGGCCGCCAGGGCCTGAAATAAAGTAGCAGAACCGGCTCCAAGGCCAAAGCCTTGTGGGCCCCTGAGATGGTGACCCAGGAGCCGCCCACCCTGCCAGGCCCAGGCCGCAGCTCTCGGGTCGGGGATCGGGTGCCTCTGGTCTCTGGCTTCCTCTTTCTCCTACGCCGCGTCCATTCGGAACCTCCTTTTCCGAGCAGCCATGAAGTGACCGTGACCCCCTCCCTGGCCCACCCTAGAGGCTGGAGATTCCCCGTCAAACCCCACAGGAAACTTGCAACTCCACCAACCTCCAGCGCCGCGGCCCCCAAGCTTCCAGCCCCAAGGGCCAAGTCCGGAGAAAAGAGGAGGCGGGAGAGCAGAAACTTTAGTCCTGTTTGGGATTCCTTAACTTTTTTTCCCCTTTCTCTGCTCACCAGATCCCCCCACCCCCGCCAAAAAAAACCTCACCCCACTCCCATCTCCAAGGGAAGAAGCAGGAGCCGGGGCCGGGGAGATGAAAAGGGGAGATGCAGAGTGGGGAGAAGTACCTGATTCGTGTCTCGACCTTTTAATTTGAATTTGACTATTTTGAGCCCCGGGTAGCCTCGCTCTCACCCTCTCTCCTGCATTTTCCCCCTCTCCGCCCCCTTCTCCCCAGGAGTTACAGGCTGGTTACTGGATAAACAAACCCCACTCTTTCCAGAACCCTCACCCCCATCCCCCTCCACCCCCCTACCGCCCCTGCAGCCCGGGGGGCGCTTCCTTTGTTCGCCGGGAAGGGCTCCGGTGCCCCTACCCCGAGGCAGCTGCTAGGTGGCGCTGTTACTCCACTCTGCGCGCTCCGCCTGCCGACAACTTGACCCCGCTGACGTCACGGCCGTCTGAATCATCAAGGCCATTTTCAAATCCCATTGGTCTAGCCGTCACATGGTGAGAACCGAATGCGCGGATAATTATGGAGCTGATATTTCCCCCCCTCCCCTTCTTTTTCCTCCCTCCCCTCCAACCGCGCCCCCCCTCCCGGATGGGGGAAAAAAAAGATGTCAGCTCCTCCGCTGTAGTATTGCTCCTTAAAAACCCCTCTCTCTGAAAATGACATGCCCTCGCAATGTAACTCCGAACTCGTACGCGGAGCCCTTGGCTGCGCCCGGCGGAGGAGAGCGCTATAGCCGGAGCGCAGGCATGTATATGCAGTCTGGGAGTGACTTCAACTGCGGGGTGATGAGGGGCTGCGGGCTCGCGCCCTCGCTCTCCAAGAGGGACGAGGGCGGCAGCCCCAGCCTCGCCCTCAACACCTATCCGTCCTACCTCTCGCAGCTGGACTCCTGGGGCGACCCCAAAGCCGCCTATCGCCTAGAACAACCTGTTGGCAGGCCGCTGTCCTCCTGCTCCTACCCACCTAGTGTCAAGGAGGAGAATGTCTGCTGCATGTACAGCGCAGAAAAGCGGGCGAAAAGTGGCCCCGAGGCAGCTCTCTACTCCCACCCCCTGCCGGAGTCCTGCCTTGGGGAGCACGAAGTACCCGTGCCCAGCTACTACCGCGCCAGTCCGAGCTACTCCGCGCTGGACAAGACGCCCCACTGTTCCGGGGCCAGCGACTTCGAAGCCCCTTTCGAGCAGCGGGCCAGTCTCAACCCGCGCGCCGAACATCTGGAATCGCCTCAGCTGGGCGGCAAAGTGAGTTTTCCTGAGACCCCCAAGTCCGACAACCAGACCCCCAGCCCCAGTGAGATCAAGACCGAGCAGAGCCTGGCGGGCCCTAAAGGCAGCCCCTCGGAGAGCGAAAAGGAGAGGGCTAAAACTGCCGACTCCAGCCCAGACACCTCGGATAACGAAGCGAAAGGTAAGGCCGCCTGGGCCGCGGGCGCTACTGGGACGTTCCGGCACTTGGTCTTCGCGTCCGGGGGAGGCGGGCAGGGGAGAGGGTTGGGCCCAGGAGGCCCCAGACCATTTCGGGAATGCGACCCTGGCTTGTGGCTAGTGTCTGCTGAGCTCCAGGCTGGTGGCGCGTCACTTAGCTGGGGAAGGTAAGCGGCGACGTGGAGGTGTCTGCCCGGCCCCGGCCATGGGTGCTAAGGCGGGGGCGGTGCGCACCGCTGGCAGCCTGCAGGCGCAGTGTGCTGCCCCGGACGGGTGGCTGCTCCCAGGCGCGTGCTGGCTGTGGTTTGCTTTCTCAATGCTGGTGTCCTGGGGAGCTCATGTCCCCCAGCTCAGGTCAGGGGCTTGCAAAAAGCCTAAAATGGCGATCTTGGGCCAGGGACTAGGGAAGCTGGGGAGATGGGGGGGTTCTCTTTACTGCGTTTTCCCAGTTGAAAATTGTTTCCTGCGAAACGCGATTTGTTGTTTGTGGGTCTGATCTGTGCGTGCGGCTTGGGCTCCTGCGGCTTTTGGCTCGGCCGGGGGCCTTGGGCAGCGAGGCTGGGGCCGGAAGAGGTGGAGGTGAAGGGCTGCCGGCCACGGCCCTCCCTCCTCCAGATGCCTGGCTTGGATGGCGTTGGAACAGGGCATTTGGAATGTTGTAAGTTTTCTGTTTCCTCTTTTAATTTTTCTTTTCCATTTTTTCTAGTTAAATTATCTTTTTTCCTTGGTTTCCAAAAGCAGCTTACAAATGAGTGGTTGGGAAATTTCTGTGTGCGTGGCAAGAGGTTTTCTCCTGAAAGAGAATGTGGCTTTGGTTGGATTTCACTGTAATTTGGGTTGAGAGAAAGCCCAGCCAGAGTTCAAGCTCAGGGTTCAAGATTCATTTCTGCTGTAGGAGCTGGAGGCCTTGGGGATCTTTCTCTGATACTTGGGGAAAGAATGTGGAGGAAACGGGAGCAGGGGAGGGAAGCTGAGGGGAACGACTTCTCCTGAAAAGTTGTAGCAAAGAGCCTTAGAAAAAGGCCCAACTAACGGGGAAGAATAAACCTGCTCCCCACAACACCGGCTACTGGTGACAGAATATAAGGGGCTCATTGGGTATAGAGGCAGATGAAATATTGAGAGTGGAGCAGGCTAGGGGCGGCCTGGATCTCCTGGTGCTTTGTATATGGACGCGACGCACACGCATGCCTACGGGAGACCTGTGCCACACTCACACACATCCATGTCGCATGCTCCTTGCACACTCACACATACCACTCACACATGCACGGGCACTCTTTTGGCGGGCAAGGGCACAGCCTCATCCTCTTGGGTCTGCAAAGGTGGCCTTGGCAAATCATCCCCATAGACACTGACTGGAAGATGAGCACTGGTGTGTTCATGAGGGGGAGAGTGAGGCGCCTACAGCCTCGAAGCCTTTCCAGTGGCACGTGTGCAGTGTGAAGGTTTACTCTTATACCCTCTCTACTGACCCTGAGCTTGGTTAGGGAGCAGATTTGAGGCAGGAAAAGCTGCATTCTAGCCCCACCAAAAGCAAAGTCAAGGTTAACAAGTTCACCTCTTAACTCGACCTGCACCCATTCCCATAGGCTCTCCTTTTCCTCTAGCTGTCCCCACAGCAACCTAATCCCTCCCACCCCAAGGAATCCCTCTTACCCTGTACCCTGTCTGTGTCCTTCTTTCCCCTCCTCCAATTTTGATGTCTCCACCAGTCCAGAGGCAAGAGAGCTTTTGGCTAAACTTCCCCATTTATAATTTATCTTGTCCCCCTGCCCCACCAAACCTAATAACCTCAGTAAGAAAATAAACAGGACATAGTTACATGTGGAGAGCCTGTAAACAATCTGGCAAGAAGCTGCAGGTGCAGAGACAGGAGAGAAAATTCGAAACATTCAGATTTTTTAGACTGCAGCCTCAAGTTTGCCTTTTTTGTGTGTTTTCTGGTTCCTCTTAGGCCCCCGCCCCACCCCACCCCCATCAAGATAAGATCCAGGAATCTGGCAGTCTGATTTGGAATAGGGAAGAGAGAGAGCTCAGAGCCATCAGCAGAGTCCTTTGCTGGGTATCCTCTCAGGTCTTTGGACTCTGTGTTTTGCCCTTAAAAAGATGGCCAGGTTCCCTTCTGCTTTTTGAGAAGCAGGGCTGGTCCATTTCAGTAAAAATGTGTGTCAGGGAGAGAGGCTGTCAATAAGATCATGGGAAATGCACAGTATTCTATAGCATCTCCTTACATAAATAGACACATGTACATATCTGTGTGTGTGTACTTACGTGTATAGGTGTGTGTATCTCTGCAGGTATACATGTGTACTTGCAGTCATACACATCTATGTATGCACAGACTGGGCAGGGGGTTTCTAGGAGGCTGCATTTCCTCAGGATATGTCTCTCCCTTGAGCTTAGGTCCTTTGACCAGGAAAGTTGTTTGAGGACCCTTTAGGATACCCCAGCTCTGTTGTCCCTGACCTCTGCTGCTCTCACAAGCTCCCCTGCCTCAGCTACACATACCTGGGGGAAATGATTAAGAGAGGAAGAGATGGCAATGGGAGACCTAAGGGAGCAGAGTCACTTTGTGGCAGCTCAGGTTGGGGTAAGAGCTAGGGGTCCAGTGCAGGGGCCACTGCAATGGCCTCTGGCCACAGATCCTAGAGCAAAGTCCCTCCACCAAGTTGAAACAGGTCAAAGCTCTCTGGGAATTTATCTGGGCTGTGGGTGGACTCTGCTCTGGTCTGGGGCCTGGAAAATGCTTTTCCTTCTGGTTGGATTTTTCCAGAGCTGGAATGGAACACAGAGAAGGGGGGACCTGGCAAGATGTAGGGAATCTGCCAGGGTCAGCCAGCTGGGGGAAAGCGAGGATAATCAGGATCTTTTAGATTAAGGTGGACTTGGGTAATTTAAATTTATTAAACGCTTGGAGGCAAGAACTTCCTCCCTTTATCTCCCTAAGTCTAAGCCCCAAAGAAATTGTAAGAACCCTGAGCCTAAGAGGAGCCCACTGGCCAGGCCCCTAGGGCAAGAGCAGCTCCCCTATGCTCCCTCAGCCACCCCACAGCAGGCTGGCAAAGGCTGCAGCGCTGAGAGGGTTTTCGACTTCGAGGGATACTTATGCAAATAATGTTATTTTTAACAGAGGAGATAAAGGCAGAAAACACCACAGGAAATTGGCTGACAGCAAAGAGCGGAAGGAAGAAGAGGTGCCCCTATACTAAACACCAGACGCTGGAATTGGAGAAAGAATTTCTGTTCAATATGTATTTGACGCGAGAGCGCCGCCTGGAGATTAGCAAGACCATTAACCTTACAGACAGACAAGTCAAAATCTGGTTTCAAAATCGCAGAATGAAACTCAAGAAAATGAACCGAGAGAATCGGATCCGGGAACTGACCTCCAATTTTAATTTCACCTGAGCGCGAGGCCTCTCCTCCTCCCTTCCCCCGCCTTCCTTTCCCCGCCCCTCCTCCCTTTGTGCCTGGTGATATATTTTTTTTCCCTCCCTGAGTATAAATGCAACGCGCCTGCAAAAAAGGCAAAGACCTCAGACTCTCTTTCCAAGGGACCTATGGTTCGTGCTGCGAAGATGCTTCCACTTAAAGCATGAGAAATGGGGTGCCGGGTTGTGGGGTGTGGTGTGTGCCCTCATAGATGGGGGTGGGAGTGTGGCTGGTGTGTGTGTCAAACCCTCACTCACCCACGCACTCACACACAGCATTCTGTTCTCCATGCAAAGTTAAGATCGAATCCACCCGCTTGTAGGGGAAAAAGAGGAAAAAAATTAACCAGAGAGGGTCTGTAATCTCGCAGAGCACAGGCAGAATCGTTCCTTCCTTGCTGCATTTCGTCCTTAGACTAATAGACGTTTTGGAAAGTTCGGCTAGTGTTCATGTGTTTGTCGTAGCACCCAGAGCCTCCACCAAACCCTCTCCGTGTCTTTACCTCCCAGTCGCTCTAAGAATCTGCTTGAAGTCTCGTATTTGTACTGCTTTCTGCTTTTCTCTCACCCCTCCCAGCACCCCTACATCCCCCATCTATTAACATCTCAGAAATGTCATCCAGAGGAACAAAAAAATTAAAAATAGAACATAGCAAAGCAAAAACAGAATGCCCCCCCGCAATGTTGCCCTGTCCCTGTCTGGGAGTTGTGTTATTTAAAGATATTCTGTATGTTGTATCTTTTGCATGTAGCTTCCTTAATGGAGAAAAAAATCCTAATAAATTTCCAGAATCATAATCCTCAAACGGATGTTTTTTTTTTGTTTTTAGTGATTTTTAGCGACACCCCCTCCCCCGAACAGGCTGAGTGTGTGGATGTGTGTGTTTTGTGTTTGACTCATCTCCTAGAGCCTTTCTAGAACGTCTCTTGGCGGGTTTAATGTAAGTGAGAGACCATAACGTTGATTTAAATATTATCCAGGTGACCACAATAAGTCAAGGTCATAAAACAGTAATGTCAGGACGGTCTTGGTGCGCGCGAGAGGTGGATTTTATGATCTGCAAATATAATGTGGTGCTGCAGTAAAAGATGCATTTAAAGGTGACTGGAGGAGGGAAAGAGGCAGAGAGCAAACTGCAATCTTGAGGAGCAGACGGATCTGATTGCCTGGGGTGCTGGGCTGGGCGCACCCCACTGCTGCTGGGGGTCACCCAAAGAGCCCCCCACCCATCCATGGAAAGGAATAAACTTAACCGCTGGAGGGGCATGAGGAGCTCAGCCCCCCCAACCTCAACAGCAGCTAACAGAAACGCCAGGAGCAGCAGGAGGAGGAGGCAGCGACAAGGTAAGAGAAGCGGTTTCTTGTTCTTTTCTTGGCGGCGGAGTGGGGAAGAGTGGTGTCCCCAGGTGCCCGGCGTCCAGCGGACAGAGCCTGGAGGAAGGTGTTTAGGGCATTTGTGCTTGCCGAGAATCCAGGCTTTCCTTGTGGCCGCTGGCAGCGGAGGGCAGCGACTGGGAGCTCCCTCTCCTCCCCTCCCCGGCCCATTGCTGTGGGAGTTCCACGGTTAAAGGGATAAACTGATGGTTTTTGGCTTCTTTATGTTTTCGGGCACTTTGGGTCTCCTCGAGGTCGACACTCTGGTCTAGGTGTTGCTCAGTCTGGTCGTCTGTTGGTGGGGGAGGGGGAGTACAGCGGGTTGAAGCTTGAAGCTTAGGTTTTCCTGCTTTTCGCTGGTTTGGGTATGAGCCTCGTCCAGCCTCTTGTTCCCTGTGCTCCCTGGCTATAGGGTTTTGCCAGGCAAGTGGCCTGATTGGAAGTGGCTCCAGAGCACAGGGCTATGATTCAGCCACCCACATTCGCTGAGAAGCCTAAACTGAGCTGAGAGGGAGAGGATCAGAAGGAGTCTAGGAGAAAAGAGCAGGAGAGCCAGATGGACAAGACAGGGGACCCAGCTCCAGAGTGGAAGGAAGATCCAGCTTCCCCCAGGGCCAGGGACACATGCAAGGGAATAGCTCCACTGCGGTGCTGGGGGTGGGGCCGGGATTTGGCGGCCAGCGGTCCCATTTCACCAGCTTTTTCCTGAGCGATTTGCTTAGACCAGAAACTAATGAAGGCAGTCAGACCCCCTACCCACCCAGCAACCCAAAGTCTACTCTCTAGTCCTTAGGGAGGTTGTGGGGGCGGAAAGGGGGACGGGGCTGAATTTCTTCCTTCCCCAACCCCCTTCCCTTCTCCTCCGGATAGATGCAAAGCTGAATCTCCCGCCCTGCTCGCTCAGCTGATCTGTGGCTTAGGTAGTTTCATGTTGTTGGGATTGAGTTTTGAACTCGGCAACAAGAAACTGCCTGAGTTACATCAGTCGGTTTTCGTCGAGGGCCCCAACCCACCTCTCCCACTCCTACCTTCCCCAGTGGGACTGCCCCCATGCCCCCTCCCAGATAGGGCAAAGTGGGTGCAGACCAAGGAGGGCAAGCTGTGAGTGGGGTTGCAGAACAAGTCTGGAGAACCCTGCTTTATGCCGTCCTCTCCTCAACCTGTCCCAATCCCTGTGACTAAGGGAGAGGAGTTTTTCCTGCAGCTATTGTCTCCTGGGCCCAGCTGATGGAGACAGACAAAGAGGGTCCAGCCAATTCCAAGGAAATTCAGGAGTTTGAGTAAGAGGTGGCCTGGCGGGCCAGCTTAGTTGGGCAGCAGGGTGGAGCAGAATCATTAGCAGAGAGAGGAGCACAGAAAGAGAATAGGGTCTCCGGAATGGTTAGCCTCTCCCACCTACCACCTCCAGTCGACTGGGGCTCGAAATTCCCCTTAGAAAAGTGGGGTACCTGGAGGTTCCAAGAGTTGGGGAACTCTGAGTGCCAGCCCAGCCATTTCCCCTTCCCCTTCTATAGCTCCAAATCCAGGGGAAGGACATGTTTGGGGTGTTGGTAGGTTAGAGAAAAACCATCAAGTCCAAGTAGAACCCTTCACACACGCACATGCAACTGGGAAACATCAGGGCAAAAACCTGACTCTGGTCTCTGTTTAGTCGTCTGTGGCCCATAGGCCTCGGTCTCTGGGACTGTGACTGTCAGGCTGTCTTTGCACTATGTGGAAACGTATGGGTGAACAGAGGCTGCCCGTGCCCACCATTGCTATGTTGGTGGAAAGGTTGTTGGCTGATGCCAGGGGGAGGAGGGGAAGAGAATGGGGTAGAGGAAAATCTGAGCCCTGTGAAACTTTGCAAAGATTCTTCTAGTCCTTTCCCCCCTCTGGTTCTTCGATTCTGCCCCTGGTTGCTACAGAGAAAGTTCTCAAAAGAGGTTTCTTTGCCTGCCTGCGGGCAGAGTGGGGGGGGATAAATGGGGGAGGGGTTAAGGAGACTGAAGAGATACACCCCTGTTCTCAGAGATACTGGGGAATAGAAGCCAAAAGAAGGTCAGGTTCTTGGTTCTCTTACTGTGAAATTATTATGATTATTAAAACATTATAAATTTCTAAACAGGGAAACAACATTATGTCCCTGTAACAAAATGTATACAGAGTTCTATATTCTCACAGTCATCTGCTGGGAGGGATATATGTGACCTTGTATGAGTGTAGGCTCTGTGTCTCTCTCCCCTAGGCTCTCTTAAATACCCTGCATGTATTTATACACACACACATTTATTTTCCCCTCTCTCTTATGCAAACATATTTGACTGCTAAGGAAGCTGGAGGAGAAAATGGGAATAGAGTTTCTTGTCTCTCTAGCTGAATTGTTGGTCTGTCTATCCCCCATCCCTTTGTGGGGGAAAAAATTTCTTCTCTTGGAGAGAAGTATTCAAACCTCTCTATGGCTCCCAGGGAAATGGGGAAGTTTCCAGAGAGGCAGGCCAGCTGGTGGGAGGCAGGCAAGGGATTCTCCTAGGTTGGGAGCTCCTAGCAGCCTTTGAGTCTTCAGGCTGCCCCAGGCACACAGTCAGTTGGGGTAAAGGGTATCCCAGGCAGGGACTGGGTGCTCAGGAGCATTTGGCTTAGAGATAGAGTCCCTGATGGGCCGAAATTCACCAATGAACGACTTCTGTGCTTTGAGTCTCTGTGGCCCCATTTCCGTTTCAGAGCTGTTGAGCTTATGTGTGGGAGGTCATAGAGCCAGGGGTTGAGATGTCCCCTCCCCAAATCCAGAGAAATGGAGTGAGGTCTCATAGGGCCAAGGTGAGGGCCAGTCTGATGGTCAGAGTCCATCCCCGGCCGGAGGCCGTGGATCATGGCTAAGGCGATGGTAATTATTTATTCGCTTCGCTGGAAGGGAGTCTTCAGGAGGAACAGCGTGAAGAGAAGAGAAAAAAATTACCTCTCTCGTCTGCGGATATTAAGATGGATTTTTATTTCTTAAAGGACCCTCCCTGCCGAGAGCGCATAAGCGTAAACTTAATATATGCTCCGCAGCCCAACTCCAGAAATCGCAATAAAAGTTAAAACCTCCCCTACCGGTTTTTTTTAATTATGATATGGGAAAGAGGAGCAGGATTTATAGAGCTGAACTCTCAGTGTGTGAGTGTTTGAGACTTGCGAGAGGAGGAAAAGGCAAGAGCTCGCCAAGGCGAGCCTTGGTCTCTGAGATGTCTCGTCGGCTGCTGGGGTTCCGGCTCAGCCTGACAGATCCGCTGTGGCCTCTCTGGGACCTCGCCCCGGCCCACGGCCTGGCTTCGGCTCGGAGATGCAGCCCTTCCCGAGAACAGGTGAAGAAGGCGGCGGCAGCGGGGACTGGGGGCTGCGGGTGGCAACGCCAGGGCTCAGGGCTTTGTGTGGGTCGCGCAGGGGGCGAGGTTCGAAGTCCTGGGCCGGGCCGCAGCCCGAGTGTGGCCCGGACGGCTGCGTGGCCAGGAGGGGTGTCTAGGCAGGGCGCGAGAGCACCGACAAGGTGGATTGTGTATGGACTTTGGCCGCAGACAGAGCAGAGCGGGCTCCCGGGCTGTGGCCGGCGGCGAGGCGGGCAACCGGATGTTGAGTCTGTAGAAAGGACCTTGAGGTCCGCTGGGTGTTTGGGCTGCCGTGGGGGCGGCGGCCCAAAGTGTGGAGCACGCGGCGCACCGGGCGCGGTGGTCAGCGTGGGCGAGGCAGCAGGCCTTGCACACCTCTGCAGCTGCCGGGCCGAGTCCGGGACGTCTGAACTGATGCCGACCAATGGTCACAACATGAAAAATAAATGCAATGGACGGTCTTTCTTTCTTTTCTTTTCCACGTAAGAGGTCCTTTCTTTTTTCTCTCTTTCGGAGATACCTGGATTTGGTCCAGAGCAGGTTGCCCGCGGGAGGGCCCCGCGAGCGGCAGCGCGCGAGGGAGGGAGAGAGAGGGAGGGCGAGAAGGAGGGAGGGAGGGAAGGAGGGCGGGCGGCGGCGGCAGTGGTGGCCGGGGCTTCCCTCCCCAGGCGGGAGGCGGCTGTCCTGCATCTATGGCCGTGGGGAGCGGAGGAGCAGGTAACGAAGGCGCTTCTGAAGCGGGATTGGACCAAACCAGAGGGACCGAGTCTTCTGGGTCTCTCTGCCTGAGGCCCTGGAGGGAGAGAAGGTAGGGAGATCGGCGCCCGCCGGGCCTGGCAAAGAGGCCTCGGAAAATGTTGAACCTGTATGTGATCTCAGGCTCACACTCATGTTGTGGGTCTGTCTGCCTCAGGAGATGCGGTTTGCCTTTCTGTCTGAGACGCCCCAAACCCTGAGCTCTCCTTCCCAAGGCTGGAAAAAAAATCGGGAAAAACGGCGGAATTTGCACTTTCATTCATTGGGTTCTCTGCAACTCAGCGGGGCTGGTTAAGGCGCCCCCAAGTTGGAAGGGCGCTTTGCTTCTGTTTTCTGGATGCAGAGTCCTCTGACTCCCTCTGCCACGGGCTGAGTTTCCGGCTCCAGGTTCGCGTGTCGCCCTGAGGTTTGAGGCCAGACAGCTCGCAGTCGGGCAAGGAGGGCGGGGGAGAGACGAGCGGCTCTGGCCCCTTAATTGTACTTCGGGCCCGTATTGTCTCTCCTTTCGCCACCTCCGCTTCCTCAGTCTGGGCTCCAAAGTCACTGCAAATTTCCTTGCGACACATACATCACACAAAAGATCAGGTAACAAGGCGCTCAGGGCCATTGGGGCTCCGGGCAGGGCAGGGAGCGGCTCTAGCTCTGGGGCGGCTCCCCCTCCAGCCACTCCCAGGCAGGAAAACCAGACCATGTTGGGGGAGCCGGAAATAGCCCCGTTTGCTGCGGAGCGGTAGGGCGGGGGCGCCGGCGGGAATGCAGGCCCGGCAGGCCGTGGCGTTGAGAGGGCCACGTTCACAGGCCCTGGGGATTTCACTCCTGCTGGGCTTGGGGACCTGACTCCTGGCGTGTAGGGATCCCAGATACCCACCTGGGGTGGGGGCAGGACGCGGGTCTCCTCGCGGCAGGCCAAGAGAACTCAGTTTCTGCTTCCAGCGCAGGCCTTAGCTAGGAGGAGTTGTGTGTGGGTGTGTTTTTCCCAACAAAGAGGGATCAGGAGAGAGAAGGGGGGAAAGTAGAGGGGAACTGGGGAGGGGGCGGGGAGGGGGAGAGGGCAGTGGAGAGGTGAAATGAGCCCATTTCAGGGGGAGAAGGAAAATGAAAGCAAATGGAGTACGGCCTTCTCCGCGCAGGGCGGGTGCTGACGAGCCGGGAGCGGGCTCCCTGCCTGCGGCGGCCGGGATGGCCCGCTGGGGGCACGGGAGAAAGCCTGTTTTAAATTTAATCCGAACTTGACGGTGTGGATTGAACCGGAGGGAATTTAAATCACTAAAAGGAAGGCGCAGGGCAGGGGGAGGGGACGACTCTAACCTGTCTATCTTTCTGCCTGTCCTTCCCACGGTGCTAGTTTGGTTATGGCCGCAGCTGCCCAGGTTTCAGGTGATGGAATAAGGGTGCCCCTCCCCCTCAGGGATCTCTCCTGTGCCCAGTGAAGTCTTTAGGGGTTAGGAAGGAACTCTAAGAAACAGAGCAAATGCACAGCTGCGAGCTAAAGCTGGGGTTTCCCCCTCCCCAATAAGAATTCCCAGTGGCCTCCAGTCCCTGGGTTTGCCCCAGTGGTGCTGAGGAAAATTGAAGGGAGTGTGTGGGTGAGGGAGAGTCTGGAGTATGGCAGAAGATTCAGAAGGAGTAACTGAACCCCAGGAAGACAGACCTTCCTTCTTGGTGCCCCCATATCCTTTGTGCCCCGCCCCCCGCACCTACAAACCTGGATTTGAGGGAAATCTGCAGGTCCGCTTCAAAGCCCTGGTTTGCCACCCACCCCCCTCCAAATGTGGAGAATGGGGGCTACAGGCCACATGCAGTTGTGGACCTGCGGAACCTCCGCCCAGTGGACTCGGGGACTCCCAGCCTCTTCTAGCCCCCCTCCCCAAGGCCGCCTCTCTTCGAAAGGCGCAGGGAAAATGAGGCATTGGCTGGGAAGGGGCTGTGGGCGAGGCCTGCTTCCTGATCCGCAGTCGTGCCTGCCTCTGAGTGGGAAGAGTTCGGAGTTCATACTCCCGGGAAAAAAAAAAAACAAAATAAAATAAAGGAAAGCGACAGTCTCCTTGGTTTCACAGGGGATTTCATGGCAGCAGGGATCCCGCCAGTGATCCTCACTGCCCGCTGCTGCCGCCTCCGCAGAGTGGGCAGGCAGGGTGCGCAGGCAGCTCAAGAGTTGAAAAGAAGGCGGTGTTCAAAGGGGGTAGGAGAGAAGGGGGCGTCTCTTTACAGCCCCAATGTCTATTTGAGGAACTTTCCCAAATAGCAGAGGCCCATAGGGGAGGCTCCTTAGGGACTCTTTCCTCCAGGAAAGCTGAGGCTGGGGCAGCTGGCCTTGTCGCCAGGAGAAGACGCAAAGGAGGAGCAGGCGTGAAACCTCTTTCCTCTTCTGTTTCTTCGCTCCTTGACTAGAGCAGGGCTCAGCCCCCAGCTGCCTGAGCGGCTGTCTGGGCCAATATGGGGTTCTACATCCCGGAGGCCTAGTGTACCCACCCGAGCAAGTCTCCTGGGAGGGGCAGGAGAGGAGGCCTCTTCCGCCTTTGTGTCCAGACAGAAGTGGCTGCCGCGCCCGGAGCCGGTCCCGCGGCAAAGGCCCGGCAAGCCTGCGGGCTGCACAATGCCACGGCTGCTCCGCCAGCTCGCCCCTGCCCCGTCCTGCCTGCGTACGGCCGCACTTCCTCCGCCTCCCTCTCTGCACGCCTGCCTTTCCCGGCTCTCCTATCTCTTTTCGTCTTGCCTTCCTTCTTTAATTCTCCCCCTTTTTTCTCTTTATTCTAATGCTCCGTTTCCTTCTTTCCTCTCTTGGGCCTGACTCCGTGTTTCAGTTGGTCTGTCCCAGGCTGTCTCGGGTTCAGTCTCTCAGACTCTGTCCCCTGATGTCCTCTTGGTCGCAGTCTGGCCCCGGGCCCCTCTGAGGGCTAAACCTCTCTGCTCATCGCTGCCAGCAGCCGCCCAAGAGCCAGGCGGGGTCCTCAGCCGCCCTGGGCTGGGGGAGGTGCTGGCTGCCCTGGGGATTTGGAGAAAGCCTCCGCAGGGGTACTGGAACCTCCTGTCTTTTCCTTGAACTAGTGAGGGAGATTTTTTGATTGACAGCTAACCCAACTCCATCAAGGCCAAAGAGATATTCTGTTTCTTGTTGTAAGTTGGGTTTCCCAGCTCAGTTCAGCTCAAGGGAGGGGAAGACAGTGGCACCAAGGAGCTGAACCCCCAAGTAGCCTCTCCCCAACCAAACACATCCTTCATCCTCCCCCATGCCTTGAAATCGCAGCCTCCTTAAACCGCCCCGCTAGACCGAAAAGGAAAAGGAAAGAACGGGAGAGGGGGAGGAGCAGAGACTTGGGAGGGGGCCTATGGAGCTGGGGTCGGTGCTGCCAGCTGCAGCTGTCTCCCCCCAACTTTCCTCCCCCGCAACACACATACTATACACACTCTCCCCAGCCCTTCTCCACCCCACAGAAGAAAGATCCACAGAGATGCAGGAGAAAACTAGCCCCTGCCCCCACCCCTGGCATTTGGTCCCCTCCTGGGGACAGGAGAGGCAAAGAAGGGCAGGCGTGGCTGGGTCTGGGAAGACTCCTACCCTGCCGCCTCCAGAGCCTGCATCTCAGCCTCAGCTCCTGCCTATTTTCCCTGGCCACAGACTGGGACTCTTCCTTTCTGACCCTGAAATTGCACCCCTCCTTCAGATTCACTCTACCCTGCCTCAGTGCACCATATCTCTGGAGGCATCACCTGTCCCTTCCCCCCCCCCAGCCAACCTCCATGCCCCCTCTTCTTCACCCACACTGATAATTTCCTACTTGACTAAAGCCCCCCTTTACTACACCACCATGGGACAGTCTGATGGAAAGCAGAGGGCTGGGCACAAACCCTCAATTGAAGGAGGAGGGTAGCAACCAACTTATTGGGGGGAGGAATCCAAGTTGTCTGATATTCCTCTACAATCACACTGCCCCCTCTGGAATTCCTGCATCCGACCCCAAAGAAATTGCTTTCTCCCGTCCCTCCGTTGCTTTTTTCCCGTTCCAAAAACAGCCTACAATTTTATTTAATGAAAGACACATTTATGAACAATCAAATGATCCTCATAAAAATTTTATTGAAGGAC
Source organism: Piliocolobus tephrosceles (assembly GCF_002776525.5). Taxonomy (NCBI): domain Eukaryota; kingdom Metazoa; phylum Chordata; class Mammalia; order Primates; family Cercopithecidae; genus Piliocolobus; species Piliocolobus tephrosceles. The sequence goes on from NC_045443.1 coordinate 51,180,322, forward strand.
GTAAAAACAAGCTACTTGCCCACGACCGAGGTCGCTCTCTTGCCTTGCCCGCTCTCACCCTGGCTCTCTGCAGACAGAGCCCAAGAGTGACTTCTTTTTTAGGGGGTGGGGGTGGGGAAAGTGTCACAGAGATGGAGTTGGGGGCAAAGGAGGGTGAGCAGGAAGATGGGATGGGGACGCCCCACTTAAGTTGTGTAGATCTCTCCTACACTTCTTCAAGCTGGCAAAGAAAGATAAATATAGACAATAAATTTAAAATAAAGGCGCCTGTTTATCTGTGCCAAAGCAAAAAGAAGACTTCTGAGGCTGCTGATAAAGGTGTATGAGATCCTGAGGTTCTACCCCTCCCACCCAGGGAGCACCTTTCCCAGGCTTCCCCAGCCCAGATTTGGGGGGCTGAGTTGGCCAGTGGCAGAAGAACGCTCCTCTTCCCTCCTTCCTTCCCTGTATCTCAGCTTCCCCAGTCCCCTCCCACCCTCCCTCACCGCTGCTGCTGCTTCTGAAAGAAATACATACATACACACTATTTAAAAACGCATTTTTAAAAGCCACGTTCCGAACTGACAATCGCTGATCTCGGCTCGCGCAGAGACTGCGGGAGCGTCGGGGCAGACAGAGACGGATTACGTCAAGAAATAGTTCCTCCACCTACCTCGGTCGGCCTCCCCGCCCCTGCGGGGCTCCCGCGCCCAGCTCGGCCCTTGGGGTCCGAGAACCCTGGCTTCGGGGACTGGCATTTTCACCCCATTAAAAAATCCTCATGGTTGGGGGGAGGCCATCTGCTTATGGGTGGACATGGGCACAGGGGCTTCTCAGATGAGCTAGGAGCCGTCCTGAGCGGGTGACCGGTGCCTTGGGTCCAGAGTTCCGGACCCCCAGGAAATCGCAGGTCGCGGGGAGCAGCAGAGGGAAGGGGGTGGGAGAGGGGGAAAAAAAGCAAGGAAAAAAAAGCCCCTGCGCATTGATCCGCGCCGTATTTTTGGGTAAATACGATCACGTGGGGGCCGGGGAGCCAATGAGCTGCGGGGAAAAGGCTGGAAAAATAATTACCTGCCTTGATTGTTCTGTGAGCAGATAAAAAGTACATATACAGTTCATACAATAATCTTATGTATGTAAAACCCCGTTACGATGTCGGCGACGGGGCCCATCAGTAACTATTACGTGGACTCGCTCATCTCTCACGACAATGAAGACCTCCTAGCGTCCAGGTTTCCGGCCACTGGGGCTCACCCCGCCGCCGCCAGACCCAGCGGTTTGGTGCCGGACTGTAGCGATTTTCCGTCCTGTAGCTTCGCGCCCAAGCCGGCAGTGTTCAGCACGTCGTGGGCGCCCGTGCCCTCGCAGTCGTCCGTGGTATATCACCCGTACGGCCCCCAGCCCCACCTCGGCGCCGACACGCGCTACATGCGGACTTGGCTCGAGCCGCTGTCCGGCGCCGTCTCTTTCCCCAGCTTCCCGGCCGGGGGCCGTCACTACGCGCTCAAGCCGGACGCCTACCCCGGGCGCCGCGCGGACTGCGGCCCGGGCGACGGCCGCAGCTATCCGGACTACATGTACGGCTCTCCCGGGGAGCTGCGCGACCGCGCCCCGCAGACACTGCCCTCGCCCGAGGCGGACGCGCTCGCCGGCAGCAAGCACAAAGAGGAGAAGGCCGACCTGGACCCCAGTAAGTTGGGAGCAATTTTCCTTTACAACCGGCGCGGGAGGGGAGGGGAGGACGGGCGGGGGCAGCCGGATTACAGCCCTCCCGAACCGTGCAGGGAGCTCGGGAGAGGGGCGAGGGGGCGAGGACTCAATAAAAGCGAATTACCTTGGGGAGCTTTCAGGGGCAGGAGGTCTGAGAAGGGGGCCCAGGGAGACAGGTTGGGAGAGGGCCGAGGGGAGCTCCTCTCTCAGGAGATGGCTTTGATGAGAGACCCCTGCCCCCTCCTCCCAGCCCAGGCTTTTTGGCTCAGTCACCACTTTCGAAGAAATGCAGACAGGGCCAGGGGATGGGGCTGGGGGCGAGGTTCAGTTTATGATTTGAGATGGGATGGGGAAGAGGTGAGGAGGACACGGGGCACAGAGGAGATACCCCCAGCGAGAAGAATTACCCCTGCTTCCCAGTCAGCGTGGAGGTCCTCACCCCACTAGAGATTCATAAAACAGAAGGTCCATGGACTTCTCCCCCAGGAGCACTGGGTGAGGGGTCTGAGATATTCCGAAGCCTGGGAACTTGGGGAGATCAGGACTTTCAAAGAGAAGTGGGGACAAAAGTGGGGTCTGAGTCTCCTTAAACTTGAGAACCCTCTTCTGAGGGTCTTGGAGGTTAAGGGTTGAGAATGGGGATCAGGGATGAGGAGTGGGCATCACCCCAGATTAGAGAATTCTACACACACACACACACACACACACACTCCAATCAGGGAGACAGGCACCTTCTGAGGATTGCACAGGAGGGCTAGGGTGGGGGGCAGGTGGGAGCTGCAGGGCCAGAAAAAGGGGAAAGAAGGAGAAACAGCAGGGGAGGGGGTGCAGCCCCCTGGGTGTGAGGAAGTGTCTGGGGGAGTCCCAGGAGGGGGCTGCAGGAAGTCTTTTCCTCCAACCCCATAAGGGGCCAGGGCCTAATTATACCCCTCTGAAGGCTTCCCTCCCTGCCCTCAGCTACTCCCATAAACCTGAAATTGGAGGCTTGGCTCCTGCAGAGCCTGTCCTAGGGCTGGCAGGAGGGGGGCACTGGAGGCCAAACAGGAAAACTAAGATATAGGGGAGCCTGGCCCCAAGGCCAGCAGTTCTCTGGGGAGAGGAGAAAGACTTTTCCCGTTTCAGCATCACCCTGAGAATTCGCCTCAGCAGGGTTGAACTCCAAGCGGGAGGAGGGTGCTGCAGAGGGAGGTGAGGGGTTTAGGGACTCTCAGGGTCAGGAAGCAGAACTGCTAAAATTTCAGGACTTGGTCGTGGGCTGGGAGGATGGGAGGGGGCAGAGGAGGAGGGAAGTGGGGAGGAGAGAGACCTTGCTATAAAAATAAAAAACAAGGGAGAGAAGCGTTTATGGGCCTATGAAATGGTTGGGAATTTGGACTTTTTATGAGGATATTCTCAAATTACTACTCTTGAAGCTGAGGACCAGACTGGAGGGGCTTTGATAGCTTTGGATTTCCTACAGTTTTAGGTGCTGGAAACAGAAAAGGGGGAAGCTGGGGAGGGGACAGAATGCAAAACGAGGAAGGAGGAAAATTCCTAAAGCAAAATGTGTCCAAATTCAGGTTCAGTTATTGCGTTTGGGGAGCCTGGCTGAGTCTGGGGGTAGAGTAGCAGAAGTCCTGGGCTGGAAAGGGGCTCCACTGACCCCTGCTTGTGTTTGGCCCTCCAGGCAACCCCGTGGCCAACTGGATTCACGCCCGCTCCACGAGGAAGAAGCGCTGCCCCTACACCAAGTACCAGACGCTGGAACTGGAGAAGGAGTTTCTCTTCAATATGTATTTAACCAGGGACCGTCGGTATGAGGTGGCCCGGGTTCTCAATCTCACCGAGCGGCAGGTCAAAATCTGGTTTCAGAACCGAAGGATGAAGATGAAAAAGATGAATAAAGAGAAAACCGACAAGGAGCAGTCCTAAACACTGCCCAGCCTGCTGCCTCAGCACAGCCAAGGGAAAAACAAAAACCCCACAAAATACCCCAACACAGGCGGGGGAGAGACGAAAAAGAAAAGGAAAGAGCAAGATAGAGAAAAGCCAATCAGCTTAAAAAGAAAAAAAAAGGAAGGGGAAAAGAAAACTCTTGCGATTTGGGAGGGTTCAGTGTTGAGATATTGGTGTTTTAGAGTTAGTTCTACCCAGCGAGGAGGAGGCGGGGAGAGAAACTGCGTTCTCTTTCCCCAGCGCAACCGAAATAAATGACACACACAAATGTGATTTTTTTTCTCCTTTCTTCAGAGAAGCCAGTACTTGAATTGCTATATTTCTATTTTTTCCCCCTGTATCGTATTTGGTCCAGGCCATCCCTCCCCGGGCCTGGGGCGCTCTGCGTGCAGATTTTGTACAACAACAACAAAAAGACACACACACACACATCATAATGATTCTCAGCCCAGGAGCTGAGGGGCGAGGGCTGGGGACCATGCCGCGGGCTGGGTCGGCTGTGCAGGCCGGCAGCTTGGGCTGTACATAGCAGTGTTTCTTCTTATCCCCAGCGTTTGTCCCCAGCGTCTGTCCTGTAACGTGCTTCTGTTTGTTATGGTAGAACAGCCCTGTGTTAATATATCGAAGTCACTTAAAAAACCAGAAACCCAACTGTATCCAGTTCTCGTTATTTCTCCTCCCTATGGTTCCCAGTCTGCTGTTGTGGAGGAGGCAAGTGCTCAGGTCGTCTAGCGGAGGCTGGAGCCAGAGAATGGGCTCCTTCTACCTTGGAAGGGCAAATGCCTGCTGCTTCTCTCCAGTCAGGGAGGGGTGGGGGGGCTCTGGGGGCGGGGTGGAGGCTGCTGAGGCCCAGGCCCAGCTTGTGCTTGCCCCGGCTGGCTGCCTACAAGTTTCCTGGTGGCTAGATGGAGTGCGGGGGAGAGGCACGGCATGAATGGCTTTCCTTGGCTGTAATTAATTGTAATAATTTATGAGTACAAGAGATCGGAGGGAAGAGATAGGTGAAGATGAAAGTTGGGTGCTGGGTGAGGGCCCAGGCTGGATTCTTGCCTGGCTGCATTGGTGCTTTGGTGCTTCCAGGGATGGCTGGGAAAAAAGGCTGGGAGGGGGTATGCGACTAGTAGGAAGGCCAGGCAGGCCTCAGGGAGCAGGACAGGCACTGGGGACTGCAGTGGGAGAAAGAGAAGAAAAACAGAGTGAGAGAGAAGAGACGGGACATGGAGAGAGGAAAGAAAAGGAAGAAAGGAAAAAAGGAAGGAAGGAGAAAGATGGCAAAGCCAATACAATCAGAATTAGATGTAGTTTCTACTTCTCAATGCAGTCTCAGCTCCTCTCTCTCTTTCTCCTAGTTCTTTTCTTCCCAATTTCTGTCTCCCCTACTCTGGTATTTAGTTTGAATGTTTGTCTAGGGGTGACTGGGTCATGCTGTGCAGCTGCAGCATTTCTGGGGGATGGTGTGCCCAAGGCCCAAGGAAGCTGGCCAGAGATTAGCCAGGAGTGGGTGCTCCCTGGTGGCTGTGGGACCCCAAGCGCAAAGGTGTGGGGATGTGTGTGTAACAGCCCGGTGGGGCTGATCGGCTGTACTGCACCCCAGAGCGCCTTCCTAGAACCAGCAGTTTTAATCTGCTAATCAGAAGCAGACACAAGCTGCGGGTATGCCTCGGCCCAGCGCCCCCTTTCTCGGAAATCCCCCAATCTGGAAAGTATTAAAATCAGGCTGTTTGAAATATAGAAATATAGTCCTTTAATATCTCAAGCTGCCCATTCTGCCAAAGGTGCAGGATGTCGCTCTGAATATTTGGGGGATACCTCCGTGAAAAAAAAATAATTAGAGACCCCAGCCCATGTGCTGCTCCCCGTAGCATCACCTTACAGGATGGTGAGACACTTGTAGGGACCAGCCCCTTCCCCATCATTTGAATCTTCTACTCTCTCCTTCTATTTAAAAACTCCAATTTCGGTGACTGGAGGAAGGTAGGAAGGGGTGAAAATTTTGTTTCGATAATAGTGGGGGGCAATCAAGTCGCAACAAGGGACTTCGCAGTCGCTGAAGCACCAGCTCCTCTTTCAAGCTTAGGAGACCGCCTGCCCAATTCCAGAAGCATTGTTTTCTTGGTCCATTTGAAAGGTGCTTTGCCTATAGTTTTTCTCCTTCCTCACACCTCTCTTTGGCCATTTTGCTGTTCTGGAACTCTGACTCCTGTTCCCCACCCAGTGGAGGCCAAGACACCCCTCTCTCCCCTGGTCGGGAGAGCCAGGATGCGGGCTTCTCTCCCAGACCGAGAGCGGCGTTTCCGGGCTTCCACCCCGCCCCTGCTCCCAGGCTCTGTCGCCTCCCCTCAGCGTCCATCAGCGCGGCCTGCTTCCTGCAGCCGGCCTGAGCGGCCTTACTGCGGGCAGGAAGGAGGGCCGCCGGCTTGGAGGACCCTGAGGAAATCACGGGATGCAGAGCAGGCCCACCCGGCCCGGCCCACTGTTCAATCCCAGCCCAGCCTGCAGGTCAGGATTGGAATCATTTTTTATTCGCTATCATTTACGAATTAAAACAACAACACAACTTGCATCTGGGGAAAGAAATGAAAGCTGGGGGTAGAGAGGGGCTAGCAAACGCCCTCTTCCCCTAATCTTCCCCTCCCACCTCTCCTCTGCTCCTTTGTCAGAATCACAAAACCCTAAAGGTTGTTCCACTTGGGAAGGCAGCGGATAGGTACATTTCCGCAGCCCCGAAATGCCACTTTTATGGCGCTGTTTGTCTCCCTGTTCTGAGTTCTGAATGGGGCCGAACAAAACAGCAGCGCGGAGCTGGCTAGACGTCTGGGCTTAATTGTTTTATGGTTTAAATAAGGTGGACACTCTTCCCTTTGAAATCGGATTATAGGAATGTTTTGTCTATGGCCCACGGAGAACAGGACCTCACTGGCTGAGAGGGAGAGGTGGTGAGCGCGCGCGCGAGAGGGATGGGCTACAAACCAGGGGTCAAACAGCCTGGAGAAGTCAGAGTCCCACCCCAAAGTCCTGCAGGAGGCGGCGGAATAGTCGGTGCGGGGCCAGCATCAGGGTAAGAGGAGCGAGGACTTTAGGGTGCGCGCCACGGGCAGGCGGTCGTGGGAGCCTCGGAGTGTGCATCCGCGTTCGCGGAGATGTTCCAAGCCCAGAAATGCGCCTGAATGGGGGTAGATCGCGGTAGTTGCTTTGCTTAGAGTCTCTTAATTCGAGAAGGGAGGGTAACAAAAAGAGAAAACCGTGTGGAACCTTTCACAAGGTTTTATTTCAAGAACTTAGAAAACAAAAGAACAGCAGTCCTGGGGCAACTCCCTTCCCGGGAATCTCTCTCCTGCGCACCCATCTGGAGATTCCTTCCTCCCACTTCCCACCTTTGGGGCAAGCCTGGGACCTCTGTTAGCTTTTTCCCAGTCGGACTGCATTGGAGCAAATGGACGCGAGGTGGCGCTGTTGCTCAATGATAGAGGCGGCCGTGCCCCGGGCCGCCCTGGCCGCACTGACATTTGAGGCCCGGCCCGCAGCCGCTGCGAGAAGGCCCCGCGCGTCGTCCGGCCCGGCCCCACTGACTCTGAGCAAATCAATCCTCTCACCTGCGAGGTGTAAATAATTCGCGAGTGGCAGCGGGAGATGGGCCCTCGCTCTGGCAGCGGACTCAGAAGGCTCGGGAGGGCAGGCATCAAAAATAATCGCTTTGTGGAGGAGATAAGTGCAAAGCAGGCAGCGAGTAATTAACACAAAAAGGCAGAATGACCCGGACAAACGAACATAAATCCGTGGTACCTATGAGGGCGGTGCAGGCCTCGGGGAGAGGGACAGAGACGGCCTCGGCGAGGATGGCTGCTTTCGGTTCCTTTATTTCCAGGCTCGGGGAGCGAAATAAACCAGATAACGTGTAAAAGAAAGCAAACAAACAAATGAAAGAATGGCGAGGAACCCCTAAAAGGGGAAACCAAGTCCGGCCAGGGGTTGCGGGACTGGTGGGCTCTCCGGGCAGGCGGCGGTGGCGGCACACTCGGGACAGTCGCATTCCAAGACACAAAGGCCCGAAAGAATAGCTCTCTGGCAGGGTTTTCGCTGGACCATAAAATGTCGAAATATCCCCCCACCCCACCCCCTAAATGATAAGGCGCAGGCCCCAGAGCGGATCCAGCCCTCTGGGCCTCCTTTTTCCAGGCTGGGAAGAGAAAGTATTTATGACAGTCTCCAGTGACCCAGATGCTGGGAGCCCAGAGTCCACTGTGTTCATCGCAGCACCCGAAGAGCAGGCTCAGAAAAGGCAGGGCTGAAACCAAAGCTGAAGTGAGCTGTGGTAGGGGTAGAGACGCCCTGTCCTGACTCCCACTGTTCTGGACCCTAGGGAGGCCTGTGGCCCTGGCACAGCCCTCTTCTGACCCTTCCCTCCTGCTGCTTCAATGCCAGAGTTGCGGCTGTCTAAGAGTTTGGGCAGCTCCTGATATGGGGGCGGGATTCCCTGAATGCAGGGGATCCTGGAAGGAGCCTGCACCAGTGAATCTCCTTTGGGAATTTGACAGAGAGTGGCCATTTCCCCAGCAATTAGTTAGATAATAGAGGGACTGGGTTGGGTGGGGGGAGGTGTTCATTTTCTCTAAACCATCCTGTCCTGAACCGCCATTCCTTTTTCCATCTCCAGAGCTGGGCTCCGGATGAGGAAGGAAAAGATCTGGTTGCCTAACCACCTCCTTCCTCATCCAACCCTGAAACCCCCAGGATGTGGAAGAAAAACAGGTAGCATTTTGTTTTCATAATGCAAAGACCTAAAGATTCATCTGTGTTTGTCAGGCATGTGTGCGTGTGTGCCTGGGTGTGCACATGTGCGCACAGTGCCTATGAGGTGGCAGGGATGCTTCCAGGCATGTGTGTGCTAGTTTACACTGAGCATGGACTTGATGTGTCTCAGGGTGAGAAGCAGCACGTACAGTGCGTGTGTGTCCTGAGTGTGCTCCAGGATTTCCTGGGTGTAACAGCCTCACACACTAGTGAGGGAGAGGACTGGAAAAATAATTCTTATTCATCTTTTTCATTTGTATGCACACAACACGCATGTATTCTCACTTTCTCCCTTTTTCTCTCTATCTGTGTTAAGCCCAAATCACTATACACACTTATGGCCAGAGAAGGGTGCTGATGGACTAAGGTTCTTTAATCCATTAGAATTAACTTAAATGTATTCAGTCTTGGGGTTGGGGGAACCCTCCAGGGAAAGTGTGGATAAATATTTAAAGAGTGTCTGTTGACAGTTTCCATCCACATCCTGGCCTGGGCAGCCTGCCTGGGGACGAGGGGGCTGCAGTGAAGCCAGGGCCCCCACCAAGCTGAACTGGCATTTCCTCTGGTATGGGGGTATGTGGGGACAAGTAAGAGGCCTGCTCCAGTCCCCTTCAACTCAGATGCAAATAGTCTCCTAAGAAGAAATGTCCTGAATCAGCCCAACTAGAAGCCAGGGACACACAGCTGCCCTTTCCTTTTAGTCTCCATAAGCAGCTTTGCTCTCAGAGCCCCTAGCCAAGCTTGTGGCCATTGCCTGGGTTTCCTGCTCCATGCAGGGGCTGGTGTCTGAAAGGGCAGTGTGGCCCTGACTGGGTATATGGAGTTTTCCCCAGCCCCACCGCCTCTGACCCTCTCCTCTACCCATAGCAGGTAGCAAGAGAGTCTCCAGGATCCAAGGAAGAAGACAGAACAGATTTGGACCCTGGAGAGGGGCCAGGGGATGGAGGGTCTGACGCCCGAAGTATTTAGGGGTATGATGTGCTTGTTCCTCCTCAAAGTCTCCAGACTTAGGGACCCCCTAGGGACCCCATCTTTTGGGTTAGAGGCCCTGCTCTGGCTTGCAGGTATTCATCCCCTTGGAGATCTTATACCTGTTGAGGTAACCTAGGTTGACCTGCTGGCTCAGGTATCTCTCTCTCTCTCTCTGAGCAGAAGGAAAAGAGAAGCGAGGTTGGGGGCGAGAGGCACCTTCACATCTAAATTCGTACCCTGGAAAAGCTGGCCCCAGCCATTAGCTGGGGCTGGCTCACCAGCCCCCTTCACACACCACACACCCCCATCCCTCCCCCTCTCCTCCCCTCCCCTTCCTCCAGGTCCCCCCAGCCCCGCACCCCCCCTCCCCCCCTCTCTCTCTCTCTCTCTCTCTCTCTCTCTCTCGCCTGTCTTCATGTCGTGGATTGATGAACGCGAATCGCGTGTAAGCGCCGCCACCGCCGGGAGTCTGAGGAATTCGCCTGGGCTGTTAAAGGAAAGAGCTAAGTGAGAGAGCGCGAGCTCTACCTACCGACAGTGAGGAGCGCCGTCGCCGCCGCCGCCCGCTCGCCGCCCGCCGCCGCCGCCCGCGCCCCAGCCCCGGGAGCTCTGCTGAACCGGCCGAGCTCAGCACCGAGGCGCCCCCCAACCTGCCCAGCCCCCAGCCCACCAGCCCAGCCCAGCCCAGTCCCGGGGAGCCAGCCGGCCTGGGGTTTGGTCCCGGGGGGAGGGGGAGTTTCGGGGGTACCGGGCGGAGTAGTCGCGAGCCAGAGGGGAGGGGGCCGCGGGTTTTCATGTACCCAGCATGAGCTCCTACTTCGTCAACCCCCTGTTCTCCAAATACAAAGGCGGCGAGTCCCTGGAACCGGCCTATTACGACTGCCGGTTCCCTCAGAGCGTGGGCAGGAGCCATGCGCTGGTGTACGGGCCCGGCGGCTCGGCGCCCGGCTTCCAGCACGCTTCGCACCATGTCCAAGACTTCTTCCACCACGGCACCTCCGGCATCTCCAACTCAGGCTATCAGCAGAACCCGTGCTCGCTTAGCTGCCACGGAGACGCCTCCAAATTCTATGGCTACGAGGCGCTCCCCAGACAGTCCCTTTATGGGGCTCAGCAAGAGGCGAGCGTGGTGCAATATCCCGACTGTAAATCCTCCGCCAACACTAACAGTAGCGAAGGACAAGGCCACTTAAATCAAAACTCGTCTCCCAGCCTCATGTTTCCATGGATGAGACCCCACGGTGAGAAGCCTTTTCTCTTTCCCCCTTGGTCTCCCGCGCTCCGGGGTTTTCCCCCCCTCCCTCGCCTCCTTTTTGTCTGCCCTCGCTTTTTCTCCTGGCTTTGGGGTCTCTCCCGCCCCACCCCCGTGCCTGGGTGGGTTTCTCGAGGTTGGGAAGGCTCCGCTGGGGCGGGGCAGGGAGGGGGTGCCTAGAACATTTAGGGGATTGGGGTGAAGGTGGGGGAAAGCTGGTGTGTGGCTACAAAGGGTTAAAAATCGTTTTCTCCATCTCTGTCTGTCTGTCTTTCTCTGACTCTCCCACTCCCCGTCGTTAAAGTCAAAGTTGGGGAGGTGGCTGGGAATGGTACCCTGAGTACCCTGAGATTGTCAGCCTTTGGAACGAACCAGTTTCTCCAGAGGCAGGGAGCCTGGAGTCCAGGACAGTGGCCAGGCTGTCTTGGGGCAAAGGGAGACCCCTGTTTCTCTGCCCTAGCCAGAGAGTGGTGAGACTCAAAGGAGAGGCTCTCTGGCTGTCTAGGGCACCCACAGCCTCCTCTCAGAGAAACAGCCTGAGGGCCAGTACCCCAACTTTTCTGTACTTCCCCCAGTTGGGAGAAGACAGGGGAGCCTGAGAGGAGGGGGCAAAAAAGAATGCTCAAAAGGAGAGGGGCCATGGAGATTAGGGGTCCCTGAGCTCCAGAAAACCCTAGCCAGCCCCCCAATCAAGGACTTGTGGGGTCTCCCTGAGACCTGCAGAGTAGCTCAGGTCATGAGCCCCTCCAGGGGTGGCCCCTCATGGCCCAATTTCGAAGTACAGGGGGAAGCGATAAAGCGACAAGTTCCCGCGGGGATGGCCCATGATTTATTTGCTGGTCTCCAGTTAGCAATCAGGCGGAGCGGTGATACATTCCAGCAGATCAATTATTTTTCATATTGGAAAAGCATTAGGCAGAGAGAGACAAGGAAAGGGCAGTGGGCAGAACCCCTCTTCTTTACCCACAGCTTTTTTTCCTTTCTTTTGGAAGCACTCCGTCCCCAGCCTTGCTCACTAAATGCCATGCTGCACTTGTAAACAAAGCTGCAAAGGCCACTTCCTAGAATTACAGGCCTGGTGGGGGGGATTCTACAGGTCTCCCCCAGCCCCTGAAAGGCCCCAGTTTCCAAACAGACCCCAGTCCCCACCCCCACCCCACCTCCCAAGGTGAAGCCAAACCAAAACAATCCCCCAACTTCCCTGCCCTTGTCTGCCTTCTGCTCTAGCCTTTTCCATAGAGGGGAGGGGAACTGAGGACATCAGAGAGGAGAGTTTAGAGGAGGAAGAGTGGCGAGGGAAAACCGAGCCCCCACCCAAATGTAACCAGACTGGGGTTTTCTTCTGTCCAGCTCCGGGGAGGCGCAGTGGACGGCAAACTTACAGCCGGTATCAGACCTTGGAACTAGAAAAGGAGTTTCTCTTTAATCCTTATTTGACACGAAAGCGTCGGATTGAAGTCTCTCATGCCCTGGGACTGACCGAGAGACAAGTGAAGATCTGGTTCCAGAACCGAAGGATGAAGTGGAAAAAGGAGAACAACAAGGATAAACTGCCGGGAGCCCGAGATGAGGAAAAGGTGGAGGAAGAAGGAAATGAGGAAGAGGAGAAAGAAGAGGAGGAAAAGGAAGAAAACAAGGACTAAGCAAAAAAGAGAGACCCCCCCTTTAGCAACTCCCTTGAAGTTTCGTTTTATGGTAGCAGATAAATTGAGAAGTTTACGACTGTCATTTGCTTTTATAGAGAATGGAATGACACTCACAACTCTAACTACCTGTCAGATACTTGCAGCTCTGGTTTTATTACCTTTGGACTTCCCCCTTCTTTATTTGTTTGGGGGCTGGAGGGGGGAGACCGAGACACAGCGAAAAGTTCGGACTCTCTGTCTCACTCCTTGCCCCACACACACTTGTCCCTGCCCCCACCCTTCTGAGTCCTTCCTGGATTTTAAGGTCTGAGACCTGGTCTCTGTGCTCCTGGGTCTGTCTTTTGCCACACTCCCACCTCCCTGCTTCTCTGGTATTTATTTTAGAGGGCAGCCCCCTTGAAATGCAGAAGAGAACTTGTGGTTTTGTTTTTATGCTAAGGCTAGTGTACTAGATGTATAGATGTACTTTTTAAAAAAGGAAAGGACAGAAAAAAATGAAGAAAGGAAAGGAAGGAAAGGAAGACAAATGTAAAGAAATAAGGAAAAAAGCAAGGAATATCCCCTCCCCCTCCCCAGGGCTCCCTGCTTAGAAAACCCCCCTTGACTTTCTCTAGGAACCTGATGGAAACCTGAAGGAGATGTGGGTCTCTCCCCTCCCCACATTTCCAGAAGGGGAGATAGGAGCCTGCAGTCGCCTCTAAAATCCTACCTAACCATCCCATGGTCACTCGGGCCCATGCCTTCCTCTCCTTCGCTGTTTGATTTCTGTTCTGTTGGGCCCGGCTTCCTCTGAGCTACATTAGTATTAGCGCTCAGAAATCACCATAATCATGAAAATAATAATAATAATAATAATAATAATAATAATAATAATAAATCTTTAACATACTACCTAAAGGGAACCTGCAATAATCTTGAAAAAGAAAAAGAAAAATTTTAAAATCCTGCTATAGGAGAAAAAAAGAGAAAAAAGATAAAAACCAAAAAAAGAAAGAAAGAAACCTCCAGCGTATTTTATCACTACCTATAGGAAGAAATCCTGCTTTGAGAGTATTCGTAATGCGGTTTTGTTGTCGTTTGTTGCTGCTTATTTCACTAAGAAAACCCAACAACTGAGACTGCCTAGCCCGCCGGTCCTGTGCGCTTTTATTGTGCTTCTAACCCCAGTAGAGTAGAACTAAATTGCACTGAATGTATAGTTAACTCTGTCTTGAATTCTCTGTTTATGCAACGTGCTTGAAAGGAAAAGAAAAATGTTAAAAATATATCTATAATAATAATTTTTTGTCATTTGTCTTTATGTCCAGCTATGAATGTAGATTTTGTGTCCTGACAGCCCTGTTCCTTGTCCAAGTACTTTGTATTGTATACGTGAGTCATAATAAAAAAAAAGAAGAAGAAGAAAAATAATAGAAGCTGGAATGACTTGCTTTTTCTCCATAGCTCTTCCCCATTCTCTACCCTCTCCCTCCTTATCCCCCTGTCCAGCTCTCTGGAAATGGTCTGCTTCACTGCTCTGGCTTTGGGATTGAGAAACTCATGTGGAGAGAAGCCTGGGAATTGAGAAAGCATGCTGGCCTGGGAGGGAAGGTGAAAGGGGTGAGGGGTTGAGAAGAGGAAGAGGAACAGTCCATTGGTTGAGAGAGGAAGGAGTCTATAGGTATGCCCTTGGGGGAATCTTGGCTCCAAACAAAGTGGGTTTCCAGATGCCAGGATCCCAATGGGAAGAAAGATTTCCTCACTCATCCACCCTCCTGCTCCTCAGCCCTAGGCTGGGCCCAGACAAAGAATCTGCCCTATGCAACTATGACTTTTTCTTCCAGGGTCTGGGGCTGAGAATGTGATAGTGGGGTTCCTTCTGATCTCCACATGCCCCTTGTGGCCAGACCTTAGCACCCAGCACCCAGCACTAGAATAGTGAACCAAGTGGGAATGTGTGAGGCTCAAGGCAACTGGCTGGCCTGTCTGCAGGGCTTGCCTGAAGATGCCTGAAGATGGGAGATGCTAAGAATGGAGGATGAGGAAGCTTAAGCCTGAAGGAGAGGAGAAAGGAAGGGGAAAGTAAGTAAGCTCCTAGGTGACCAGCCTGAGCCCACATCCTGAAATTCAAATTCAATCCTCTGCACAGGAGGATTGTCATCACTGTCATTCAGCCTGCCTGTGTGCTCTCCAACTTCTGTTCAGGCTGTTTAAAGTCCACTCCCTGCTTCACCTTGACAATTGGGCAGGTTACCCAGCCCCCATAGTGTGGGCCATTGGCCTGGAGGATGGGCCTGCTGAGTGGACAGCCTGCCACCCCAGCCACAGTGGGGTAAGAGGGAATCTTTACTGGTATCTTCATTCCCCAAAATGAAGAATTGAAGGCTCAGGGACCCAGAGGGTAGAAGGGTCTCTCACTTCTCTCTGGAGAGTCCTGGACTTAAAAATTCTGTTTATGCCAATAAGATTCTGGTCAAATAATCCCAAATTCCAGAGATACAAGTCTTCTGACTCAGTCAGGAGAGGGGAAAAGGGAGGGGAGGGATCTTCTGGTCTTAAAAACCAGACCCCCAAAGGCTGAAATATTTTTGAGGCCAGGTTTTCTTTCTTTCCTCTTCTCTTCTCTTCTCTTCTCTTCTCTTCTCTTCTCTTC